>NC_037531.1:19075571-19172494 GCF_001531365.2 Cynara cardunculus var. scolymus | reverse complement strand
AAAAAAAAAAAAAAGCAGCTTACCTTGTCCTCAAGGTGGATAGAAAAAATAGAGAAAATGTGGAGATAACATTACCCAACCTGCCACTAAAACCAAACGCTTGCAATTCAGCTCCCTATCAGTATCACCCTTTTGTTTCAACATTAGTGTCGAAGTCCAAGGGTTCCCACCGAGTCTGTCCCTTGTCCTTGGATTTGAACCTGAGACTTCCAGGTACCTTTGGCCTTTGGAGCCAAGCTCAAACCAATCAGGCACCACCCTTGTGGTTTGGCGCACTTTGTTTTATGCGCTAAGTGTTCGTTCCCATCCCCCCGTCCCCATCGGGGCTTGTACACATAGTTTCTCAATGGGGCGTGTCTCATTCCTATACCTAAAAAAATAGGTAAAAAACTTCAAAATCTCCGTTTTCTTTATTTTAGAGTATTTATGGAGATGCTCTGAGGGACATATCATAACTTTTGATGGCTGATATAACTCAGTGGTCGTTTTCTGTTGCTGAAAATTTTAGACATATTTACATACATTTATGTTGTCGTTTTTGGCAGGTATTGTTATTACTGTCTTAGAACACGATGTGCTTCAACTACATCGTTCCGGTGCTCGAGATGTAACGAAGCGGTTGTTGCTATGCAACAACAGAGTTCCATCAACACCTAATGAACATAGTCCAAGGAGGTTCATCTACAGATTTGTTAGAACAAACAACAAAGAGAAAGAATCAAGGAATTAATGTCCCCTTGAGAAAGCAAATATAATTTGCTACATTCAGTGTGCACATTCTTTACATAATGGACAATTAAGTTCAATGATAGCTAGTATTTGCTCTATATAAATATTACACCTTTTGTCTAAAAATAAGCTATTTTAGTTTGTTCCTAAATTTATCACTTTCAAAAGTAAATGTCTATTATACCACATTCTACCCTTAATTATGAGGTGAAGTGGAGGAAATTTCCATCTCTATAATCAAGGCTAAAATTGTCATTTTGTGAAATTAAAATGTGTAATAATTATGTGTTAGTTTCATTGTGGATATTTATTTTAAGACGAAAAGAGTATATACTTAAAAAACAGTGCAAACATCTAGAAGTGAACTTTTTTTTTTATACTAATACTTATGTCTCAAAGTAAATATCTACAATGCAAAAGGCACCTAATTTTAAAAATGTGTGAATTATGTTTTTTTAATTAACTAAATGGTAATAATGCTTTTTTTAGGAAAAAAAATGACAATAATACCCTTAACATAGATTAATGAAATTTTTCATAAGAGTAGAAAGAAGTGAATATAAATATTTATTTTGGAACAAATTAAAGAATATAAATGTGAACAGTTGGTACGAGGAGGGTTGAAGCTGGTCTATTTACACTCTTCCACTATGCAAATCTTCAACAACTATGTTTTACTTTTTATAAAATAAAGTATGAAAGGTCAAAATTGATATCACATTCAACTCCAATAACTATTTTATTTTAGCAATCTTATCATTAACTATAATATTAAAATATTGTTTTTTTCTCCTCAATACTTGCTTTCTATATTTCCTATTATATATTCTCTCTCTCTCTCTCTCTCTCTCTCTCTCTCTTGTATATGGAGTTTTAAATATTTTTTCAAATTTGGAAATTTCTACCATCTCCTTTTCTTTTCTCTATTTTAGCATAGATTATAGCATAACTATTAGAACAAAATATGCTCAAAATCTCTATTTTAACATAGTTGTTGGAGATGTTTTTTTTAGCGTGCAAGAAAGACATCATGCATGAACAACTTTGGGGAAGCCAAAAATTTTCGTGCATGGAGTCGCCTCCGATGATTCACTTTAGAGCGTTATAGTCATATGCATTTTCAAAGGTCGTGAGATCAACACTTTTTAGCCAAGAGGTACATCTAAAACCAAACCAACCTAGTTTGAAAACAGGGTCTAGCCGTATGGGATATATTATATGCAGTTCTGAGCTCTATCCCAAAGGGTAAAACAGTTGTTTCCTTGAACACCCCTATTTATACAAAAGTGTGAACAGAAAAAAAAGACTGGCAAGAAGAGTAGTGAAGATAAAGGCACGAAGATGTCCATCCCAACTTTCATAAAGCTGTATGCATTTTGCATCCATTCACCAGCCACTTGATGGATTTTCCCGTTTCTTTTGGATGACTATTTGCAACAACTTATCTGCTAAGTGCAAACCGGGTAAGAGTCGTCACTCTCACTTACCAAATAAGATTCTTGATCCTATGTTCATCCGGTACGGTAAGTGACTCGGTAAGCACTTACCAAGTAAACGACCCCTTAGCTTACCAGATGAGTATGGTTAAGAACCGGAAATCTTACATTAACGAAGTCCCAAATCCTCAATCAAGTCGAATGATTGAGGGCTTGAGGCTAAATATTCGATGATAAATGCTACTTAAATAAATAAATGAAAAGAGATTACATATTAAAAAAATAGAGGAAGCAGAGACCTGTCACCGGGCCTGGTCACTGCGACCCCCTCTACGCCTAGGACACCAATAGATTTCCCAACATTAAATAATGAATGACAAATGACAAAAAAATGAGCCTGTTTTACTGCGGTTTTAACCCAAATTTGAAATGATAAAAGACCATCTTCTATGAGAACATCAAATCTTACATCCGATACCAAACTTAAAACCAAACCATTCCGATGGGGACACCAAATTTGGTATAAATGCAACAAATAAACTCACACACTCTTCTCCCTCACCTTCTAGGAGGCCAAATGCTATGATACCGCTAGGCCAAAGGCCTTTTGCTGTAAGATTTGGTTTTACCGACTGAAGTAGTAGATTTATTGTTTTGCATCAAATTACCAGTTTTTATGTCTTTTGTGTAAAATTTGGTGCAACTGACTGGAGATGCCTAACAGGGTGAGAAACATGAAGGCTTTTCTTTTTAACAGGGTGAGAAACATGAAGGCCTTTTTTTTTCTTTTGTGTAAAATTTGGTGTTACTGACCTCATTTCCTTTTCGATCTTAACACCACATCTTATCAATAAGAAGTGAAATAAGACTTCAGACTTCAGTATTGGCTCATGGATACTAAAAACAAGAGCAAACCTCGACAAAAAAACCGATCATTCCAATCTTAGCAAATCTAAGCTAACACCGAGGCCTTTTCTTTTGTCACATACCCAAAATTCCAAACGCATATGACGTAACGATACCCTCTACCGCCCTATTTCGATTTTAAGAGATTCCATGTGAACTATAAACCAAATACATTGACACTAAGTGTTAGTTTCATGTACAACTCCAAGAAAGTTGTTTTAAAGAGTTTTTGGCCCTGCAGTACCCGGGTTATCGGTAGAGCCCAAACTCCCGAAGGTCAAGGGTTCATACCTCAGCAAAGAAGACCAGTATGCGTGAGTTTTGCTGTATATAAATATTATACACTTAGAAAAAAGGCTGTCATTTGACTATATTAAATGAGAGGGAAAGAAATCAAGATCAAAGTTGAGGTCATAAGCTTGCACCAGAACTTCTATAGATAACTGATGCAATTGCCCAGATTCATTAGAGCCTGTCTTCTCGGAAACAGTCTTTTTGTCTTTTGAGACAGAGGAAAGGTCTGCACATATCCTACCTACTTCAACACTGCATCTGGGTGCTTATTTGGTTTGGTTTCTTTATCCTTATCGAACGATATAGACACTTTATAAAGTAGTTGGTTATCAATACAAGAAAGACTTGTTTTAATCTGTGTTCTTGTTATACTGTACATAAAAAAGGAGAGAGAGATGGAGGTTTGTTTGACAGAAGAAGAACGAGATGTGGAACAGGAGAAGTCATCAGGACTGCAAAAGGGTGGTCTAATAACCATGCCATTCATCATAGGTACGCATACGATGATGACATATTGATGGCTTGTTTAAATT
Source organism: Cynara cardunculus var. scolymus (assembly GCF_001531365.2). NCBI lineage: Eukaryota > Viridiplantae > Streptophyta > Magnoliopsida > Asterales > Asteraceae > Cynara > Cynara cardunculus. Next base: position 19,168,596 of record NC_037531.1, on the reverse strand, counting down.
TCTAAGCCGGAGGTCTTCACGGAAACAATCTTTTTGTCTCTTGAGACAAGAGTGAAAGATTTGCGTACATCCTACTCCTCCCAGACATTGGGTTTATTTGGTTTGGTTTTTTGTTTAAATGTGGGCAAAATGCAACGGAATTTTCCTTAGTTCCTATTTAGTATTTGGGCCGACATATGAAGGCGTGGTTTGGTTTCTTGTTTAAATGTGGGTAAAATGCATCAAAATGCAATGAAATTTTCCTTGGTTCCTATTTAGTATCCCTAGCAGGGTCCCATGCATCCACTCAACGTAGAATTCTTTTTTGGGGTATGAAAGATGCACATGCTAAACTTTGAAGGGCGTTCCGGGATATTAGAAAATACAAGGGACATCAACCCAAATACCGAAGTTGCGAAAGTTCCTATTTTTTTATGTATTCTGATCGGTAATCTACTGATCTTGTAATATTTGATAACGTTTACAAAAGGGATATGGTGAAGTGGACGATAAACTTGAGAAAATCGTCACACTAAATAGGAACTAGACCAAATGTCGTTGCATTTTGTACTTGAAATTTCTATTACTTTCTGAATTTATACTCATACTCTTGTAATTGGTTATGGCAACAGCCAATGAATCATTTGAGAAAGTGGCAAGTTTTGGGGTAGTGCCAAACATGATAACATACCTCACATCGGATTACCACATGGGAATCGCCCAGGGCACGACCGTGCTCTTAAACTGGATGGCTGCTACCAATTTATTACCCATCGTTGGTGCTTTCCTCTCTGATTCCTTTCTTGGACGCTTCCTCACTATTTTTCTTGGTTCTATCTTCAGTCTCCTGGTATGATGCTCTACTCATTTTATAAACAATGTTTCTGTTTGTGAAGATATGTGGAACCTCTTCGAATTTTTCTCTAAAAGGGTCTTGTAGAGAGAGGGGAAGTTCCTACAGATATAAAGATCTTTATCTAAAAGAGCCCTTGTCGAGAGAGCGAAGGCTCGTACATACCGCAACACGCTCCTTCAAATGGTGCCCCCTAGAACCAAGGTATAAGAGCGTGTTGACTCCCTAGATGTGGTAGACCCTGACTCCGATACCATGTAAGGATATGTGGAATCCCTTTGAATCTTTCTCTAAAAGAGCCCTCGTAGAGAGACGAGAGGTTCCTACGTTTATACACATCTTTATCTAAAAGAGCCCTAGAGAGAGCGGAGGTTCTTACATATCCATGTCTAGCCAATGTGGGACTCCAACACGCACCCTAGATGATGCCCCTTAGAACCGAGGCATAAGAGCGTGTTCAGTCCCTAGATGTGGTAGACACGGACTTTGATACCATGTGAGGATATGTGGAATCCCTTTGAATCTTTCTCTAAAAGAGCCCTTGTAGAAAGAGGGGAGGTTCCTGCATATATATTTATCTAAAAGTGCCCAGAGAGCGGAGGTTCTTACGTATCCATGTCTAGCCGATGTGGGACTCCGACACGCCCCCACAAACGGAGACTAAATGGTGCCCCTTAGAACGGGAGCGAAAGAGTGTGCTGAGTCCTTGACGTGATAGATCCCAACTCCGATACCATGCGAGGATTTGTTGAATCCCTTTTTTAATCTTTCTCTAAAAGATCCCTTGTAGAAAGAGGAGATATTTCTACAATTATACATGTTTGATGGTGTGTGTGGCTAGCCGTTATAGGACTCGAACAGTTTCTACACCTAAACTAACTAGGGAACCATTTCTTTGTAGGGGATGATCCTTCTATGGTTGACGACAGTGATCCCAGGCGCAAAACCGATTTTTTGTGATATCCAGGTCCCTCAGTCTTGTAAATCACCGACGTTCATCCAGTACACGCTCCTCTTTTCAGCCTTCGGTTTTATGTCTATTGGAGCTGGTGGGGTAAGACCGTGTTCCTTAGCATTTGGAGCAGATCAAATAGACCGCAAAGATAATCCCAAGAGAGAGAGGGTATTAGAGAGCTTCTTTGGCTGGTACTACGCGACCGCCATTATGGCTGTTTTGATTGCATTTACGGGTATTGTCTATATTCAAGAGCAATATGGATGGAGAGTTGGTTTCGGGATCCCAGTAATTCTCATGTTCTTTTCTACAATCCTATTTGTCGTTGCTTATCCTCTGTATTACATGGCAAAGGTTGAAAGAAGCATGTTTACTAGCTTTTGCCAAGTGATATTGGTGGCTTGGAAAAACAGAAAGCTCACCTTACCTTCTCTGACTGATGGCTCATGGTATAATCGGAATGATACGGAGGTTAATACCCCCACAGAGACCTTGAGGTAGCCTACGACTTTTGTATTTCTATATTAGGATATGTGAAACCCCTTTTCCTTGTAGAAGAAATGGAAGGCTCCTACATAAATACATGTTTGATAGTCTATGTCTAGCTGACGTAGGACTCCAGCACGTCCCCCCTCAAAGGGTGGCGAAAGAGTGTCGTGAGTCCCTAGGTGGTGCTAGATCCCAGCTTTGGTACCATGTTAGGATATGTGGACCCCTTTTTAAGAGAGCTTTTATAGAAAGATGGAAGGTTCCTACATATATACATGTTTGATAGTCAGTGCCTCGACAGGGGACTCCAGCACGCCCTCTCAAATGGAGACTAGATGGTGCCCCCAAGAACGGAGGCAAAAGAGTGTCGAGTCCCTAGATGGTGCTAGACCCCGGCTTGGATACCATATTTATATATATATATATATATATAGAGAGAGAGAGAGAGAGAGAGACTTGGGATCACGTGAGACCCGTGAGACCACTTTTTTACACTTAGAAACTTCACAACAAAATGTTGTGAAGATAACCTTCACAGTGTTTTTTTTTGTGAAGGTTCGGTTTTGCTGTGAAGTTTCAAGTGTAAAAAAGTGGTCTCACGGGTCTCCGAGAACAGGCTAGTTTCATGTGAACCCAACCCTATATAATATATATATATATATATATATATATATATATTTATTTATATATATATATAAGAGCCCTTACAGAAAGTAGGAAAGTTCCTACATATATACATGTGTGATAGTTCGTGTCTTGCCGACGTGGGACTCTCTCCAACACGCCCCCTCAAATGGAGGCTAGATGGTTCCTCCAAGAGCGGAGGTGAAAGAGTTTCGAGCCCCTAGGTGGTGCTAGGCCCTGGCTCTGATACTATATTAGAATACGTGGAATCCCTTTTAATCTCTCTCTATAAGAGCCCCTATAGAGAAAGGGAAAGTTCCTACATATATACATGTTTGATAGTCGGTGTCTAGTTGATTTAGGACTCCAACAGTCCACTACATGTCATTGCTTTCTAGTTAACATAACTACTATATCGATCAGCAGGCTGCAGACTACTCTGTTTATGGCATCTTTCTTTCCCTTTAGGTTCTTGAATAAAGCTTGCATCTGTAAGGAACCTGAAGAGATGAGCAAAGGAGTTTCCAAAGATCCATGGAGCCTCTGCACAGTAGAGCAGGTTGAAGAGCTAAAGGCGCTTATTAAAGTGATACCATTATGGTCTTCCAGTATCATGTTATCTGTGACCATGAACCAAAGTACATTTCCAGTCCTCCAAGCTAACAGCATGGATAGACATATCACTTCAAGCTTTGAAATCCCAGCAGGCTCCTTTTCCTTCTTCTCAATAATAACCATAATGGTTTGGGTTGTACTATATGACCGAGTGATCATCCCCTTATTGTCAAAAATCAGAGGGAAACCGGTATATATCAGTGTAAAACTAAGAATGGGGGTTGGTCTTATTTTCTCAATAACAGCCATGGTGATTTCTGGGATCATAGAACACACGCGGAAAACCAAAGCAATTGAAGAAGGATTTTTGAACAACTCTCAGGCGGTGGTAAATATGTCGGCTATGTGGCTTATTCCACAGCATGTCCTCAATGGATTAGCAGATGCTTTGAACATTATAGGCCAAACGGAGTTCTACTATTCTGAATTCCCAAAGAGTATGTCGAGTATTGCATCTTCTCTTTACTTGCTTGGGTCCGGTGTGGCAAGCTTGTTGGCTAGTTTTATCCTAAGCACTGTGGCTGGTCTTACCAAAGGGGAGGGAAAAGAGAGTTGGATTTCTAGCAATATAAACAAGGGTCACTATGATAAGTACTATTGGCTTCTTGCTATAATGAGTTCTGTAAATTTCTTTTATTATGTCGTGTGTAGTTGCACTTATGGTTCTTGTGCAGATAGAGTGGTTGTAGAGGGTGCGAAAATTGATAATTTCGCAGAAGAAAAGGAATCAGAAGTTGAGCAATTATCTGAGACAAGATCTACATAGATGTATTTGTACTATTTAAAGTTTATATTACCATAAGATTATGCCCCAGTATTTCCAAGAAATTTAGTTGACCTTTTTTTTTCAAGTTCGATGAAATACATGAGGAATTCACAGAGCTAAAGCCAGTCTACAAATCAAGCAGCAGGATGGACACCATGTAGTCCTATGTTTTATCAGAACAGCTTCTCCCAGCTGTTGCAACATTATCATTAATCAATCAAAACCTAGGAAGTTGATGTTAGAAATACGATTACTAGTTTGAGAGCAAAAATTTGTAGGAAGAAATACAATTACCAGGACTAAAAACCAGCAAATTATGATAATATTCTTTATAGCGGAAAAATTGAAGTAAAATCAGCTTTCAGACTGGTTTACAACAATAGTGTGGGTTCGTGAGAATTTATAATCTATCATGTGACAACATACAATAGTTAAAAAAAATTATTCTTCATTTTCAATGCTTACATGGTACAGAATATACATATTAGATGTTTAATTGACATGGGGATGCAAACAAACCGTTGGAAAAGATTAATCAGAGCTTGCTTTTTCCAGCTTGTGAACTTTTGAAAGGAGCGGTATGCATCCATTGTTTCCCAGTAGCAACCTTCTCTCCATTGCCTTTCTTTTTTATATTGACTACTACTGCTACTAGATTACCCTTTTGTCCGACCACATTTGCCTCTATCTCAACCACCTCCTATGTTTTTCGGGGAAAAAACGAGGTTGCGAAGCAAAATTGTTACTAACAAGCCAAAGTTTCAAACCACAATAGTAGGCAGTAATTCCCAGAGGACAAATAGATTTGGACTTCTGCAATCAAGCAAGAAGAGCCGATTCTGGGTCCAAAAATCAAACATGATTTAGTGTACTCCACGTGACCACATCTAAATCAATTTGATTCTAAACAAGTTGTATGAAGTATCGAGCACAAAAGAAAAACACGAAGGTTGACATAAGAGTTATAATATGTAAACTAGAATTTAAAATGTCAGTTTTCTTTTGGATGAAACTATGCTTTGTGCAAATGGACGAGAATTGATTAGCAATCTATTACGAATAAAAAATTTAGTAAATGGGATCAGACGAAGTGAGAAGTGAAGAAATGGCGTACATCGACCTTAACCGCGGAATAGAAGGACAAAGTGAAATCCATGGTTGCCAGAATGCCTGCACAACAAGAAAAAACTGCACTAGCAGCCATGTCGTCGATCAAAACCGATATCGCTCCGACGTTCCAGTTTCCTTCTCCATCCTGAACAGATCAAATACGTAAATTAATTTTTAACCTTGAGACGGTTAATTATGAATATATGATCATGTAATAAGATCACGTATGTTATTAATGGCGCAATCGAACAATTTAACTCACCAATAGATTATCTGGAACGACGAAATCGCAGCGGATAAGACCTTTTTCAACACGATCAATCCGCATTCCTTGAAGTGCGAGGCCGTCCAATTGAAATTTTGAGCTGTTTTCCAGCCATTTCCTGGCTAATTTTGAATTATCGCCGTTCATTCTATACTTCTTCCGGCGGCTTCTCCTCTAACGGTGGAGAATTGAAGCCAAAGTAGACGGCGGTATCAAAAGGAGGATGAGGCGGCTGCGGCGGCGGCACGGCAACTTTGATCCGAAACCTGAGACTTTTGATTTGATGGTTGCGGTGGTGGACCTGGCGGTGACGTGCACTCACAGCCACAGGGAAGACCAACTATAAAATCCGCCAAAATTATGAATATACCAACCTACATCTGCAGTAGCTGTATCAATTAATTAAAGGATAAAATACGCACCTCAACTATATTCTACTTTTAGTTTTTTCCTCATGACAGAGATGTATTTTTAAAATATTTTTTATTAGGATATTGTATTTTAAAAAATTATTCATTATAATATTGTGTAAAATTTTAAATTAAATTTATTTATTATATCAAGTTTATTTGTCACCTTATTGTCTATGTAGGTTGTCCATATGTACGATAATATTATGTATGCAAATTTAATTGGTATATATTATTGGAACTTGTGTATCATGATACATATTTATTTAATTAATTATTAGTTTTTGAATTTTTTATGCATCGAATATTAGACTTTGTAGTTTGACTATTTTTTTTAGCATTTGAATGTAAGTTGTATTTTCTATGATTAATAACCTTTAAACATCACATATGTTACCTGCAAACTCAAATAGTTACTCAAAATTTGAACATAATAGCAGGTTTTTATATTTGTAACTTGAAATTGGTACAAAAACGGTTCCTATATATACCAACTGAAAAAAATTGGTACAAATTTAATTAATACTAAATACATCTGGTTGATACATGATATAAGATTTTGTATATCAATTATACTCAATATACCAATTCTCCTCGATGGAAATAGCACTTTCAGTCTATGTTTATACTATATTCTTTATTTCCCCTCAAGTAAGTAAATTGATCATTTTAGTCCCTGGGGGGTAAAATTTGTATTACAAAAATAGTCTCTAAACTATTTCAAAACTTGCATTTCTAGTCTTTTAAGATTTTTTTTTACACTTTCGGTTTAAGTTTTATTATTACGCCTGTAATCAAGTCGACTAACAAGCACCATAAATACTGAAATGTTGACACGACACGACACGACATTGTCCAGTGCAAAAAATTGAAGCAAATTGAAACTCGAGCTTCGAGCCACTAGTCAACTCGGCTCGTTTACGCCCCTGATGCTGACGAGTACAAAGGTACCTTTGCCATTCATGCAAATAACTACATGTTCAAACCCAAGTCCACAAGTTTGATTGTAATAAACCATCAGATTTGAGTCACAGTTTTCATCGCATGATGCATATAAAAAGCTTCAAAGCTACTCACTATATCCTCCTCTCATGAACCTGTTTCCGGCATCCGGTGCGCTAAAATCACCAGGGTTCCGGTTCACCGTAATCATCAAGATGTGACCGTCACATGGCATAGCCGCACACGTTCCAGGACCCTTTGACCCACCAGCTTCGGGACCAGTCAGCATGCCTCCATGTTCACTGCCAAGTGCACCAGCTACGGGTGCCTCGGCTAGCTTTTCGTAGTTGGCTTTCTTGGTCATGGTCCGAGAGCCCTCGGGTCCAAGGTTCGGTCTTTTAACCGCTTTGGGTCTTGTCTTTTCGACTTGGAGTCTCTTCTGCTTCTTCTTGTTCCATGCACGACGAGTAACTTCAACACCCTTTCGTTTTTTCAAAAACAAGCCCAAAGTGTCGTCATTAGAGTCGTCTTCACTATCGATGGTGAATATACTGTTGACTTTATCAGTATTCCCTGCATCAAAATGTGCGTAAGATTTTATGGCCTCCGAGATCCCTCAAAATGTCAGACAAACTGACAAAAGACCTCGGGATTGGAAAAAAAAACAAGACATGTGAAGAAAGTGGTAGCATAGTAATATAGGAGCGTGTGAAAAAATGCAACATAAAAACGAAGCGGGGACACACACGAGGGACATAATAAAACAAACAGGAATTGCAAAGGGTATTACTAAGAACTACTAGAGGAGGAAGGGAAACTTGTTTAGTTGATTTTTCATTAAGTCCTGTATGGATAAAGTTGTGTGTATTAATCTGTCTTTATAGATTTGGAAGGCTTTTGTTTTTTTTTTTGGGGGGGGGGGGGGTTAATAGATGGAAGGAGCATACAAACATTGCCCTAAGATTGACATAAATAAGGCATGAAAAGTAAGAAAACTAAAACAACTCTCTATCCAACGTATGGCTTAGGTAACCTGATTGTGGAACTGGACGGGACTAAACTGACGAGAGTGAGGTAGGCCGGTGAAATAATTATAGAACGTTTTAGGGTTTTAACTTGACATAGGTGGTTTAGTAATTTACCAATCTTGTTCCATCTAACTGATTTTTGTTCCACCTATTTTGATGGGACCAAGGATATATGCATTTGTCCCACTTAGGTCTTGTCATGTCTTAGCCTAATGACACGCCAAGGGATAACAAGCTTTTGTTCTGTACTGTCATGTTCCATCCCGTGTACCAAACGGACCCTAAGTGCCAATTTCTCTAGTCCAGTATCAAGATCTATTACCAAATCAAACCAAATGAACCAGTATCTCTCTCATAGAGATGGGTCTAGGGTCTAGGGTCTAGGGGGTAGGATGTATGTAGACATGTCCGATAACCCTCTACCCAAGGAATAAATTCTGAACGAACCCAATATATTCCACATGGAAGTGCAGTCCGAGGGATAAGATGTATGCATAAGAGGCTGTTTGGCTGGTTTTCTATTAAGTTTTGTATGGATAAAGTTGTGTGTGTGGATCAATCTATCTATAGAGAAGGTTTTTGTCTGGAAGGGTTTTTCATGGATGGAAGGAGAGTGTTCCATAATTAGGAGGGGTAGGTTCGGAAAAAAAAACTTGGCTTTCTGAATAAAGCTCACTCCTAAAAGCTTACCTCATAAGTCACTTTCTATATCATTAAGCCACAACCAAATAGTCATGTATAGCTACCGAATAAGCTGTGAGACTCATTAAGCTCATTAAGCTGCTAACAAACGGGCCCTAACTGTCTTCTACCCATCTACCCAAGGAGCAGAGCTGGTTGTTTTTGTATCATGATCTATTGTTGCCAGGAAATGATAAATCAAGGACACACTAGTTCAAGAATTTACCCACATTTGATGTCATTGCCAAAATTCTTAACATATGATTTAAAAAACATAACAATTTAGTTCTTTTTAGCTCAAAAAACAAAAAATATGACACCCCAAATCAGACTCCATATCCAACATCTATTCATCAGAATTCATACCTGTAGCGGTTCCAAATCCAATATCATTTCCCTTAGAAATTTCTAGTTCCAATCCTGTCAAAAAAACGTAGAGTAATATGGGAGGTAAGATGTACGTAAACCTGAACTGTACCCAAAAATAGTAGAGCAGTTGTTTCTATGATGACCCCCAACTTGCAAAAAAGTTTGCAAAAAGATTTTGGTGGAGCGCAGAGAGCTCCATGAAGTTTGTCAAAAACAATGGGAAGGAATTGAAAAGTTGACACCAAAAGGTAAATTACTAGGAGCTCTGTAAAGAACCAAAAATAAAAAGACCCCATATACATATAGGGGTGGACTTGGTAGAATACCAAGTTTTTCCCAATACCATGTAACCAACCAATTATAATTGATACGCAAAATCCTTCACCGTGTACCAACCAACTGTACCTAGTACCAACTTTTTTCAGTCGGTACTGGTTTTGTACCAACTTCAAGTTACATGTATAAAAATTTGTCATTTTATTCGAACTGTTTTTAGGTAACCAATGTGATGTTTAAGGGTTTTTTAGTGCAACGAATATTCAGATGTTGAAACAAAATAAGTAAAACATAAAATGTTTGATAATCAATACATTAAAAAAATACAAAAACTAATAAATGATTAAATATGTGGATACCATAGTACTATCAAGGCATGCAAAGTCCAATACCGTGTACCAACCAATTTTGTATACTGGTACGGTACTACCAATCCATTGTAATTGATACCAATTAAATTGGTACTATGGTTGGTATACATGTAACATGTTGGTTGGTTTGGTGCCACCCCTAATATATATTCGCTAGAATTTATACCTTCCACTGTTTCAAATCCGCTAATTTTTCGCTTGGAAATTTGCAGTTCAAACGCTGTCAAAAGACCGGAGACAAATAATGTCTATCAGCATCAAATGACGTATATGATCAACCAATCAAGATCTATTGTTGGTGGGAAAAGATAAATCAAGGAAACACTAGTTCAAGAATCTATCTACATTCACAGTCGTCAAAATTTATATTACTCCCTCCGTCCCAAAATAAATGTATACGCTTTAGAAATGTGTAATTATTACACTTCTTAATCAACTACATGACAATTTTACCCTTTATAATATATGAAGCAATGCATTTCTCCTTATCATAATCAAGGGTGAAATTGGAAGTGGACGACTTATTTTTGGGCAAACTAAAATAAAAATGTGGACACTTGTTCTTGGGACGGAGGGAGTATAATTTGAAAAACAAACAGCCCAAATTCAAACTCCATATCCAACATCTATCCGTTAGAATTTGCACCTCTAGCAGTTGCTATTGCAGTCTCCTTTCCTTTAGATATTTCTAGCTCATATCCTATAAAAAAAACGAAGAAGGAATACCGTTATCAGTATCAAATGATAAATGAACGACACCGTTTCAAAATTTTATGGTTTAACCAACATTCAAAAGTTAACAAAATTCTTACAACTCCCTCCCTCCCAAAATAAATATCGACTATGTTAAAGGCACATATATAGAAATGTGTAACTGCCATACTTTTAAAATTAATAAGTGACAATTTTATCCTTAACAATGAAGTGCCTAATTAACTTCTCTATCTCATACTACCTCCATCCCAAAATAAATGTCCACAATGAAAATGGTACATTTTAGAAATGTATAATATTACACTTTCTAATTCACCAGAGACAATTTTACCTTAATAATAGAGAGAAATTTTCTCCATCTTATAATTAAGGGTAGAATGGGAAAGAAAATATTTACTTTTTTGAAAGTGGACACTTATTCTAGGACGAATTAAAACATAAATGTGGACACTAATTTTGGGACTGAGGGAGTAATTGAAGGGTATAATTGGAAAGTATGCACTTACTTTTGAAGGCAAACACTTATTTTGGGACTAACTAAAATAGAAATTTGGACACATATTTTAGGACGGAGGGAGTATATAATTTAAGAAATCGAAACAATTTAGTTCCTTTTGCTTCAGGCAACAAAGAATTTGACAGCCAAAATCAGACTTCATAATCAATATCTTTTAGTTAGAATTCGTACCTGTAGCGGTATCCGATCCAGTATCGTTTGCTATAGGAATTTCAAGTTCAAATCCTGTAAAAAGAGAAGAATAATACTGTTTATTAGCATAAAATAGCATAGATCTATTGTTAGAATCATTAATCAAGCATACACACATCAATAAGTAGGAAACAGTGAATCAAAGATAATATCATATAGTTCGATGATTTTCCTACATGCACCATCTTTGCTAGGATTTTTATTACTCCCTCTGTCCCAAAATAAATGTCCACACTGAAAAACGCACAGAGTTTTAGAGATGTGTAATTATTACACTTTCTAATTAACTAAATGACAATGTTACCCTTAATAATGAAGGGAATAATGACTTCCTCGATCTCATAACTAAGGGTAGAATTAGAAAGTAGACACTTATTTTGGGACTAAGGCAAGGTTTAAGAATGTAAACGAGCGTCGAGCGTTTTCCTCTTAGGTACGTAAGGTGTAAGCCTCGATGCGGTTGAGGCGTAAGCCCCAAAAAAGAAAACAACAAAATTATAAATCTGTAACACTTAACAAAAAAGCACAATTTCGTACAAATAAACAAACTATAAAGCCCATGATTCAGAATATCTACACACACACATATATATGTGTGTGTGTGTATAAAACCGATGATGTAAAAAATTTATGTATAAAAAACAGATTATGTACGTAAAACAGATTACTCACAAGAATATATACATAAATCAGAGTGTGTGTGTGTGTATATAGGATTGGTTCACGTGAGACCAGGCTGTTTTCATGAGACCCGTGAGACCATTATTTTACCCTTTTTTTGGGAAGTTTTAAGTGTAAAAAAGTGGTTTCACGGGTCTCATGAAAACAGGTTGGTCTCATGTGATCCCAAGTCTATATAGATATAAAACAGATTATACAGAATTTATATATATATATATATATATATATATATACAGATTATACAGAATTTGTATAAAAAACAGAGAATATATATATAACAGATATGTAGATAAAAACAGAATATATATATATATATATATATATATATATATACATATACATATATATATAAACAGATTATACCTAAAAACAGCATGTATATACTAATATACATAAGAACAGAGAAATCATTGGAGAGAAGAGCAAAGAAACAATGGTTGACTGTTCATTGGAGTCTTGGAGAGAAGAAGCAATAGAAGTCAAAAAAACTTAACAATTAACTGGTTTGGTGTTGAATTGATATAGGCAGAAGAATAAGAGTTTGGGTTCCATTAGGAATAAGACGTCGATCGGTTTCCATAATAATATTACGGGTTTTTTTAGTTTTAAAAAGGGAAGGTTTTTTTATAGATGAGAAGAGACACACGCCTCTGGGCTGGCCCACTGCTTCACCCATCAAGGCGTACAATCTGATCTGTTAGAGGCGGCGCCTCATAAACGTTTTTGGCTGAATCGCCCTGAGGCACGCCTCTGGCGTTTTTAAAACGGTGGACTAAGGGAGTATTATTTAGGAACTGTTTACCTAAACTTTCATTTACCTTGCCGGGTAAGATTCTAGTCCATCAAAACAACATCGTATGCAACAATTTACCCGGTAACCGTTAACCGGGTAAGAGTCATCACCCTCAGTTATCGGGTAAGACTCTCTGTCCTTGCCATCACTTTTACAGGGAAGATTCTCGGTCCTTGCCATGTTCATATGGTAAGCGGTTACCGGGTAAGCGGTTACCGGGTAAGCGTTTAGTAAACGGCCCCTTAGGGGTTGTTTGGTTGGTTTTCCATTAAGTCTTGTATGGATAAAGTTGTATGTGTGGATTAATCTGCCTGTATAAATTGAGAAGGTTTTTGTTTGAGAGGGTTTTTCATAGATGGAAGAAGTGTGTTTCTAATTGGGAAAAACCCTAACTTTCTGCATAAAGCTCCCTCTGAAGGCTTACTGAAGAAGCCACTCCTATATCATTAAGCCACTACCAAACAATCATGTATAGCTGACCGAATAGGTTGTGAGTCTCATGGAGCTATTAACAAACAGACCCTTAGTGTGGTTCAACAATTTGTCTTCGATATTATGTAGTTAGTTCAATAGTAGATCGAAAACAAAATAGTCTGGTTCGTTTTGTAATAGGAATTCAGACAAGCCACACATCCAAACATCTCTTCATATACCTCTAAGAGTATCAGATCCAGCCTCTTTTCCCTTGGAAGTTTCTCCTTCAGATACTGTCAAAAAAAAACAGAAAGACCGCATCAGCATTGAAAATAATGCATCAAACACCACCATATACTCCATCCTTCACAAAACAACTGTCCACATTTCTAATTTAGTTTGTCCCAAAGTAAGTGTTTAACTTTCAAAGTTAGTGTCTACTTTTCAATTTTACCCTTAATTATAAGATAAAGAAATTCATTACTTCCTATACTATTAGGGGTAAAATTGTCATTTAAATAATTAAAAACGTGTAATAATTACAGATTTCTAAAATTGTTTGCCTTTTTCATTGTGGACATTTATTTTGGGACGAAGAGAGTAATTCGCTATGTTACTTACATTTGGGAGCTTCAGCATCTTCAGAGATGTTTAGATGAACCAAGGATATTGATTCAAAATCCTTATAGGCACATAATGATGCGAAGGGCCAACACTTTTCTGGATCTTTTTCGCGAATGGAAGAAACAAACTTACTGCATACTCAATTAGATTAGCGACTCTTAGAAATCGTAATTTGGGCTTTGTTGGCTCATATGAAGAATTGCAACTCATTCACGTGCTTTTATTTATCTCATACAAAAGTGCCAAAGAAGAGCATCATCTACGTTCTATGGTCCACTGTTATTTCCTTCCCTTAAACCAAACAAACCCAATGAACCCCATGCAGACTAGAGGATAAGATGTATGCAGCGTGTCCTCTACCCCAAGGGGTAAAGAGATGGTTTCCGTGAAGATTCCCGGCTTGAAAAAAAAATTGTACATGGGTATTATCTGGTTCAACAATTTGCCTAATTACATGGTTGTTTCTAGAATTCCACAACTCCGTTAGTCCCAAAATAAGTGTCCACTTTCAGAAGTTTATATTTCCAATTCTACCCTTAATTATGAGATGGAGAAATTCATTACTCCCTCCGTTATCAAGGGTAAAATTATCATTTAGTTAATTAAAAAGCGTAATGATTATGCATTCTAAGACTGTGCACCTTTTTCATTGTGGACATTTATTTTGGGATAGAGGAAGTATATTTTATGTACTCGTCTGTAAGAAGAAAACCAGACAACAAAAAGATAAGATTGGAAAATTGTTAGTAACTTAGTGTTAACAGTTTTCTTACAAAATTGTATCAAAAAGTTCATAACTTTTTACATTCCAAATCAGGCTACAAATCCAAGCCCCAACTCAAGGTGAGGTAGTCACTATTCACATGTGCATTTTAGAGACAAAATCTTCATGTTTATTGTAAAACATATGTAAATAAGACATGCTAAAAAACGCTAATTTCAAATCCACACATACCGAATGGGAAAGTTCTTAAATCCAATTCTTTCCCTGTTTGCTTCGAGATCCATCTCCATATCAAGAATATAAGTTGAAGGAGATTTGCCTCAACCACTAGAAACTTGAAAACCCTAGAACACAATTTGGGCAAAGAAGAGATTGGTACCATATATGAATAAAATTATGTGCATTGGGTGATTGTGAAAACGTTAATAAATTATACAATCACACTAACTTATAGAAACTTGATATCATCGTATCGCTCAACACAAAAATGGAACAAATAATTGTATAAAACTTGAGAAGAGCTTGATTCTTGCACTCACAACCCTCTAAACAAACAACGTTTTTGATCAACCTTCCATTCTTGATCAAATTTATCGATTGATAAAAAATGAGTGTAAAGATCAAGTAAAATTATGAAGTTAAAACAATGAACACACATACACACACCGCATCGGGCCATCGTTGCCCTAATTAAACCCTAGATCGCAAGACCGATAACAAAGTGGAGAGATCTGAACCTGCCTTTTCTCAAATGTGAAGATCTCAAGGTTTAGATAGCTTCAAATCATTAATATAATCGGTTGAAGTTTGAGGAGAGAGAGCATGCATAGATACTATTGGTTCTATTGAGAAAAAGGGTTCTCGCGACGTGGGCTACTTGATAAAGAAAGAGTTTTGAGTTTGCACGAAAGACCTAGTTCACCTAAGGTGTACATATACGGGACTGGATGGGCGAAAGAGAGGTAGTGGATGAAAAAATCACAAAATGAATTAGGGTTTTAATTTGGCATGGGTAGTTTAGTAATTTACCAATTTTGCCCCATCTCCCGGGACAAAAAAAAATGCAATTTTGACCCACTCAGGTCCTGTCCTGTCCCAGTATAATGTCATGCCAAATGTGGGACAGCAATTTTTGTCCCGTCCTATCCCTCCTGTCCCGCATACCAAACACGCCCCTTAGGACTAATTGTAAGGCTAAAGCACTAACTCAACTAGGGCATTCGGCTTTACCAAATGACATAGTCAAAAGTATCATTTTTAAGCCGTCGTAAATGGGTTGAAATGCCACACGTACATAAAATCACGCCATCTTGTGGACCCGCAAAGCAAATACACCATTTTTCACTTGGGTACTAACACTTACCAAAACTAAGGAAGATTAAAAGAAATAAAGTAAAGAGTAAATGCCTCATAATGGTCTAAACAGTTGTAAGAAACAAAACATTAACAGGAAGGCAACACAATATGTGTAAATGGATCATTCAACAAATTGGAACTCTATTGGCGAAAGCTTCATTACATAATCAACAATTTATACACATAAAAAAGTGATTCGAAATCAAATTGACACAATCCTACAAAACCAAGGCTCAAGTTCACAAAGATGATATAGGTAAATGGATCATTCAACAAAATTGGAACAGGATTCATTACATAATCAACCAGTTATGCTAATAAATCCGTGGTTCAAAATCAAATTTATATAATTATACAGAATCAAGGCTCAAGCTCACAAACACGATATAGGTAAATGGATCATCCAACAAACTGGAACTCCAAAGGGAAAAGCTTCATTACATAATTAACCGCTTATGCACGTAAACAAAAGCGATTCAAAATAAACTCGAGTTCATCATAGTCATATTATAAATATAGAAGCAATATAAACGAGATGAAGAAAGCAAAACTCACCTCATGTGTTAGATCTTGGTCGAACCTTTAAATGTATCTTCAAGACGCAAACTCAATCCAAAACCCTTGAAATATTTTGATCTAACCTTTCAGATTTTTGAATTTTGGGGGAATATTTAGAAATCGATAAACAATAAATTGGTGTAACTCGAAATTGTAGTGAAGAAACCCTAAATTATTCGTATTAGAGCTAGAACAATCGCAAAGTGGTTGTGTTTGAAATGTAGAGCTCACAGATTAACGTCCAATCTTAGTTTGTTGTTTCCTTCAACAGATAGACATTAGAACGGATTTGAACTTGAAATTCCTACAGCAAACGAGACTGGATTGGAAACCGCTACAGCATTTGAACTAGAAGCAGAGGAGACTGCATCAAACACGTGAACTACAAATTTACAAGGGAAACGATATTCGATTTGAAACTGCTGGAGCCATGAATTCTGATGTCGGATATATTTGGGCGGTTATATTCCTTGTTGTAAAGAATTATTATACCCGAAAGTAAGTTACCGGTTTGGTCCTTGTAGTATTTGAATTTTTACGGAATTAGTCTTTAGACTTCATTTATTACGTAAAAAACCTTAAGGTATGCAATTTTAACGGATTTGGTTCTTTGTCCTAACAATCATCTACCACCATCTCCGTTAAGTCCGAGGGTATGTTTATTTCGTTTGCATGGTTTTTTTTGTTATTTCTCTTTCATTCAAGTTCAAAATAGCGTGAGGTATGGTGTGGCAGCGAGACAGAGCTTCAACTTGGATGCCACAGCGAGATCACGACGTTTTTCAAGGGATGACTTATGACAAAAAATCCTTGTATGTTTTTGGTCCTTCAAATTTTGTACTAGTCGAGCGTATTCATAAAGATATTATTTGACTTTTCAAACAGAGGACAAATACATCCTTGTCATAAAGTTGCGATACCAGAAGTCATATGCAACTGTTTGCAAAACGGCACAGTTAACGTAATTGACCCGGTATGCACTTACCCAACAAGTGTTTGGTAAATGACCCGATAATCAACCACAAGGGTGGTGCCCGATTGGTTTGAGCGTGACTCAAAAGGTCAAAAGTACCTGGAGGTCTCAGGTTCAAATACAATGAGAAATAAAAATCCCCTTGTGGCCACGGAGGTTCAAATGCGATGACTCCGGACTATCTGCAAAGCAGATGGTTGCCTTAGGATTAGTCGGCTCGCATAGCGGGTTGGATATCCAGGTTAATAAAAAAAGACCCAGTAATCATATACAATTGTTTTTCAATTGAAAATTTGGAACACGAAAAATTATTGCAAGATAATACAAAAAAATTATATTGGTACCTAAGATGTAAAGTTTTAAACATTTAAGCATCCGGGTAACTGATTATTATGCTGATGTAGCGAATGATATGATATCCAACTTAGTATTATTTGCTGACGTAATTAGTGACATTGAATTTTTTTTAATCTAAAATTAGTCTTCAACCAGTTACCCGAAGTACTTAAATATTTAAAACTTTACATCTTAGGTATCAAAATAGAAATTCTAAAATTACCTAAAATAAAAATCAAGTTAAAGTACGTTACTTTTTCCATGCAACCTGCCAATAAAAAAACAAAAAACAAAACGTAGTTCTTGGATTCATATCAATTTTACAAAGAAAGGTTACAAAACAAATGAAAACCAAAATCATTAAAGTATTTTATACATATACAAGTATGAAATATAGAAATGCAAGATGGAAATAAAAATAATTAAATAATTAAAAAAAGGTCATAAAATGTATTTCCACATTTACCCCCCGAAGCATGACCTCCTTAAGCAGAAGCACTAATCGATGATGAACTTAACACCTGGATCTGCAGATACAAATATTTAGCAACATAAATCTAATAAAATTGTAGGTAAAGTTCGGGGAAAAATCTATAAAAAAAAAAATGAAAATTTGAGGAACGTCTTTACTTGTATACACATGTGCATACCATAAAGATGAATTGGTTACCAGAGTGTTCCTCAATTTTTTTATTTTTTTGGTAGTTTTTCCCTGAACCTCCCTCTAAACTTGTATATGTTTTCGAGGATATTCATTTTGGGCAAAATGTAACGAAATTTATCTTAGTTTCTATTTACTGTAAAGATGAAATCATTTTCTTGACGAGGTTAACAAACATTAAATTGTTCCTACTTCATACCCATTTGACTTGATAAACGGGCTTTCAGCCTACGTGACATCTGTTGATTTTTGGCATTGAATTTTTCCACGTAACCAAAGATTACAATATAAGGGGCCGTTTACAAAATGCTTACCGAGTGATAAACTGCGGGTAAGTGTTCAGTAAACGGCCCATGAGTAGACAACTTGGCATCCACGTCATCAATAACTACTAGATGGTAACGGTTACAGGTCAAAATGGGTACGAAATAGAAAGAATTGGAACATTTTTTGAATATTAGGAAAAAAAATCATCTCGTCTACAGATTTCTATCTTTAATATTATTGGCTCTTTTTTGAAGAATATATTTACCTTATTTACAAGCATGTTTACTTGTTCTCTGTACATCTCCTTTAAGTCCACAATATCAGCACGAAGCTCTTCAAGCTACAAGCAAGCAAAATTACAAGTTATAGTATGTTCTTGAAGGGTATGCGGACGGGACTAGATGCAGATGAAAGAATTGTGGAAGGTTTTAGGGGAATAATCTGATATGGGTAGTTTAGTAATTTACCAATCTTGTCTCATGTTCCTTAATTTTGTTCCATGTATTTTAGTGTCGAGTCCAATCCTAGTCTAATTCCGCACTAAAAATGGGATAACAAGTTTTTGTACTGGCGGTATTGGATACGGTGGCACGTTTCACTGCTTCATTCATCCGCTATAGTGTAAAAAGTTATAGGGTCGTGAAAAGTGTCACCGTATCAATTTGTTGTGTACCATCATATATATTTAGAAACTACAATAAAGACACAAGTTTCCCTTTGGTAGAGTTGGTTTGAGAGGCTTTTCTTCTATGCCAGAGGCCAGACCCAAGTTCGAATCACGTTAGTATCATTTTCTGGACCTCACATATGAAAAGCAATAAACTAACCAAAAGACCAATGATGGTTTTGTAAAAGATATCCATATATTTGTTTCTTATAGTCAAATGGTGCCAACAACTTGATAAAATCTCTAGGTCCGTCTCTCCTGTCCCGTCCCGCATACCAAACACGTTGATATCCCATCATTTTTATTTCTTGGGCATGCAAGTGTCACAAGTTTTGTTAAACCAAACGAACTCTTTATATCCCACCCGAAAGCAGGTCCTAGGAGGGAGGGGGAATGTGGGCAAACATGACCTCTACCACAAAGCGCAATCGCATTTGGTAGGAAAATACAAGTCTAAGAAAAGTTGGAGCCTAATCAAAAATAATTTTTTGGGGTAAAAAGATAATTACCGGCAACCCCAACCGTCCTAGGAACCCACCTCCAAGGACACCAATGTTAGGGGACAATTTTTTGCTCACTCAGCGTTTGAGGCTAGCAAGGGAGGGGGGTTTGAACCCATGACCTATTATGTATATCGGCAAATTCGCCCCACCCTTTGCCAATTGAGCTACACGCTAGAGCCCTAATTAGAAGTGAAGGTGTACCTCCTCATCTCGTTCCCCCATCAACTCCAGTGCCGCAGAGTGCCTGCGTCTTAGTGCTTCTAGGTCTGCTTTCAAGCCAGGCAGCAGAGACACTTCCGACCGCAATTTTTCACACTGCACCAAAAATAGCGCAGCAGATCGAAGGTAATTAGAAACAGACATCATCGAATATTTTCTGCTCGGCGAGCGGAAGAGGATGGCAGCTAAAGAAGATGATAAGAAACGGGGAAAAAGTAAAGCCTACCTCCTCAGTCATTTTAACCAACTCCTCGGCAAGAGAGTCGCGAATGGATTCCATGGATGCCTAAAGTTCACAATGCACCATAAACCACTCAATAAAATCAAAAATTGGACAAGGGTGAGTGTTAAAGTGTGTAATTGATTGACGGAGCAGATGCTATAGAAGGACAAATACAAGAACCATATCCAAATGAATGGTTGTCAGGATGCTCCTCAGTTTTTTATTTTTTGGGGGGTTTTCCCCTGAACCTTCCTCCCTCTCTCTCTATATATATAAAAGGAGGATCAACAGAGAAGTTGATCAATTTGCAAGATGACGAGAAGTTCCAAGATCATATATGATTACACGTACGAACGTTTAATCATATATGATTAAACACATTATACATCCAAAAGGGACGCATGCGACTTGGTGAACGCAGCCTTTTGGGAAGGTCGCCCGTCATATGCCGGTCATCGCAACATGTGTTTGATCATATATGATTAAGTGTGTATATCACGTGCAATCATATATGATCGTGGAACTTCCCGCCTTCTCGCAAATTGAACACCTTCTCGTTTGAACATGACCCTATATATATCAGTTTCATCAATGATTCAGAATCTACTCGTACCAATCTAGACATATAAGATGCAAGTTCACCCTCCTTTTGACGTAGGGCAGCTTCGAAAGCATTTGGAGTCATACTCTTTAAATAATATGAGTTCATGGTAGGTTCTCCAGGATTTCTCCTTTCAGAGAAAGTATCAGACGAGTCCAAAGATGCCTGCAGATAAAAACTTTCCTCCATACTACCTAAACTGCTAGTACCTGAAACTCTGCGAGTCAAGCCTGCACATTAGGTCCACACGTTAGAAACAAAATAAGAGAAAAATGGATCATAAATAGAGAATAAAGGGCAGGTTCAAATGAGAACAGTAAATCTTTTCAGAACCTGGGATCAACTATTCATGATGAATGTCGTGATAGATACTCATGATGAAACCTGGTGAAATGCATGATACCTGAACTATGAAATATTCATGATGAATAGCATGATATCATGAACTACAAAATATTCATGATGAAAGTACTCATGATTATTTAGGGTTATTCATCATGAATAATAAATAGTTGATTCCCAGGTTCTCAAATGTATTTATGTTCTCATTAGAACTTTCCCTAAAGAGAATAAATATATCTTCTTTACCATTTTCATAGGAAGACTTAGTTCTGGTTATGGGACTTTGTTCAGGAACAATAGAAGACTGAAGACGAGTTGTGGTTTCCAGTTCTAAACGTGCGGCCTTCTCGCGTTCTATATCCTGTTATAATCAGGAACATACTTAGTATAACTCGAAGTATTTCCATAAACAGAGAGATTAGTAGTAACAAATATATAATAAAACGTAGGAACAAATAGTCCTTAAAGCATCCACTGATGCAACTTTCTGGTGGCAAGGGCAGTAAGATGTTTACCTCTCACATAATAGCAGACAAATGACTTAGAAGGAGGTGACATACATCATAGAGTTTTGCAAATATATAATATTATAGAAACAGAGAGAACAAAGGCACAGCATAAAACAATAAGGACAAGTTTCAAATTTAATAGCCTTTTCAGAATACGCGGGGAATGGAAATAACAAGAAGAGAGGTTAAGGGACCGTTTACTAAAGGTTTACCCGGTAAGCGCTTACCGGGCCATTTACCTTACCATATGAACATGGAAGGGCCAAGAAGCTTACCCGGTAAGAGCGATAATAAGGTCATAAGGATGGAGAGTCTTATCCGGTAAGTGAGGGTGACGACTCCTACCTGGAAAGCGCTTACTGGGTAAATTGTTGCATACAGTACCATTTTGATGGACTACAATCTTACCCGATAAAGTAAGTTTAAGTGTTGACTCTTACCGGTAAGCGCTTACTAGGTAAGCGATCAGGTAAATGGCCCCTAAGACTATAATAGAAAGCATTAAAATAATCCTAAGATGTGTCATCAAAATGTACAAGTCGTAACACTTCTAATGGGATACAACACATATTGGTATATTTATGCTAGGATAATTATAAACATAGAAGTGATACATTGCAATTGACAAAGCAAAAATGTTAAAGATTGTTTAGTAGCAGAAGGTCATAACCACAAAAACAACAAAATCTACCAAAGGGTCATTGGCCCAGCGGTACCCAGGTTACCAGTAAAGCCCAGCCTCCCATGAGGTCAAGGGTTCAAACATTTCCAAATGATACAGAAAAACCATGTTTGCATGGCCCTACTACACTATGCTCAACAATTTCTTCACACAATATATACGTATCTACCTGTAAGGGTTTGTTTGTTAGCAGCTTAACGAGTTTAATGGAACTCGCAACTTATTCGGTTAGTGATGCATGATTGTTTGGTAGTGGCTTAATGATATAGAAAGTGGCTTATTCATTAAGCTTCTAGGGGAGAGCTTTATGCAGAAAACCAAGTTTTTTCCGAACATGCTCATTCCATCGATGAAGAAACTCTCTCAAACAAAAACCTTCCCAGTCTATACAAACAGATTAATCCGCACGGACAACTTTATCCATACAGGACTCAACAGACAACCAACCAAACAGCCCCTAAATCTTACTAAAAATAAAGGAACGACAAGTGCTACCTGCTGGAGAAGTTCCTGGTGGGTCAATGCTTCGTGTAGCTCTTGCTTGTGTTTTCTATTGAGTTCCCTCATCTCTTCTTCAAGTCGTTTCACATGATCTTCATGAGTATCAGCCTCCTCTTTTAATGCTAGGTACTCCTGCCGATTTTCTGCTGCTTTCTGTCTTTCCTTCTCAAGTGACCTAGTTAATTGTGTTTGCTCAGCTCTTAAACATGATATCTGCAATAAATTTTAATGGTAAGCAAATGATTGCTATAAAGTTGAAGCAAAAAGCAACCAATCAATGAGTAGAAGCACCTGAACTTCAAGAACATTTATCCGAGATAATGTTTGGGATAGGCGTTCATTTACAGAGTTCTCTCTTTCCTCTGCAGCTGCAGATTTGGCCTCCGCTTCCTTCAAATTCAAAAATATTAGAGATGCCGATGAAATGAAGAAAAATGATTCAATAACTTATTTGGTGGGACCTGAAGCCGCGAGTTTAGTGATCTCTCAACAGCAGTCCAAGCTTCTGCTCTTCTAGCTGTATTTTCCTATTACATAACGTGGTTTCAGCAAAATAACCAGCAAAAATCAGAAAAGGAAGTTTAAAATGAAAGCAAACCTGCATAGCTTCTATCTGCCTTAAAAGAGGTCTAGTAGAATCAGGAACTTGCATGACCAACTCTTCGCATCTACGCTCACTTGCCTAGACAAATAATACATTTAGTTTAGTAAGTCGAAAGAAATGGCTTCATGGATGACTGGTGAAGGTTGGGTTCTGGTGAAATGGAAGTTATGGTGAGAAGAGTAAGAAGGGATCTCCACTCTTGGATCAATCCTAATTGAAGATCAACACTAATGCGGTGCACCTAGATGCACCTGATCAATTCCCATGATAAGCGCAATTCATGGGGTGGGGTGAGATAAAGGTGATCAAGGGTCCAGATCCCTTCTTATACTTCTCATTTAACTCCTATTCTCACAATCCTTCGTCTGACTCGTGAGTGATTAATATAGATAAACATAAGATTAACTTGATAAAAATATTATGGAAGCTGAATGTACTTGGTATCTTTTTTGAAGGTCCTCAACGTCTCTCATAAGCATCTCTTCTCTAAAAACTGCCTGCAAAAATGAAATTCAGTTATTATGAGGTATGAGTGAGATTCAGGGGAAAACCCCTAAAAAATGAAATGCCGAGGAACACCTTAATAACCGTTCCTTTGTTCGATATGCACATGTGTATACAAGTAATTTGAAGATGTTTCCTGGTTCTATGCACGTGTGCATGTTATGCACACATGCATACTGGAAAAATTACTTATAAATCATGTATGCACATGTGAATACCATACAGATGAATGGTTACTAGAGTGTTCCTCGGTTTTTCATTTTTTGTGGTTTTCTCATGAACCTGACCCTATGGCGTATATACCAAGTAGTACTTGCAATTTAAATGTTCCAGATGGAAACCTGCTGCTCCGTTCTGCTCAGAGTTCGTCTCAACTCTTCTAGAGTTTGAACTAACATGACTTCACGTTCCTCGGCCTCTCTTAGGTGACTCTGTAGCTCGGTTCTGGCTTCACTGTTAGCTTGCGCCTCTGCTAATGCTTCAGCTTCCTTGGCTGCACTCAATGCATTTGTATAATATTCTTTTTGTGTAGCAAGTTCAGCCTGGTTTTTCTCTATTGTTTCTTGCAGAAGTTTCTCTGTGGCTGCCTTATCCTTCTTTATACTCTCTACTTTGTTCTCTTCAACCTGGAAGGTAATTGAAAAGGATAAGTAACATTAACAACAATAGGTAAACAGTCTAACTTTCGTATCTTTTTTGCATATATATATAAGCTAGTAGCGTGCATAAATGCTTTAAAAATTGCAGGAGTTCCCTAGACATAATTTTTTTAAATCATAAAGCATTGAAAAAGTGGAAAACAAAAAGGACTGATGAAATGGAGGAAAGGTGACCCTGAGGGTCTAAAACCACCGAGACATGTTCAGTGTAGTTGTGTTCTCACCCCTTTATACAGACTACAGACACTTGAGGAAACTAAGGGGCCGTTTACTAAACACTTACCTTGTATGCATTTACGAGTGCAATTACCTTACCGGGTGAACATAACAAGGACCAAGAATCTTACCCGGTAAGAGTGGAGGCAAGAATCAAGAGTCTTACCCGGTAAATGCTTACCGGGTTATAAATGCTTACTATCAATCCATTTTGATGACCGAGAATGTTATCCCTTAAGGTAAATGAAAGTGGTGACTTTTGCGGTAAGTGCTTACTCGATAAGTGTTTGGTAAACGGCTCCTATCTTTATCTTAACCATTAAGCTGGAGAAGTAGAATACCTGCAGTTTGGCGATCAATCCTTTCTTCTCTTCTTCAAACTCCCTAATCTAGCTTTCACACAAAATAACTCTTACATATTAGAATATGTTGAGAGGAACAACTTCAGCCAAATGGAAAAACAGTAATATCTTTATTGCATACCTGTGCCCGCAATTTCCTAATTTGAGATTCTTGAGCAGCTTGTTTCTTTGAAAGCGCTTCACCTAAATGAATGAAAATGAATAGGAACGTCATTTTTATCATAGAAAATGTACTCTTTACACAAAAAGGTTGGAACCATATCTGCGGTAGCATAGGCTGCAAATATTTTGTAAAACAGTCGAAACCAGATTCACATTTAAAGTTGTTAAGAGAACATCTGAAATCTCACAACCCTGTACCAATCAATCAATGACACTCGTAATTCATACAAATATACTTTTAGACAACCTTCAATGCAATGTGGAAACATAGATGCAAATAGAATCATGGAAGTAGACCTCCTGTTAAAGATTTAAATGAATTTATTACCTTCTGCCATAACTTGAGTGATTATTTCATCTTTTTCTTTCAGAAGAGCAGCAGCATCACTTTTCTTATTTTGCTCTCTACGTAGTGTATCTCTTTCCTTTGTGAGAGCATAAACCTGTAGTGAAGCTAAGAGTTAAAATGTAGCAACCAACATAAGTATATCAGCAGCATTAATTCTATGCTTCCGATAATTGGAGTTATATGCACCCCATTAATTCTTGCTACGTGGTTCAAAGAAGAAATCATTAAGCTCAACAACAATTTAAAGAATATTAACTATCTAGCTTCTTCTTCTTCAAGAGTTGAGACATTTTGATGATTGATTTCAATACAAATATTTTTTACCAGCGTTAAAGACCTTTCTTAACCAGGCTCCTATGAACGAAAATCCTTGATATTAAACAAAGTTTCAAATATACAAACTGTTTACCTTTCTTTCAAGAGTTGAGACCCTTTGATGATACTCTTCTCGTAGAGACTCAATATCCGCTTCATTTGATTTTCTCTGTTTATTAATGTGAAAGAGAGAGATTAGAAGGAAGAAAAGAGAAGCTCGGTTGGTTAAAGTTCAGGCGGCAACTGCAGTGAAGTTGACATGATAGTTTGACTAGAGTACAAGCTTTGCACACTCTTAACAACTATTTAAGCGTCTTTCCACGGCCCCTTTATGGTGTTAAAATAGGTACCAAGACTGGATGGCCAACTATATTTTATGTGGCAACAACACAGACTATGGAGGGGGCATAAGTACATAACTAGAAAATGTTAATTCCGTTAGCACCTCTTCTAGAGAAACTTGTGTTAATTTCTTATTTTATGATAATAGTAAAACTTTATAAAGAAAGGAAGAAACAATATGCAAAGCATAAAAAGAATAAGGTAAACTTGAACCTACCCTCTGATCCTCAATTATAGACTTCAGATGCTCATTCTCGGTCATCAGCTTTGCAATTTCATCAGCTTTTGCCTGTTAACAGATAACAATACTAATAAAAATGTTTAACTTCAATAATAAACTGTTGCAAAGAAAATGTATTCTCCAAGATTATAGAAGCAAATATCAACATTTCACCCGATAAGAAAATAAATTTTAAAAAACCTAATATAATTAAGTCGTTTCTAAATGATATTAAAATATGACAATGATGAATACAAAATTTACTTCTCTAAGTTGAATTAAATTAAATTTAAATAACTTATCAGCAACCACTGACAGGCTCAAAGATGAAACTATCTTCATCTAGCCTGCTAGTATAACAGAGTGCCTGATGGTCCACGCAAAATCCCATAGACGTGGTTTATCTGTTAGACATATAACTTACAAGCATGGACAAAACAAAAAGTTAACCGCATGGTTCTATCTTTTGATCAAATACAATATTTGGAGCTTGTGATGTCTCTGGGGCCAGCAGGGAAAAGAGTAAAAGTGGTACTTAATTATGCTCACACATAGTGGTAAAAGAATGATGATAAAGCCATGTTTATCCTGTGAAGAACACACAGTAAAATGTGTTGGATATTTGTTTTAACTGTTATTCACATCAAGGAGTGGAAACTATACAACAGATAACTACAAGAAAGATTGTTGCTGGAGCTGATGGCTTACCCCTATTTTATCATATATAGACTTAATATGATAACCCTAGGCAAAAGGAAAAAAGAAATAGTCATAACAGTAAATAGTTTCAATCATATTTGAGTAGACATCTGAAACATCACTCTTTGCATCTCAAGCAATCCGTCTCATCTTTGGCAATAACTTTAATTGGGAAAAGAACCAGGGCAATTTTTTAGTGATACCAGTTTAAAGTTCACAGCAAACAATAAATGGCATATGTTTTCATTTACTAAAATATCATATAAACTAAGAAAGTTCCAGTATGCTCCATTTCTCATTTGAAATATGCATAAACTGGCATCTGGGTTACTGAAAGCAGAAGGTTCCCTAACTATCATTTCATTTGCTCTCAGTAACTTGTTCATGGTGTTATACTATACAGACTTACCAAATTTTCAATTAATATTTAACATATTCCATCCCTTGGTTGCGATTACATTCTTCAAGGATGACATAGTAAATGAGTGGATGACCATAAAAGTTTTCATAAACCAACAGTTTAACTTTTCAATACCTGAGATTGTCGAGCAGCCCCTAGAAGTGCAGTCTCCATCATTTTCATCTCCCTCTTCACCTTCTCAAGTTCAACCATACAATCTGCATTGTCAGATGAATTGCTTTCTGAACTCAAGTGTTTTTCCTTTATGTCACTTTGATTGTCACTAGTTAGCTCGCTTGGTATATGAATCTCATCATTTGCATTGTTTTCCTTTGGAACTACTTCAGGAACCACTGAAGAGACATCATCTGAACTTTGTAATGAATGCAGTTGGCCTTCTTCAGCAACTTTAGTCGTCTCATGGATGACAGATTGAACTTCATTTAGCTCAGTCACAATCCCATCTTGGCCATCATATGAAGGTTTCACCACTTCAACTGCAGAAACTTCCTGTGAAGCCTCTTCTAACTGTATCTTCAGTCCATCCTCATCCTTTGGTAAATCAGGAGCAGGGTGCACTTCATTTAGCTCAGAGGTAACTACAACTTGGTCTGAGAGATTTGTTGACTCATCTTGTATTGATTCAGACTTTTTTGAAGAGCCAACTTCGGAACTATCCCTACTGAGAACACGGACCACAAACTCTGATTGTTCAGCATGATCTGCACTTAATTCTGCTCGTGAATCCACTTCAGCTTCACTGTGGTCAGCAGCAGTAGTAGTTGTCTCATCAGATACTGCAATATTTGTTGCTGCAGATTTTTCAGCAACATTCTCTGCATACTCAGAAATTGCAACATTTATTTCCAGGGGTTTGTCAGCAATATCTGCATCCTCAGAAAGTGCAATACTTGATTCCGTAGGTTTTTTGCAATTAGCCTCCTCCAAGACTTCAATATTTTTTTTGGCAGGTTTTTCACTATTAGCCTCCTCCAAAACATCGATGTTTGTTTCCGCAGGGTGATCCTTATGCTCTTCAGGCTTTAAAGTTTCTGCCTTTTCTTCTCTAACAGACTGGTAATGTTCATCAGTAGCGTTGGCTGGATTATCAGCCTGATCTCCTTCCTTTTCCTTGGAAAAGGATGTATGTTGAGGACTTGAAGATTCAAGTTTTTCCATGGACTCAACAGTGCCATCCTCACCTTTCTGTCCCATAAAGGCCATCAAATCGGCAGGCCATGACCCTGAAGCTGGTTGCAAATAATAGATACACTTAATAGCAGCACAATAAGAGAGAGAAAAACCATCAGCCTCACCTCTTTCAAAATGATCGACTTTCCAACATCATAACAATAAAGCATCAGAACAAATATGTAGACAAATACTTTTTGTTTTTTGAAGTTCCCTACTCCAAAAATAACCACTACTTAACATCCAAAAATCTTTGTGTATCACCATAGCAGTCATGGTGCAAACCCGAACATGAGTCTGACACTGGCACAACCCATGCCATTTGCCAAAACAAAAGAATGAAAGTAAATCATAATACATCTGTTTGAAAGTGATACAACGAAATAAAAAAACCTTTAGCTAGTAGTGTACTTCAATGCCAAAAGCCACAGCAGAACTACCAAGTTACTAAACAAAAGTCATAGTCTTTACAATTGACCCACCACAAAGAAAAGAACAATAGTCAATGAACAAATGTGACCATCACACAAGCAATGAGTCATTATGCGTCCTGTTTATCCCATCATATTCAAAGTTCTAAGAACTTGCATGTTGTCTAACTCATAACTTGATAACCAAAGGGCCTTTGGCCTAGCGATATGAGTCCTTGGCCTTCTAGGAGGTCAAGGGTTCAAACCTCACCAAAGGTGAGGAGGGTGTGTGAGTTTATTTGTTCTATTTGCCGTATATAAATATTATATACTTCAAAAAAAAACATGATTGACACAGATGTGTACAGATCCCTGAGAAAAATGGAGTGCCTAAGATAGCATATGAGGAAGATGACAGGTTGGATGTCATTATAACATGGGAACATATTTGTTTTATAAGCGGACACTATGTGAAAAACTCCCTAACTATGTGTTGAACAAAGATGTTACTAATGTTCTGTTAATTTTTATTTCTTCTGTTCCTTGGAAATTTGTTGCCTTTTTAATTGTGTGGGAAGCTTGCCATGAGATGGATGTTGCTGTCCCTAACCAGACCATAAATATTGAATCACTCAAGATTCCTACCGGAAATCAAGAAAAGGCGTGTTGCTCACTTACGTCAAAAGAAGCACGATGCTAGAATTTTTCCTTACCCTTGACCAAAAAGAACATCTTGCAAAATGGATGATGCTTTTGCTTCAAAATAAGATATTATTGTTTTCTTGTCATTTAGATGTTGGCATTTTATACTTACCATTTTTGCTTCTTATTTTCGTTTAGGATGTTAGTGTTTTATACTCCCTCCACCCTTGCCCCACAATGAACTTGTAATTACCTTTTTATCAGATTTCCCATGAAAATTGCCAAGTTCCCTTGTTTGGAAACTTTTTAAATTAGAATTGTATATTTACCCATAGTCACATACTCACATTTACAAATACATAATCATATTGACTTGGGTCCACAAAATTCTCTTATTACTCTGGGGTATTTAATAAATTTGACTAATACTAGAATTTCCTTGTCAAATGTTGCAGCATCCATGAAACAAGGGAACACTTACTATAAATACCTCAAAATTTGGTTTTGGATGCCGGTACTTCTTTTGTTGATTTGATGCCAGTAACTCACCATGTTGGACATCGAATGGTACCATTTAGATTGAACTTTTTGTTTCATTTTAAGTGTTCCAGGTTTTGAATGATGCTTTGATTTGACACTAATACGAAGTTGTGTATTCACTTTTGTTGAAGTTTGGTACAACTGATACGGCAGCTCAAGAATTTACAAGTGCAGTGGCAGCTCACAGTTCAAGCGAGCCACAGGCGCAACCAGTCTGTCGTTCCAGCCGAAGTCGGGTGGCCCCTAAGTGGCACCATAACTATGTAGTTAAGAATAAATGGTCAAAGTAGCAGGTGTGGCATATGGTTAAGTAGTTGTGGTAGTTATACATGTTGAGTGGTTAATCTTAATTGTAGGAAAGTAACCATGTCTGGAAACCAACTTATAGCTTTCCCTTAGTTGTCGTAACCATGTAAAAGGGAGGAAAAAGGGAATGTAAGTGATGTCTTTTATGCTGGAAATTCCTTGTCTTCTATCTCTACTCTTCTCCTTCCTGTTAATTCTGGAGTTGGCACTCACTCGAAGAGTGTAACTTAAGATCGTATCAACAACAAAGGGGGATCTAGTTGTTTCAAAGAATAGTTAGGAGTTAAATGGGGCCATTTGCAACAACAAACACAGGGTCGGGCAAAATAATCAGGCATGGAGCAATAACCCCTGGCCATACAAGCATCCCGTCCAACTAGTTCAGTCCAACTCCACAAACAAATGACCCCAAATAGCTATATTCCATGTGTTTTATGGTATAATATCGTAGACGTTTTTGTGTAGTGGAATACTAAAAGAAGAAATGAAAGGTTGATTTCAAATTTAAGGTAAGACGTATCAAGTGAGGTACCTTCAGCGGTGGAAGTAGTACCACCAGCCTTGTCTTCAAAACCAAGAGCACTGTCAAAGTTCTTCTCAATGTTCTTGACGCTCTCACTGAACTTGTTAACAGCTCCAGCTAAATCCGGGAAGTTCCCCAACGAGACCTTCCCACTAAACCAAGCCATCGCCAAATTATAACTTAAATCTTCCAAATCCTCAAACTATACGGATCAGTCTCATCAGAATTTCTACATATTCAGACGAAAATTCAACATGATCAGCATTGAATTTCACATAAACTCAAGTGTAGGCATTAGATCACAAGAAGCACAACAGATCTATAGTTTCAAGGACTCAAATTAAAAATTACGGAGTATGGGCATACCTTTCTTTGTTGCCCTCAATGAACCTCTGTGGATATTGTTGCCAGCTTTCAACTGCCAGTGATCAATCTTTGTGAAGAAAAACTTAACTGATTTGAGATAAGATGACGACTAATTGATCTGGAAGACGATACATATGTAGGTCAAATGGCTTTCAGTGAAGACGATTGAGCAGAAATCAGGTGCGAAAAAAGGGCTTGCCGACGGCGATGAACTCAAATCCAGATAGCGTGAAGGTTCCAGGCTCCGATTTTGTTGAGCCGGTGATTCACCAAAATGGAATAAACATGTTTATTATATTTTCATGGCAAACATCCTCAAAATCGAGTTAAAAGAGATAAAAGTTATATCGAAAAATAAGTATTTTAACTTAGATTTTTATTTTGTCATTTTGGTAGTTAAAGATTTAATGTTTTAAATATTTAAGTATTTAGATAATTGGTCGAAACATTAACAGGTTACCGTGTTGATGTTTCAACAGGTTATCCGAGTATTTAAATGTTTAAAACTTTACATTTTATGTACCAAAAAAGTTGAAAGTACGCTACCCAAAATAAGAATCAAGATAAAGTACGTTACTTTTTCATGCATTTTGCCCAAATTTAACACTATTAGTTACTTACCGGGTAAGATTTTAATCCACCAAAAATATATAGCATGTCAGGGACAGCTCATAAATTTTTTCAAATTGTTGGCACCATTTTACTATAAGAAAAAATTGTAGGGAAAAAATTTCCAACGGTGGCACCCTTTGACCATAAGAAACAAATATACGGATTTTTTTTTCAATCAATAGCACCTTTTGACTAAAAAAAGTGACAGTTACATGATTCGAATTTGGGTCTGGATGGAATAAAAGTCTTGTAAACGAACTCTACCAAATAAAACTTGTTCTCATTGTAATTTCAAATACATATGGTGGCACAAAACAAATTAATACAGTTACACCTTTTACGAATCTAAAACTTTTTACCCTTCGACGGATGAATAATATGGTGGCACGTGCCACCATAACCACCAAAGTAGGTTTGTCCCTATAATATGCAACAATTTACCCGATAAGTGTTAACCGTGATAAGAGCCGTCGATATCACTTACCGGATAAGACTCTCAGTCTTTGTCTTCGCTCTTACCGAGTAAGATTCTTAGTTCTTGTTATATTGATTTGGTAGGGTAATGTGACTTGTAAGCGCTTATCCGAGTAAAACATTTGGTAAATGGCCTCTTAGTTTAGAAATTAACTTGAAAATTTGAATAAAAATTGAAGTAGAGAAATTTGCTATTGAGAACACCGTGTCTATATTCATGATGAATATGGACGAGACATTCACGATGAATGTATTTGATTTTTTAGATACATTTTGAATATTTGATTTTTTTAAGAGATTAATATGTGTATTTGTGATAGTTTTTTTCCTCGAAACTTTTAAAAAAATCAAAACAATTTAACATATTTAGTTATTTATGTATATACGTATACGATAACAATATTTTTTATGTGAAGGTTCGATTTTTTTTTACCTTCATAGGTTTTGCTGTAAAGTTTCAAGTGTGAAAAAATGTCTCATGTGAACCCAACCCTAGATGTATATATAAACCAAACCAAACAAAAGAAGTCTATGTTGAAAGGGATGTATGCAAACATGTCCTCTACCGTGAAGAGTTAGAGTGTATGTTTCCGTAAAGACCTTAAACTTACAAAAAGTGTGTACAAAAACAAAATTGCGTAAAATGTTTAAAGAACATAGATAATAGGTAGAAGAAACGTAACGAAGGTAAGGTAACAACACAACCTCAGTCGATTTTAAAACTCTGATAGCTTATCTCTCGGCTTGCTACACTACCCCCACCATGTACCCCTGAGCGTCCCACCTACCGTCTATGCTAGTTAATAGGGATGTGCAGAAAGTCATATGATCCAATTTAAACCGATCAATTCAATTAGAACCGACCGACCATAACTGGATATCCAATTGTAATTGAATCGGATCGGATCGTGTCCAAAATTTCAACATCCAAATCAAATCGGTCGGTTCTTCGATGAGAGTCCAACATCCAATAAAACCGAACCAATCAAATCCAATGACCATCCAATTAATATCTATATATAATTATTAACATTTTACGATATTTTTTAGTTGATGTTTATGTACATTGTTATTTAATAACTAAATTTACGGCCCCTCAATTTCATTTAAATTTCCAATTTTAATAGATTCCAATTCCATCAGATTCCATTCCACGAACCAAACATCCTTAATGCTTCCATTTTTACAATCAATTGCTCATCTTCCCCTCCTCCTCGTCCCGACAATCGTCACACTATCTGCCCCTCATCCGAAAAGACAAACAACAAAATAATTTTATCAATTACGTTATCAAATCAAATGGTATCGTTTTTAAGGGATGTGATTGGAAGAACAATTACTTTACCTAAATACAAGACAGATTCTGGGTTCAAATCCTAGCCCCCGGGGCAGCACGCGCCAACCTCAACCGCTGAGTGAGCCAAAAAATGTCCCCTCATATTGGTATCCTTGAAGGCGGGTTCCATGTACGACCAGTAAAATCTGTGCCCCCAACTCCCTATGCTCACTACTCACCAATAATCCCCACAAGAACACAACCCATCTTTAAAATGATGATATCGATTCACATCTCTAAACACTATCTCCCTTTCGGTAATCTTCGATATGAACTTGATCGCATCATGGCAATCCTCACAAACCCGAAGGTTTTTCGTGATCAAAAGTTTACTCCGATTTGGGGTACTAATCAGCCCAAACGCAATCGCAAGCCGCTCGCTATGTCGACACACCATTCTCGTCTTTTCGTCATCATCCACATCATGAAACACGGGTGCGGTATTTGGCACATATCCCACTTCGATCATCAGTTTCTCGACCCTTTCTAGTTCCGCGTTTATTTCATTGCACATTGGATGGGAATTATCGCCCGAAAGAAATGCGTGCACTTTGTTGTTCACTTCGATCCAGCTACACGCAACGTCTTTCTTTAGTTTCTTATTCGTCATTAAATCTCGCAGCTTTGCAACTCCCTCCCACCTCCCGGATTGCGCGTAAATGTTTGACATAATCACGTAGTTCCCGGCTTCGTCTGGTTCGAGCTCAATTAGCTTCTCTAATGCGAGTTCACCCAGCTCGACGTTTTTGTGAATCTTGCACGAGTTTAGCAGCGCTCCCCAGATTCCGGAATCGGGTTTAATGTTCATATTCTTGATCAGATTATAAGCTTCATCTAAACGGCCGTAATGGCCGATTAGATCAACCATAGACGAATAGTGTTGAACGGTTGGTGTTATTCGGTATTCATGTATCATCGATTCGAAGAATTCCCGCCCTTCGGTAAGTAAACCGCCATGATTACAAGCCGAAAGAACACCCACAAAGGTTATATGATCGGGCTGGGCTTCACGAGCCATCTTTTTGAACAAATCGAGCGCTTCCATAGCGTGCCCGTGCATTGCGTATCCAGTGATCATAGCGTTCCAGGAAACGACCCTTTTTTCTGATAACCATTCAA
The DNA here is from genome assembly GCF_001531365.2 of Cynara cardunculus var. scolymus. Lineage (NCBI taxonomy): Eukaryota > Viridiplantae > Streptophyta > Magnoliopsida > Asterales > Asteraceae > Cynara > Cynara cardunculus. The sequence continues at coordinate 19,133,455 of NC_037531.1, read as the reverse complement.
AAAGATTTCTAGCTACCGTTACAGAACCGCTCTTTGCATACATATCAACGAGTGCGGTTTTCACTTTATCCTGAAACTCGAACCCTTGTCTCCAGCTATATCCATGAAGCTCTCGCCCTTGTGGGAGGGCCGCCGTGTCAGCGGCGGCCGAGATGGAGGTGACAAGAGTCGCGACGGTCGGTCTCACTCCGTTTACCGCCATTTCACCGCACAGAATCAAGCAGTCATCAGGATGCCCATTCTGAGCATAAGCAGCAAGCATAGAATTCCACATAACAACATCTCTTTCAAGTATTTTATCAAACACCTGGCGTGCACTACCAACATTACCACACTTTGCATACATATCAATCAAAGCCGCACCCACAAAAACATCCGTCTCCCAACCGGTTCTCACCACATGATCATGAACATCCCGCCCCACACCAATGGCGCTAAGATTCGAGCACGCTTTAAGAACAAACGGGAATGTAAAATTATCAGGGACAACCCCATTTTCAATCATTTCATAGTATAGCGAAACTGCAGCATTATAAGGACCATTCCAAGCATACCCACGAATCAAAACGTTCCAAAGAAAGACATTTCGTTTAGAAATTCTATCAAACAGTTGGTGGGCATTGGACAAATAGTTGCACGAACAGTATAAATCAACAAGTTTAGTAGCTAAAATGGTGTCGTATCCTAAGCCAATAAGGCAAAGATGTGCATGAAGCTGTCTACCTGGCTGGATCGCTCTTCGAGAAATGAAGCTTCTTAGGATGGATCGATAGTCCAATGGAGAGCGATTGGTGAGGTGGAGCTTCGGAGGAAGATGGTGATGGTGGGTTGTCGGTGGTAACTGTGAGTGATATAAAGATCGGTACTGGTAACGAGGACTCGATGAAGGATCGGAATCAAAGATGGTGGCAAGAGATCTCTTGGCTTTTGCTGTCGCTTGAACTCGATTCAGCATTTGAGCTCTGGTGGGCTAACGGCACCCGTAGGTTGCTTTATAGAAACACTTCTATTTAACTTTTTTAAGTAAATATAATACATCATGTTTGACAGGTATGATTTCGTATATAATGATTGACTATGAAAAGATTTTTATAATATAGTATAAAATAAAATATAATTTTGCGGTAATTGCTTATAATGGAAATAGGGTGTTGAATGGTTAAGGGAGGACCATGATACAAAATCATTTAGAGAGTTTTAAAACCATTAAAAAACAGTTTTTTTTTTTTTTTTGTCAAACAAGATTAATTTCTTAATAATTCAGAGGCTACATTTTAATAAAACTATTAAGAAGTAAATAAACAACCTCTAACGAAGTTAGATTCAGCGAAAAACACATAGCATGACAGAATTGGACATAATAATTGTTCAACAGTTGATAAACATCACTAGATAATCGACTTTTCTCCTTCGTTTATCAGATAAAATTCTCGATATTTGTTATGCCTCTTACCATATAAGATTTTGAAACTTATAAACATCACCCAATAAGATAAGTGACAACAAGAATTATGACGAGAACAGTTCTAAGCCTTTGGATAAGTTGACTTTTTAATCCAACTTAATTGTTTTCAATTAGTTTCAGTGTCTTCAACTACATTCATCTATCTATATTTTCAAGTGTATTTTCACTTGTAAGTCACTTTAATGAAATTTTACATATATTTAATCACTTTTCACATTCATGAATTTGTTAAAGTTTCGGTCATAACGATAAAAAAAAATAGGTAAATAAAGGTAGTTAAATGTATATGAATGTTTTGTTCTCACCTCTCATCACAACTCTTATTCTCACCGGAACCCATCATTCTATATTGAAGTTCACGAAAACTAGTAAGAAAACAACTCGAAGCTAAATTCACGATGAACGAAAAGCATTTATTGTCGTTACAAAAACGGATCGTGACCTACAAGTTTCTCGTATTCGAGATCGATCACTACAAAGCTACAACACAATCGGAGCCAAACCACGATACAAAAACTACATATCGACACTTTCTTGTTCTCATTCCTTGCAATTATTGGCCGAGAATATCAGATACCGACTTGTTGATGGCTTCGACCAACTCTTTCCTGTAAACCAATGACATCAGTCCTTTTCCTTAACCAATCAATAAGTCTCTACATTTTAGTTTTAGTTTTTCCCAAAAATAAATGTCTAATTTCAAAAGTAAGGGGCCGTTTACCTAAATGCTTACCCGATAAGTGCTTACCTTTGGGAGTCAATACTGTAATTTATTTTATCGGGTAAGATTGTAGTACATCAAAATGGTATCGTATGCAACAATTTACCCAGTAAACGCTTATTCGGGTAAGAGTCGTCACCCTCACTTACCGAGTAAGACTCTTCATCTTTATCATCGCTCTTACCGGGTAAGATATTTGACCTTTGTCATGTTCATCCGGTAAGGAAAACTACCCATTAAGCACTTACCGGGTAAGCGTCTAGTAAACGGCCCCTAATAAGTCTCTTTACCAATTCTATCCTTAATTATGAGATAAAGAAATTTATTATTACCTCTACTATTAAAGGGCACAATTGCCATTTAGTTGATTAACATCAATATAAATATTTAAGCATTTCTAAACTTTATGACTTTTTCATTGTCGTCATTTATTTTAGGATGAATAAGTACTACTCTTGACTAAATATGCTTAACGAGGATGGTTCTTATGGAATGCGATGCATTAGTGCTGGTATAGTCGCACCCGTTTTTCAAAATACTAAAAGAATCATTTTTATGTAAATTTGAAAAATAATATGTTTGACAATCGTGGCAAAGCGGAATTCTCGTTAACTCATGGCTAATTAGTAATCCAGTTGAAGGTACAACGGTTTTACCTGTCGGGTTTGAATAAGAGATATCGATATACGAACCACTGAAAGTCAAGAAAACGACGTTAATATTTGAAAAACGACTCAAAGTAGCAAAGTGAGCTCAGGGAAGAATATTGTACATATAATATAACCATGCCACGAAAGGGTCAATGGTTCAGTGGCATTCGGGTTACAGGTATATCCTAACCTTTTGAAGGTCAAGATTCAAATCTCACCAAAAGTGATAATATGTACGAGTTTTGCAATATAAAAATATTATATATTTCAAAAAAATCTACATATATATAACGATGTTGAATGACATTACTTACCGTTGAAAACAAAATGCCAACGAGTTCAAATACGCTTGGGACAACCGGAAGTTTGTCGATGGCCTATTCACATGAGAGATGTAGTGTCAGAAATAACACGAGCCAATATGTCAAAATATGATAAGTTTTCCGGTATCATAACAAAATGCCAACTAGTTACATAGTATCTCTCTAAAAGATCGATTGTTTTGTTAGAATCCCACATCTGTTAGACTTCAACCTATTATACTCAATAGAGATGCACAAAAAACCCCATGCCCGGCCCGAAAAATCCTGAGCCTAGTGAGCCCGAAGCCCATTACGGGCCAGGTCTCAAAGCCTGACCAAGCTGAAACTTTAGGGGTAGGCCCGGTCCAAAAAAGCCCGACCAAGCTTTTCTTTCAACCCTAAATCTCGGCCCGGACCATTTTTTTACTCACTGAAAATGGGCATGGAAGGCCCGGGCCTAGGCTTGAAAAAGCCCGGGACTTTTGCATATTTAAATATATGTTGGAACCTCCTTTCTCTTTTTAGGGTTGTGTTCCGGTGAAAAGCATGAGAAGGGATCTCCACCCTTGGATGCACATTAGAATGAGAGGCACCGAATCAATCCCTCTATCAAATGCAATTTATGGGTGGGTTTAAGATTAAAGGTAATCAAGGGTCTAGATCTCTTCTTACGCTTCTCACCTTAACTCTCCTTATCACACCATCCTTCGCCTCTCTGTTTAATGGCTCTTTTGCAGAGTAATCTATAATTAAGAAATAAATAGAGTAAAACATTTACCGTGACTACACTTAGCGATGCCCACAAAACCACGACAGCCGCAAATCCGAATCCAACGAGAGCGATCCGATCTTCGGGTTTATCCCACTGTTTCAACCACAATACATATACAAACATCTAAGACTAGAAGAAAGTACATTGGTTTCGATACGTGCTCAAGATAGCCTTTTTTGGCATATTTTTTTTAAATTCATGACCTTCTGATAGATTTAAGAATGCTTCTGGCTAAAAGAAGAATGACTCTTCGCTAACACAAGAATTGTTAGAAAAAAATTGTCAGAAGGTTATTCTCCTAAATAATCGCGGAAAAGACTCACGAAATTTTGGACAGACTCAACGATGCTCAAAGAGGTAGAAGACTTGGAACTTCCGCTTGTTGCCTTTGCAATAACTGCAACACGGCCTTGTTGTCCTGCAATCCGGTGATGGTATACAATAAGCATGAATGATGAAAAACCGAACGTTTTTCTGGCCCCACCTCACCTTCTGGTGGGATATACTAGAGATGCCCCTCGTCCGAGCTTTTTTTTGCTCGGACCCGGGCCTTCCAAGCCCGTTCAGAAGCTCTAGCCCAGGATATACTAGAGAAGCTGAGTGAGAAGGCAATTCACTGCCCCTATTTGATAGCAACTTAATGAGCTTAATAGAACTTGCAACTTAGGGCCTTTTTTTAAGCAGCTTAATAAGCTTAATAGGACTCACAACTTAGGGCCTATTTGTTAGCAGCTTAATGAGCTTAATGGGACTTTCAACTTATTTCGCCAACTATATATGGTTGTTTAGTAGTGGCTTAATGATATAAAGAGTGGCTTATTCAGGTAGCTTATAGGGGGGAGATTTATGCAGAAAACCAAGTTTTTCTAAACATGTCCCTCTCAATTAAAAAACATGCTCATTCTATCTATGAAAAAACTCTACCAAACAAAAACCTTTACAATCTATATAGATAGATTAATCCGCATGCAAACAACTTTATCCATATAGGACTTAATGGAAACCAACCAATTCGTTCAGCTATACATGATTGATTGGTAGTAGCTTAGTGATATAAAAAATGACTTATTCAATAAGCTTCTAGGAGGAGCATTTTAGGGGGGTTTTCAAACATGTCCCTCTCAATTAAAAACCACCCTCATTCCATCTATAAGAAAAACCCTTTCAAACAAAAAACTTACCGATCTATACAGACAGATTAATTCACGCAAACAACTTTTATCTATACGTGATTTAATGGGAAAGCAATCAAACAACCCTTTTGACTCGGATGATCTGAGTCAAAACCTTAGAAAACTCGGGGCTTGTTTGTTAGCAGCTTAATGAGACTCACAGTTTATTCGGTAAGCTATACATGACTATTCGGTAGTAGCTTAAGAATATAGAAAGTGGCTTGTTCAGTAAGTTTTATACAAAAGCCAAAGTTTTTTCCAAACCAGTCTCTCAATTAAAAAACAAGCTTCTTTCGTCTATGAAAAAACTTTCCAATCTATATAAACAGATTAATCCAGCTTTAATCATCCGGGACTTGATAAATTGATATGCTACCATCAACAATTTTAGGGGAAATCATGACACCAATGAAACCCCATGAACATATAACGAACCACAGTAAGAATCGATCAAAAAATCATCATATACATCATAAAACCAAGAATCATATAACTTCAAGGAATAAAAGGGAGAAATTTACCTCCAATGGAAGAACCAAATTAAATCGATTTCTATCAAATACGTCAATGAAACCTTAACAACATCTGACTGACTGATCTAAATTGGGGGTAATCGTTTATAACTCCATAATGAAATGGGAAAACGGAAAATTGTTCAATTTCAGGGAGAAAAATAGAGCTGAAAACATACCTCCAATAGCGGAAACTGTGTGTTTATTAATAGGTGTGCAAAAGAGTCGCTTTTCACAGGCGAACAGAGGAGGAAGAGGCAGATTCGAGATCAAATAAGCCATGGATATCCGAAAACTACATATACGAAAAGTAAAATTAGGGATTTCACCTTCAGAATGAAGCAAATTTTAGCACAAAAGATGGAGAAAAATGAAAAGTGAATGTAGAAGTACAAGATGATTCAAAGGGAATTCAGAAATTTAGGTATTTCTCGATGACAGTCTGCACTCTGCAGTGAAGTGAGAGAGGGGGGGTTCTACTTCTTCCTCACCACAAATTATTTGCAATAACCCAAATGATTGGTTACTTACTGTAACACACATATAATGTATTATATGGATGTAGACACAGACGGGGATGTAGCTCAAATGGTAGAGCGCTCGCTTTGCATGCGAGAGGCACGGGGTTCGATCCCCCGCATCTCCATTATTTGATTTTTCATTTCCGATGAATAAGGGTTTATTTAGAGGCTATTTGATAGTTATTGAATAGTTTGATATAATATAATTAAGTGGTTGTTTTATATTTACTGAATGGTTTTGTATAGAATGATTAAAAAAATCTCATGATATATTGCAAAATGAAATATAATTGTTTGGTAATTATTTACAACAAAATTAGGGAGTTGAATGATTAAGAGATACCCATGATACAAAATCATTCAAATGATTTTAGAATCATTAAGAGACAGATTTTTTTTTTGCCAAATAAGATTCACCTTCTAATGATTTTGAGGCTGCATCTTAATAGAACTATTAAGAGGTAATCAAACAACCTTTAAGAGGTTCTCATGAGATAGTGCAAAATGAAATATAATTGTTTGTTAATTATTTACAACGAAATTAGGGCGTTGAATGGTTAAGGGAAGCCTATAATACAAAATCATTCAGATGGTTTTAGAACCATTAAGAGACAGACTTTTTTTACTAGGGATTGTTTGTTTACCTAAATCAATTTTACCGTACCCAAACTCTATGTCATTCAAACATCTGGCACCCAATGCCATCGTCATCCGCTCTCTTTCACTGCCATCATTGTTGTTGGTCCCTGGTAACGATTTCTCTCTTTTTGACCGTTTATTTTTGTGTTTGATTCCCCTCTTTTTTATATGTCAATACGTATTCCATTAAATTGTTGTAAAATATTTTGAATCAAAAGACAAAAAAAAACATATCGAAAAGAAGGAGATAAATGGTAGGGGATAACGACAGTGATGCGGATATGGAGAATGGCAATAGGGTGGTGATGAAAAGTGACGTCGTTAGATGCAAGGGGTTTCAATAACTTAAGGTTTGGGAAATACGTATTTAGTTTTTTTTTTCACTTTAAAACTTTCTTTAGCTGTTATATATAACTTTTTTGGGTTAAATGGACATAGGTAACACAAAATCTAAAAATTCGATGATTTATTTATTTAAAAAAAGTTATTCGTATATTTAATCATCCAAAAATTAAATTTTATTTATTTAAAAAGATTAAAATTTTAATCACTTGAAATAAAATAAAAATTATTGACTCGAAAATATTTTCGAAATAAAAAAAGTTTGTTAATTAATAAAAGGTTGTTTGACAGTTGTTGAATGGTATGATGCAGAATGATTAAGTGATTTTATTATATAGTACAAAATAAAATATAATTCTTTGATAATTATTTAGAATGAAATTAATATGCTGAATGATTAAAGGAGACTCAAGATACAAAATCATTTAAAGGGTTTAGAATAATTAAAAGACAAACATTTTTTTTGCAAACAAGATTCATCTCTTAACAATTCAAAGATTGTCTTTTAATGAAACTATCAAGAGGTAAACAAACAACTCTTGAATTTTAAAAAATCTCTAAATAAATCGTATTTCGTGGTTATATTTTTAAATACAATAATAGTTCGAAAAAGCAAATAACATAAAAAATATCTCGAAAATAATAATACGGTGGATAGGCTTATCCAATTCAAATCCACGTGGCAACTTCTGATTGGACTAACACCTAATCTTTTTCCATGCATAAAAAATTGCCACATGGCATCGCCAGATCCACGTAAGAAGATGAAAAACCCTACAGAAATCCCCCTTTCTTCATCTCCATTGATCATTCTCCGATCGACCCAATTTCATCGATAATAACAGCAAATAGTTTGATAGAATAATCGATTTGAGCTTCCATTTTATTAACAATGGCGTCTCTTACAACCTCTGCACCGCCTGCCGCCGCTACCATTAAAGGCCTCGGCGGCAGTTCTCTCGCCGGAACTAAGCTCAGCCTCAAGCCTTCTCGCCTGAGTTTCAGACCCACTTCTTCTTACAGGTTGTGTTAGACTTTCTTCTCTATTATAATTCTGCTACAGATTTTCCTAAGGCAATGTATGTTGGAAATTGGAAATTTTCTAGTGATTAATTGTGGGGAATCTTGAATATATGTAGAGCTGGGGCGGTGGTAGCTAAGTATGGTGACAAAAGCGTTTACTTTGATTTGGAAGATTTGGGCAACACCACTGGTCAATGGGACGTCTATGGCTCTGATGCTCCATCACCATACAATCCCCTCCAGGTATTCGACCTATTGTCTCAATGAACTTTTTCGGTATCATTTGGTTTTTGGGATTGGATTGGATGGGATTAAATTAATCTGTTTTTTTAATCTAAAATTAGTTTTCAACTGGTTACTCGGGTGCTGTTTAAAAATTTACATCTAGGTACCAAAATGGAAGTTCTGAAATTACATTACCCAAAATAGGAATCAAGTTAAAATACATTACTTTTTCATGCAATTTGTCCTTAACAAAAAGGTAATTTAATTACTCTTATAGTTTGTTTTTATAAATTATTTACAAATAATGGAATTCAGTTTCATTCCAAATCTTACAAACCAAACGCCAAAGTTTCTAAATCCTTTCATGAAATTCAAATCCTTCAAAACCATTTCATCAAACCAAACATTTCTTGATATTCATTCTTATGACCAAGTTTTTTTTTCATATTTCACAAAATGACCACCAAAATCGCCAAAAGAATTTGTCATTGGCGACATGACACGTGCCACTAAATCTGTCAGTCATCGGTTCAGATCGTCAAGAACCTCACACATTTGGTGATTAGCAGGGATTTTTTTTTTCATTTCTTCTTTTAACAAAGTGGGTCCCACCTCTGACATTACTAGTTGAATTTTTGAGAGTAATCTAATAGGTTGCACATAGTACACGATTACGGTATAGGATTGTACGATTAGGACAAAATGAAAATGAAATGAACTTGTGATTGCAGAGCAAGTTCTTTGAGACATTCGCCGCGCCTTTTACCAAGAGAGGATTGTTGCTCAAATTCTTGATACTCGGAGGTGGTTCGACCCTTGCTTACTTCAGCTCCACCGCGACGGGGGATGTTTTACCGATCGTGAAGGGCCCACAAGAAAAACCGAAGCTTGGTCCACGTGGCAAGATCTAGTTTGATCACCAACCTCCAAATCTTGTTAGCATGCTTTAAGTGTATATCTTTGCTATAACTTGTAAGTATGTTGGAGGCTTGCTTCAAGACCTATTCAATTCTCAATATATTTGTGTGTTTCTCTTTGATTTTAGTATGCGTAATAAAGCTTATTATTGTCGATTTTTATTGGGACGATAGCCTAACGTTTCTTTAGGGGATAAAAAAATCTCGTACCAAATTCACACGTCGTTGTCCCACCAATCAAAGTAGGACACATTGGATTTTTATATATTTTAAATTTATCTAATTCAAGTTCACATTCTCTTTCTGATAATGTGTATTCATGTGATTGGTGGACAAAAATGGGATGTCGTAATTTGTGACATGAGATTTTTATCTGTTCTTTAGGTGGCATATCCCGAAACCCGTGTGATTTGTCGGTGTGTCCACCTCGAGATCCAAGTGACACATAAGATTCTAAATGACGTGACGTGGCGGCCATGACATTTGTTAAGACATGACTTATGATGGCTAATGTATATCGTATATATAATTATTTATATACACACACATTTTTTACTATCACTCGATAAGTTAGTGATATGACTTAAAACTAAGAAGTAAAACGGTAAGAAAACTCAAATATCATGTTACAAGAACCGCCATTGGGCCATAGTGTGCCACATGTTTAGCATGACGTGGAACACGAGCCTTGAGCCACGACGACCATCATGACGAGCCTTTTAGAACACTGGTGAGACATTAATGTACGGGGTTTTGGGAACAAGACTCAAAGACCTGGGATCATGTGAGGCAAGACAGGTTTTGTGAGCCCTTAGATGAGTTCTTTTTGGAACTCGTTGAACCTTCACAGCAAGAAAAAACCCCAAACGTTCACACAAAAAAAACAAATCGTCACATGAAAAACACAACGAATATTGACAGAAAAAACATACCAAACCTTCATGGTATGTATTCAAACCTTTACAGTGTGTGTGTGTGTCTCAGGGTCTTACGAAAAACGACTGATCTCACTAGAACTCAAAACCTAAGACTCGATCCACTTATCAAGACGTATGATCTTTCCCGTTACCAAACGGTAACGGTTTTGAGATGAAAGTTGATAGGAATGTTTAGCATAACCATATGTGTTCTTTTACTAGGGTGAAAGTTAATATAGTATGTTGTACAAGATTTTAGCACATATTTGCAAGTGCTTCAGAGCCCCAATAGATTTTTTGTACCTTCCTATATTCACAGGTGAAGAAGTTAGAGACTCTATGTAGGTCTGAATTAATATGTACATTTTCTAGTACGAAATTAAGTCATTTCTATAAACTTCACTTAATTACTCTTCCTCTAATATCGATTTCCGGTTCCGGTTACTGACGTGCCATCGGACTTCTCCCGCTGTCGAGCTTCTCTAGATACGAAAGCTTCTTGCTGTTCGTAGCCGATGGTTGTTTTGCCAACGGTGGCTCTGAATCGTTGCCATTTGATAACTCGTCTCTCGATTCTTTTTCTTGATCCATAGACCAACCCATGAAATCGGATAATGTCATTGACGTTGGGGCTTCTGAACGGTTGAGTTTTTCTAACTCTTCTTTTGCGTTCGGGAATTTCCCGGATGCCCTTAATGCTGCGTCTTTAAGAGGGTTTCGTTTTGCATCTCCTGATGGGTTCTGTGCGAGATTGTCTGCGTGCATTACGTCTTCGATGCGTGACATTACTTTGTGCGCCAAACTTTCTAGTATTCTTGAATAGCTCTCGAGAATAGCGTGGCCAACATCCTGTAAAATCTAGAATCAGTAATGAAAGGAACGGTCCCGGCTGGAGAAATGCATTAAAGTGTAACAAAGTTTTGTTTAGTTCCTATTTAGCATAACGAAGAATTTCTTTTCTCAATCAACGTAACAACGTTCCAAGTTTCCTATTTTTAACAATTTTGATCTGTAACCTGCTGTAGAGCTCGAAAGGGGTAGCCGATCGTCGGCTAGGAGTTTGGGCCGGCAACAAAACTAAAGCTTCACACTGGTCCCACTCGTCCATCGGCTAAGTTCCAATTATATGTTGACAAGAAAAACAAAATCCCCTAAGACGAGATCTTGTAACATTTGATAACATGGACTTCGTTTACGAAAGGTTTATTGAAGAGTTGCAGGGAATGAACCATAAACTTGACATTCACGTCATCAAATGTTATATTAAATAGGAAACTTTTGAAACTTTGTTACATTAATCGAGAAAAAAAAAATTGTTACATTATAAAAATAGGAACTAAGGAGCCGTTTACCAAAGACTTACCAGGTAAGCGCTTACCGGCAAAAATCACGACCCCCATTTACCTTATCGGGTAACATTCTCTGCTCTCAAGATTGTTGGTAAACGTCTTTTATCTGATAAACGCTTACTGGGTAAGAGTCTTCTTCCTTCCTCACTTACCAGGTAAGATTTTCGGTCTTGCTATGCCTCTTACTGGGTAAGATTCTTGGTCGTTTCCATGCTCACCCGTTAAGGTAATTGACACCCGGTAAGCGCTTACCCAGTAAGAGTTTGGTAAACGGCCCTTAAGACAAACTTCATAGTATATACTGATGCATTTTGCCCGATCTAAAACATGTGGAATGAATGCTATGCAAATAAGGGGTGTGAAAGATTCTTACTCGATTGTGTTCGATTTTGCTGATGTCTAATGAAGATTGAGGGATACCAGGATAACGATGTTTGAGTATAAGTAATATCGTCTCTGCTCTATCTTCAAATTGCTCTCTCTTCTCCAAACTCACACCCGACCCCCATCCGGACTTTCCATCTTTATTGGTCATCTTCCTCCTCCAGATCACAACAGATGCCTCAATTCTATTCTTGAGATCAACAATTTTATGCTCTGAAGATAAGTCCATGGCTGAAAGGAAATGGTCTGGATCAAAGTGATCAACCGTAATATTTTTATAGATCGAATCTCCCAGGCTTGCACGGCCATTCTGCCAGAAAATGCATCAATGATGATCGATTCAATCAGATGAAATTCTTTCAATTTATCGGTACACTTACCTTTGGGAGTGCATCGATGTAACTTTCTGGGATTTCCATTTCTGTAAGAATGTGAGCATTCATTGCCATGGCTGCTTTGAGTACTTGGTTAACTGAGTCTTTCTGAAACTGCAACCATTTTCTTGTAACTTCAGATAAACCGGTTGGGGGAACCTTTGGAGTCGGTAACCACCATTTATCTTCTTCCCTTTTCTTCTTTGATTTTGATTCGGCATCATCTTTAGAAACGTATGTAAATTCATTCTGGTCCTTAAAATTATCTAAACATTCCTTCATTAACAGCAAGAAACATAAACCATATTAGTTTTCCCCATTTGCATACAATAAATGTGAAATGTATCTTATGAAGCTTAATTCGAACTGTAAACCAATCTAAAACTTTGATCATCCGAATTTTGTACGTTAGGGTCAAAACCCTATTACTACAATTAGGCAGTAGCTTTCCTATCTTATCTATTTACTACATCGTTCTCTGTTTATCATATGGGTACTTTCCCACCAATAAATGTACTAATGCCGAGCCCTCAGGCGTGCAGCTCAGTTGGTATAGGGGCGGAGCAACTTTGCTCAAATACACAACAAGGTTAAGTTCAAATCCTGCAGGAGGCGGGCTTGACCCCCTTCGCTAGCCTCAACAGCTGAGTCAGTTTAGAAACGCCTCCTGACATGTGGTTCCGTGTGGGGCAGGTTGGTGTTGTCGATAATCAACCTTTTGCTCAAATGTACTAATGCTGAAATCACAAATGTATAATAAAGAATCCGAACAACTATTGATACACCTAAATATTATGTACTTTGTCTATAGTTTTTTGCAATTATTTGAGCAAAAGGTTGATTACCAACAACCTTAACCAGCGCAGCACAAAACCCGCCCCCTAGGAACATGTGATGAGGCATTTCGAGCTGACTCGGTGGTTGAGGCTAGCGGAGGGGTTCAAGCCCGTCTCCTGAGCGGCCCCTTTGCCAACTGAGCTACACTTACGAGGGCCTTTTTTTGCAATTGTTACTCTGTAATTGTTGATTCTAATTTCTAAGGATGGAGGAGTACAAGCAAAGGCCCAAATTATTACCATGAGCATGAGATCAAGCTTCTTTAGAGCAGGAATATTCACATGCACATCGCTTCGTTGCCTTGTAACCATTATCTGTGCAAATTATATGATTTAGCGGCTTTGAAAATTCAGAGTCACAACACACAAAAATTAAGAGATTTGGTACCTCCATTATTATGCCATTGGTATTTTGCTTGGAAGGCACAAATTCAACAATGTGATCAGTGACAGATAACAGCCAATCGATTTCTTTCCGCCACCTTGCTTTTCCATCAGGTGGCATCGGTTCTAAACGTGATATTTCGCCAAACACAGAAGCTGTGAAACAAGAACAGTTTAGAAAGCTGCTGTAAGTCCGAATCGTGTCGCCCAATTTGGCAATTTCCTCCATGAAAATCACGAAATGAGATGAAATAATAAAAAAAAACGAAGGAAACTGTGTACCTGCTAGATTCGTGATGGCGTTTGACAATGCCAAAGCCGATGAAACACCTTTTCCTCCACCAGACATATCCTCACCTAACAACAACTTCGCGAACCTCTCCTTCATCAATTCCATATCTGGAAGTTCACCACCCAAAATCAACCAAAAAATTGCAAAATCAACCAAAAAAATGCAAAATCAAACAAAAATTGCAAATCTAAGGATCAAATTTCGAAACGAACTCGAAACACAATGTGATCACCTGCATATATCGCCTCTAGTTCAGGACATGATTCCTCCATCGCATCTGATTGATCCTCCTCCATCGCTTCCTCAAGTGCTCGAACTATGGCAAAATTCGAGCAGAAAAGTTCACAAAATCAAAGATGAATCGAACAAAAACAGGAAAAAAAAAGGATCAAAAAGGAGATTTGCGTATTCCTTTGTTTCGAATCAGAGATGAAAATGGAGGGAGATGAAAAAAATGGTGGTTAGTAAGGGGATGAAGGGAACGTGGGGTGCATGTTAGAAAGAGAATTAAAAGATGAAGTCATAGATTAAATGGAAACTAAAAAATTCCAAGCAAACAAATTTGTTTGATTATTAATAGATATCACATTTTCGATGGAGATAAATTCATTTCGTTATATATATATATACACACACACACACATATATATATATATATATATATATATATATTATCGGCAGACTGTTTACATGAGACATGATTTTTACACTTGAAAATTCACAGCAAAACATTGTGTTTGGCTTTTTTTTATCTTCACAGCATTTTATTGTGAAGTTTCAAGTGTAAAAATCGTGTTTCACGAAAACAGTTTTATCTCACGTGAATCCAACTTTACATATTATTCATTTAATATGTAATACAATAACACTTAGCTGCAGATTCAAGATTTTTGTTGAGTGGATGCATCTTTAAAGTGGACTAAAGTCATTTAAAGTTGCACTTTGATCGTGTGAAAAAGTCAATACGGTTTGCCGGAGGAAGTTGATTTGGGAAGTCAAATATTTTTTTTCAAATGAAATTGATCGTGCTTAAGATTGCGTCTTACGCGTAAGCCTCGTGTGATTTTAGCTAAGAGACACTGTTTCGAGGGAATTGTCTCAGGTCTTTGGTTGATTTTAAAGAACTTTTTCGCTGTTTTAGTGAACTTGAGGGGCTTTTTCAATCTTTTGGTTGATTTGAGGGAGTTTTCCCGTGTTCTGGTTGAGATTCCTTGTATTTTCTAATATCCCGGAGCACCCCTCAAAGTTTAGCATCTTCATACCCAAAAAAAAAAAAATCTACTTATGAAAATCGATTGAGCCCACTTGCGAAGGTGCCACTTGCGGGCCTGGGTGAAAAGTGTTTTTTTTTTGTCTTTTAACTCCTCAAACAGATGACGGAGGTGCCACTTACAAAAGTAGTGATATTCCGAAAATTTGCGGTGAATAATGACTAAGGGGCCGTTTACCAAACGCTTACTCGGGTAAGTGAATACCAAGTCATATTACCTTACCGGATGAATACGGTAAAGATCAAGAATTTTACCCGGTAAGAGCGAGACAAGGACCAAGAGTCTTACCCCGTAAGTGAGGGCGACGACTCTTACACAGGTAAGCGCTTACCGGGTAAATTGTTGCGTACGATACCGTTTTGGTGGACTAAAATCTTATCCGGTAAGTAAATGATACTGTTAAGTTTACCGGTAAGCGCTTACCGGATAAGTGGTTAGTAAACGGCCCCTAAGAAATGAATTTGATCTCTGAAAATGACTATTTTCTTCCATTTATATACATGCAATGATATTCATACCATAATTTCAATCCATTTACTTAAAAAACGGGTTGATTTGAGCTGTATATCGTCATCAACAAACATCATTAATTAACGAGTCAATATTAGACGTTATATGTTTTCTTTGGTCAATGTGGTATTCAATTTTTGATCGATTAAATTCAGAAGTTTATCTGTCATCAGATATATTTAAACAAGAAATATAAGGTTTTTTTTAAGAAAAAATAGTATTTAATCTACAATGAAAATTAGTAGTATCCAACAAGTCAAACAAGATATTATATGTTTTCTTTTTATTAAATTAAAAAAAAACCCAATATATATCATCAAAACCAATTCTTCTATAAACTTTTTTGAAGTATATAATAATTATATACGGTAAATACAACAAATAAACTCACGCATCTTCCTCACTTTTGGTGAAATTTGAACCTTTGGCATTTTAGGATACCAAATGCTACAATACTGCTAGGCCAAAGGCCCTTTAGTAATTCTTTAATAAACTTGCAAAGTATTAGCAATTCATTTCTTTAAATTTGTGCCTTAAAACATGCAAATTTGAAATAGCGAGTCAACTACAGATTTGGTTTGTTATTCCTTAAATAACGACGTGGATGATAACATTAGTTTGTACATACATCGATTAATCTCATGAGTTCTTAGAAATTACAGCAAGAAAAATCCTGCGTGACCCAAAGAAACCAACGAACCTATTAGGAGGAGCCTTAAGGTTGGTCTTTATTTGTATCGAGTTAGCCCTCAAAATGATGAATAAAGACTAGGTCTTGGGGCTCTTTATTTGCATTGAGTTAGCCCTCAAAAGTTGGCGAAGAAAGACTAGGTCTTGAGGCTCCTCCCGTTTGGTCGCTGGTTCGAGTCTTCTTAAGGCCACGGGAGATATTCTTAGCTGTTATCTTCAGGGTCCAATGGGATTAGTCAACGTGTACGCAAGCTGATCTAAACACCTAAACCAAAAAAAAAAAAGGTCATTGTGGTATGCTCATTTTCTTGGTTCTTGTTCATTAACTTTATTTATCACAAACCAACTCTTGTGATATGCATTTTGTTTTGGTTTTGGTTTTGGTTGTGGCCAATAACTTCAAGCGATTAGGTTTCTTTGAGAGCAATATGGTTAACCTACCTGTGAAATGTGACGTGACGTGACAGTGACATGGCACCCGTATGTATTATTAATATTTTTGTTAATTATTATTTTTGATAATGATCACCGTACACGGTTCAACCACTATCCCACCAATGCCGACCACCCTCATCATCACCACCAACCACCGCCAAAACACAACAAAAGCCAGAAACAAATAAATTTACACAAACAAACGGAGTTCATATCACCGAATCATTATACAAAATGGGATTGTTTAAAATATCTAAACTAAACAAAAAAACCTAAATTATTACAAACTTCAAACCCTAAACTAAATCAAACCCCACTCTCTTACATCATCCACAATGAAGCCACGAACAGGAGGGAGGGAGGGAGAGATGGATACAGATAAAATAAATGAACAAAAAGTGGGACTTGGGATCATGTGAGACCAATGGTTTTTCGTGAGACCCGTAAGACCAATTCTCAACCCTTGGATTAGATTTACAATCGTCAGATCTGAACATTTATAAACGCCACGAGACTTCTCACTAATTACGAAATTGCCACCTTGCAACTTTGCAACTATTAGATCATTAATTTATAAATTTGATCAATGAACATAAATTGGTCTTACGGGTCTCACGAAAAACCCTTGGTCTCACGTGAACCCAACCCCAAAAAGTGGTTTGTAATCTTTGTAATATATTGAAGGCTCGTAAAACCCCCACATACGAACGATTGTTTCATGCCATTGCAAACGTATGGACATCTTTTTAGAAACGTCTAGAATATCATATCCGAAAACTGGAAAAAAAAATACGTATGTCCATGGAAATAAAATGATCTAAAAAAGGTTGTATCTTAATGCAGAACTGATTGTTTCCTTCTGGTATCAAATTAGACCTAATATATCTGACTCGAAAATATGCTTTGGAAGTAAAATATACACATATCTTCTCCATAGTATTTATATACGGCAAATAGAACAAATAAACTCACATACTCTCCTTACATTTGGTAAGGTTTGAATTTCTGACCTCTAAGAGGCTAAAGACTCACATACCGTTAGGCCAAAGACCCTTTAATCACGTATCTTTTCTCTCTATGCTATAAAATTTTACCAAAAGAATTATAAAGCATAGCTACAAAGCACAATTATAAACCAATTGCTTCTCTCATTACTCATGGATGAAGATAGGGGTGATGTTTACTTCCAAGAAGCATTTGGTATCTAGATAGATTATGAAAGAACAGATAAAACAATGTTCAATATTTGATAAGATAGAACAGATACAATGATTAACTTACTCATAACGAGTTGTTTATATATTTTGATTAATTTATGTAATTTACAAAATTATAATAAAATAAATATTTTTTATAACAAAATATATCATTCGAAAGTTTCACCAAGATGATTAAAATGTGTTATTTTCAGGGTTCTAAACTAGAGGTATAAAATGACTAAAATTAAATCAACTACTTATTGCTTTTAAGCCGAGTAAACTCTCTATCCTTAAAGCAATTTCGTCCCCACCGTAGGTGCTTTAGGTTATGGCGAATTACTTCTCAAGATACAATGAAGCAACTTATATAGATTGATTATCAACACCGCACAAGTGGTGATACTCCCGATCGGACTATTGAGTAATCAAGGATTTCAAGAAGCCTAAAAGTATGATTATATAGCAAAATACTTTTAGGTTAAATTTGTATACGAAAAGAAGATGATTTTTGGTGTTTATAAGTAGGTATAAGTGACAACCCTTTGAACTGTCACGATTCACGAAGGTTCAAACCGTCACAACTGTTCAAACAACACCAACAATTATTAATGTGACGTTTCAAAGCATCGCGACTATTCAAGTATGTGCCTATACAAAAATGATACTAGAATAAAAGTTTATATAGTTTCCAACTTTATTTTATATCTTTTTATATTGTTTTTTTATTATTAATTTTTAATAAATTACATAAATTAATTAAAAATATAAAAAATATTTAAAAATAATATTCTAAAGAAAAAGTATAAATATGGTAAATAAGATTTAAGTGAAAGATAAAATATAAAGAGGTAGACGTATTTGATGTTTTAGAAATGAATTAAGTTTTAATTTTAAGTTATACTGATAAAACATAAGTTTTTTCCACCTAGTTGAGAGGACATAAAAGTTCCACATAAAACTCTAAGGTGACATGTGTTTTTTAAGATGTACTGAAGTCTGAAATCTTATTTCACTTTTGATTAATAAGAGATGATCCTGAAGTTTGAAATCTGAATCAATAAGACTGATTATTTTTGTAAACTGGTTACTGTCTGAATTTATTTAAATTGTCTATTTTACCGATTGAAAAATTATAATGTTAAATTTATAGATAGATTTATACAATTTTACATATTTATTCATCCTCATTACGAAATTTACATTTAAATTATATAATTAGCATTCATTTAAACAAAAATATGTCATTAATGATATTTAACACATTCAAATCCTATTAAAATACACCAATTGAGATATGTGAGGATCGATTTGGTAATGATCAACTGAGAGAAATGATCGATTAAGGTTAATCGACTGAGAAACGTCGTTGCTAGAGGTTTCAAAACAATAAGAGGCAAATAAAATGTTGGTTTACCTCTTACCAGATAAGAAGACAATAAAATATATATACCTCTAAAAAATTGAAAAAAACTGAAGAAAAAAAAGCAATCTGAACGAGCCTACCTCTTAACGAATCAGACATAAAAGACTAATAAAAACCTTTTAAAAAAAACAAACAAGGCCATGGGCTGTTTGGTAGTTGCTGAATGGTTTGGTCCAAAATGATTAAGTGGTCAGAATGATTAAAAGACTTTCATGATGTAATGTAAAATGAAATATAATTGTTTACAATGAAATTAGACGTTGAATGGTTGTGGGAGGCCCATGATGAATCTAATGGAAGTTTCATATACAACCAGCAATTCGAAGAATCATAAATGTAAAGTAGGAACAACATCACATGGTGGATTCAAATCGAACAAGCTTTCAACCAGATTTTGTGCATTTTGTTCTTCGAATTAAGCACCTCAAGTAACCAATCCCTAATTCCTATGATTGAACTAATTTCGTATTCAATCATATCATGATCTCAGAATCAACGGTGGTTCTAAGTGAAAATTTGACCTAAATTTGGAGAGAGAAACACATATCTGCTCAATCTCCGACGATCATGATCTCGAGAAGCATTCTTCTTCAAGACGCCATTGTTATTACAAAGTCTAGATCCACCTGGACACCGAGAGATCGAATTACAGGAAGAAAATGGAGGTAGAAAATGGAGCGAGAAACACGGTGCAAAATCAAACATAATGATATCGATTGATCTGAACTTTTCTGCTTCCAAAAAAACATCAAATTGAGAGGGAGAATCACGAGCCAAAATGATATATAATGAGTTCAAAAGCGTCGACAACAGGATTTGAACCTGCGTAGGCAAAGCCCAACAGATTTCGAGTCTGTCTCCTTAACCACTCGGACATATCGACCAATTTAATGGTTTTGAAACTGCTTAAAACTCAAATCACAGATATGATAATTATGTCTGATTAGAAAACTGTTATCGGTCATTTATGTCTGAATTGTTAAGAGGCAAAGTCATTCAGACTGTTTGTTTTTTTCCAATTTTTCAGATGCACTTATGTATTATTTTTCTCTTATGTGATAAAAGGTAAACCAACATCTTATTTGTCTCTTATTGTTTTTCAAATTCTCAACAACGGGGTTTCTCAATCGATTAATCTTAATCGATCATTTCTCCCAATCGATCCTTACCAAATCAATCTTTGCCTCTCTCAATTAATGTATTTTAATAGAATGTAAATGTGTTAAACATCATTAATGACATATTTTCGTTTAAATGAATGTTAACTATATAATTTAGATGTAAATTTCATAATGATGATGAATAAATATGTGAAATTGTATAAATTTATCTATAAATTCAACACTATAATTTTTAATGGGTAAAATAGACAATTTAAACAAATTCAGACGTTTATCAATTTACAAAAACAAACAGTTTTATTAATTCAGACTTCAGCACCACCTCTTATAAATCAGAAGTGAAATAAGACCTTAGACTTCAGCTCCTCTTAAAAAACAAACGTCACTAGAGTCAAAAGCAACACGTTAGAATAATTCCAGAGCTCTAATCATATTGACCAGAGGTGTGGCTTTGAACCTTCTCACTTAGAAAATTTGTTCGAAACTCAGAGGCTCTCAGTACACTGAGTGCACTGTCTCTGAAACTCAGAGACAGTAAAAATTTGTTCGAAACTCATAGGCTCTGAGTACACTGTCTCTGAATTATACTTAACGCAATTTTTTTACCAAATTTAGAAATAACTTCAAAAAGGTTAGGTTTCCAACCTTCTGATATTCGTCCAGATCATCCTAAAACTTAAAAATTCGTCCACATCTGCCCATGGACCCCAAGGGGACATAACGAGATCTAAGGTGATAGAGGCAACATTAGTGAGTGTGCACTACACACCTTCTAACTGACATTATTTGTCTTATCAGCTTAATCGATCTCAAGTAAATCACAGTTACACCAAACGATTGATGACACTAAAATAGCCAACACACTATCCATCCGCCAACTCATTTGAACCCATGGAATTCGAAATGAGCGTCTGATAAGGGTAACAGAGAAGGGAGGTTCCATCATATATAGAGGAAAAATGGTCTAAGTCTAGTCGATGTGAAATTCTAACACGCCCTCTTTAACAGAAGCTAGACAAGCACACGTTGTCTCATTTGGCTATGATACCGTGTGAGAATATGTAGAACCCAATTAAATTATTGTCCAAAAAAGTCCTTTAACAAAAAAAAATGAATGTTTCATCGTATATAAAGCAGAAATAGTCTAAGTCTAACTGATATGGGATTTTAACATTGACTTTGCTGATAAGCAGATATTTTACAAATTTTAGATCCATTACATATTTACATGACTGTAACTATGAGCTAACGACAATAATCTGAAATTTACATTGCTTCAAATGTTGTTATCTATATATACACATATCTATATAGGGTCGGATTAACGTGAGACCAGTCTGTTTTCTTAAGACTCGTGAGACCATTTTTTTTACACTTGAAACTTCATAGCAAAACACTGTGAATGTAAAAAGAAGTCGAACCTTCACAGCAAAAACACTGTGAAGGTTACGTTCACTGCGTTTTGCTGTAAAGTTTCAAGTGTAAAAAGTTGTCTCACGGGTCTCACGAAAACAAGCTCGTGTAATGTGATCCCAAAGTCTATATAATACATACACAGTGATGGATCAACACAAAAATTTCGATCCTTCGGGTATCGTTATCTTGGTGTTAGTCATGTCTTCTGACAGATTTTCTTTTAAATGCATGATTTTTTGATACATTTTGAGGGGGTTTTTTTTTGTCAGGAAGAGGCGTTTTTAAATCCGTCAGAACGTAAAGCATTAAATAACCTGCGGTTGTTATAAAGGGTTTAGTTATCGTTGTTCATGCTATCGTTGGTGTTGAACAAGACTCGTAAAGCTGTTTCGTAAGCCATGAAAACAGCTCCGTTCACGACAAAAGCTCGAGAGACGGTGCTTCCGAGTCCCCGAAACAGCACCCCGTTGCCATCGTCTCTAACACTTTTCCGGAAGCAATCCACGATTCCATCATACTTGATCTTTGAAGTGGGTGTTTGAGCTTGAAGTCGAGTTTTAACCACGTCTAGAGGATAGCAGCAGAGCCAACTCGCAACTCCAGCCAGACCTCCCGCGACGAGCATCGTGGTGCAGCTTTCTTGGCCGCTTTTCCGGCAGCCCGGATGGAGTTGCTCTCGCGTGTATTCGTACGTCCAAAAGTAGAAACCAAATGAAGGTGCGTCTCTGAGAACCGTGATTTTTAAGCCTCGGAATATGCCTTTCCATCCTTCGGTTCTCACGATGTGCTTCGAGAGGCTCAATGGGCCAGTTTCGGATTGTTTAGGTGTGGTTTGATTCTGTAGTTGTAGTCGGATCTTTACGAGTTCGATAGGCGTGAGCACGAAGCTTTGAATTGCACCTGCTCCGGTGCCTCCTAAAGCGACGCTTTTGTAAGAAGGTGGTTCGGTAGGGGGAATAAACCGGTCGAATGCTCGAGATAATGTGGCATAGGATTGAAAAACCAATGCATTCTGCATCGAAAGATCGTCAGTCAGCAACGATCAAGTTATCAAATCGACAACTTTTGATTTGTCAGTGAAAAAAATTGCTCAAATCCCGACCTCCCAAGCCGAAAGCCCAAGCTCAACCTAAAAGCCCGATCAGGGCTCGTCGGTTTTTCAAAACCCCGAAAATCCCGGACCTCAAAAGCCCGAAAAAACCCGGCTTGATAAAGCCTAATCCGACCCATTTTCACATAAAAATCTCCTCTCTGCCTGAGAAAGCCTAGATTTTTAGTAGAATAAACTCAAGAATATTAACATCCACAAGTCCCGGTCATAAAATGGTGAATTCACTTATGAATAACGTAGACGTCCTACATTCCAACCGACAAATCGGGTGTTGTCTAACGAATCAAAGGGACATATCAAACATACAGATGCACAAAAAATTTCAAGCCCAAAACCCGACTTGAAAAGGCACGAACTTTTGGTCTAGGCCCTGATCGGTCCAAATTTTTGGGGGCAGGCCTAGGTCTAGCCCAAAAAAGCCCAAGAAACCAGATTAAGCATGAAAAGCCCAAAAAACCTAACCGAAATGCCCAATCGGGCCTTTTCAACTCTAAAGCCCAACTCGAGCATAAAAAATCCCAGAGCTTTCTTTATTGAAAACCCAAATCCAAAAAAGTCTGAACGTTGTACATCTATAATTAACGATATAAGATTATTTACGAAAATAACATTTTTGATCATTTTTCTACTAAAAACATGCAAATGGGAAGGGAAAAACCTGAAAGGTAATAGTGGCAAGAGGGGCACCCATGCCTTTATAAAGGGCAAATGGTCCTTCTTTAGCTACAACATTCCGGAGGATGCCGAATGCTGAACCATCTCGGCCGTTTTGTTGTCGGATTCTAACCGTGTCAAGTGGGTATCCGGCCACAACGCCACCGATTCCCCCAAATCCTCCGGCCACAAATTCTTTTCCATCCATCTATGAACGATATCATATCATATAAACAATCAAGAAATCAGGCCAGATTACGAGGATATATGAAACCCTGTTGGATTTCTTTTCAAAAAGAGTCTTAAAAAGCGTAACTGATTCAAGTTTATCTGATATTTGACCCCAGTAAACGTAATTTGAAAAACCGTCTTTGGCTCGTTTGGATTGCGGAGATGCGTAAATGGATATAAAGAGGAATTACTTTGAAAAATGAATGAAAAGAGAATAGAAATTGAATCATGGGCACATTTTCTTCCTTGAAATAAAGATTTGGTGTTGATAGATTTGTGGGGGATGCCGAAATAAAAGGGAGCCCATACGCTAGGAAATGGCTTTTGATAAAAATCAGCCAAGAAATAAAAGAAACAAGGTGCCACGTGGTCCAATAACATCATTTTTTGGTATCAACAAATATATTATCTATACTATATTATAAAATATTTTACAAAAACTCTTAAAAATCATTTTTTATGCATTAAGTACTATTTGTAATGCATATTACTTGAAATTTAAGATTACAAGTAAATTGTACGTAAAGTACAACTTATTAAATCTTTATTTTCAATTTGTATAACTAACGGCATATAAATATAATTAAATACAGGATAAACATTTTATTTTAAAATTTAAACTATAATTAAGATAATCATTGAGTTCTAACAGAATCATTATCTTTATAAAAATTATATTGTTAAACCAAAAAAAAAAAATTACTTCGCTATTAGACCTAAATTAAATATAATAAAAAATTTAAATTAAAGAAATTGTACAAAAAAAAGCTTTTAAATAGTTAATTTGATATTAATATCGATATATTTTTTTTTAAATTTTATAATATYTTCAAATWTATWTTTATTCAAAAGTAAAAACATTATCTTTATCAAAACCACATAAACTGTATTATATATCAACAACCAAAAAAACAAAACATCAAATGAAGATATATCTCGTTAAATTGCGCGAGTACCCTTCTAGTATTATTTTAATAATATCTAGAACTACGAGTTATCTATCTCTAGTTGCCTTAACCGTCATATTCGACTCGTAAGTCTTACTTCAAAACTCTTTTTTTCACATGACCGTAGGGACTATTTACTTTTATTACTTTCTGGCAAATCTTGTATGTATTAAGTTATTTGTCCAGATAAATTTGTTGGTGGACGAGAAAACAGATAGGTTTGAGAGAGGCAAAAAGAGATGGTTTGATTATTTATGGGGGCAATTACGGCATTAAAGTTGTTTGAGGTGGCTTGATGAGGACGGGTCAGGGTCCTAGCTTATTCCATATAGTCATTTTGGGTTCATGGCTTAACGATTAAGCCTTAATGAAACAATCTTATATGACTAAGCAAATAAGCGGTCCAAACCATTAAGTTCATTAAGTTGTAAGTAAACAACCCCTGAGTGTCCAATTGCATGTATAAATTTATAGGACTTTGAAACTAACACGCAAACCCTACAGTGGACCAGTTGCTTGAAAAGACTTAAACTACTAGCCTTTGGAGCAATCTCAAACCCTTACCGTTAGGTCGACACTACTATTTTTTCTGTTCATTTTAGTTTAACAAGAAAGTAATAATGAGTTAAATAAATTCATAAGCATCAAAAAAACACCCACCAAAATGACCAAATAAAGCAATTCCTTTGTTTTCCTCGTTGTTTTCCGGTCAGAGTCTTGTTGGGTGTATCACAGTGATATCATCAAGAGCACTTGCATAGTCTCAAAAGCATCATGTAAAAGACAAATCAGGTACACAACAACCCATCGTGTACCCGTTAGGTGGTTGGCTTAAGAACCCAATGCCCACACGGAGCTCAATCTTAACTCCCCGGTTACAGTTATCAAACTCAAACATACACCCTAAGAAAAAGTGCGCTCTGTTAACACAAAGGCAGTTCTGGGAAAATTTCAAACGATAGCACTATTTGACCATAAAAGAAGGAAAAACTATAAAAAGAATTCATATGAACATGGTAGTATAGTTCGGGAAATTTACATAAATAGTCAATTTTCGAAGCTCTTTTCACTTTATAACCATTTTCAGACCTCAATTCAGTTTTTAACCACTGCTTAAGCAGAATTCCACTTTATGGTTAAGCATTCACTTCTATTTTTGCCGGAAACCTATTCACACATGCATACGGATTAACTACAAAGTGAAAAAAAGGTTTGAAAATGGGTAAAAAAATGAACCCTCTTTGGAAGATTGGCTATTTCAGTAAATTTCTTATGGTCCTTTCCTTGTCAAAGGGTTAGTGGTTGTTTGGCAGTTGTTGAATGGTTTGATGTAGAATAATTAAATGGTCAAATGATTAAGACTCTCATGACATAGTACAAAATGAAATATAATCGTTTGGTAATTGTTTACAATGAAATTAAGTGCGGAATGGCTAGGGCAGAGAATACAATATCATTCAGAGGGTTTTAGAATGGTTGTCTCTTAATTGAACTATCATGGGTTATTTGTTTACTTCTTAATAATTCAATTAAGAGGCAGTCTTTGAATCGTTAAGAGTCTTTGATGCGGAACTTTTTTCACTACAATAGGATCATGAATCGGTGGCTCATGCCACCATACGCACCTATGTAGATCCGTACCTATGTTTAACACCGTAATGTTCCCTTTTCAGTGACCACCCGCTCGAAAGGGGGTCACAAAAGAGATTTAACTCATCTTGTTAACCTCGTTTTTGGGGCTTAGATTTCGAAATATAGTCTCGATTCAGGGAATCGGAGACGCCCAAGACGATACACGGAAACTGGATCTGCTCGACAAATGGGTGCAGCCAAAACAACATCAAGATTCAAGACCAATATCAGCATCATGATTATTACTGAAGATTTGATATACCAACAAATAGTAAACGGTCTAGTAGCAGTTCACTAGTCACAACATCATATCTTATGCAACAATTTCGGTTTCGTGGGTCTTCATTTCTTTCCACTTTTCTTCAGACCCGTACCGCCCAGTGCTCCTTTTTGAGCTTTTGCTCTAAGCTCCTTCAGTGCCTGCCCACAAAGCACAATTAAATTTTAGGAACGTGTATATTAATGCTTGTTTGTTAGCAGCTTAATGAGCTTAATGGAACTCGCAGCTTATTCGGTCAACTATACATGACTGTTTGGTAGTGGCTTAAAGTTGATTATTCGGTAACGCTCCTTCCATCTATGAAAAAATCTCCCATACAAAAACCTTCTCAATCTATATAAACAAACTAATTCACACAAACAGTTTTATCACCAAACAGTCCCTTGGAGATATACATGGTCAGACAGCAGCTAGAAAAGCTGGCTTGGAGTAGAGATGCACAAAAAAGCCCAAGCCCAGAGCCTGGCCTGAGCCCGGACCAAAAAAACCCAGGCCTAGTGAGCCCAAAGCCCAGGACAGGCCGAAATATTGGCAACAGGCAAGGACCAGAAAAGCCCAATCGGGTCCTTTTCAACCCCCAAGCCCAACCCCGCTCGGCCCGGGCCATTTTCATTGCTCACTGTAAAAGGGTTTGGAAGTCCCAAAAAGCCCGGCCCTTGTGCATCTCTAGCCTGGACAACCATTCTCAAAATATATACTATAACAACTCGTCTCACAAGGATAAAAAGTGAGAATTGTTAGCTTCTTATAAGTCCCAAGTAGTGGGGCACCAATAACTTCCACCATGGTTTTAAATTGGATTCGAAGTTATTAGGCCATTCTGTTGCTTTGGGCTTTGGGGGTGTTACATATACGGCCTAGACCAGCCAGTTAAGATTAATTGGCAGACATGGGCAATGCAAAAAAAGAAAAAACAGGGCAGGTCACACATTTAAGTAACTTTTAGTCTACATATATTTTGTGATTTTCTCTGCTATAAAGATAATTTTAGGTGGAAATTTGAATATATTGTTTTTTGAAGAATTGTGAGAGAAAATGTCCACACTCTATTTTGTGAAATCATTTTTGCTTTTTAATTTATGTATCTACTAAGTTCTACTTTATTTTCAAAAGAAAATTGTGTATTTCGAATGGTTTTACATAACTTGTGATTTCACATATATCCTTCTTTAAAGGTAAGAGACTTTTTAGGGCCGTTAGCCCGTGGGCAAGCCCAACCTGTTTATAGAGCGGGTCTGGACAAGTTATCAAGCTTGCAGAAAAGGTCTTCGGTTTTTCTAAATTAAGCCCAGTGGACAAAAGAACAGGTCAAGCCCAAGCCAAGCCCGCGAATGATCACCTCTAAGGTCTAACGTATATGTCCACAACTAAAATAAGACACTACCAGAGACCAGAAAACCAAATCTCACCTTTTCCTCGTCCTTCTTCTTTTGAATGTTGGCCTTGTCAATCTGCAAAGACAAAGCGCATTACCAACCATAAGAATATGTAAAATCAGAACTGGTGTGACATCAAGCATATCTGCATATGCCATACATGCAGGCTGCAGTTATTTTTTTGTTATATGACAAATACTCACACCTAGATTGATGTCTCTGAGGAGGATTGAACCCACAACCTTATGGTCAGTGGGATTGAAATGATAATTTGACTGTCACTGAGACAAGGACTGTTGGCAAGTCGGCAGCTATTTATACAAACATCGACAGATCTATCTGCTTTTGTATCATGAACTTCTATTTAGTTATGAATTATTAAACAAAAAAGGGGAAAAAGAGGAAATGAATTCAGATGAATTTCAGAAATGGAAGCAAAAGATTGATTTTGAATCAATTGCAAACGTTGACTTGCACATCTTTTAATCTCAAAAAACATATTTTGCATTTACTTTGCTATTTGAAATTTAAGTGCGCTCATCACCAAGCTTTCTAAACACTGTCTTCTATTTCCAAACATAACACTGAACATTGAAGGGATTGACTCATGTTCTCCAACAAGGATCAAGAAAGAAATTATTCATTTATGGTAGAAACTCATACGTTCCAATCAAGGGACACAGGATATTACTATTTGCTTGTTGTATTTTGACTTCAATGACGTGATATTTTCAAGCAATGAGCAAACCACAGCAACAAAATGGCACTAATGTTGATAACTTAAAACTCGGATATCAAGGTAAGAAGTGAAACAATAAAAAGAGCTTTCTTCAAGGAATTCAACACAGGGAGGGGGGAAGAAACCCAGGGGCGCATTTAGGTATATCCTAGGGGGTACCGCGCTCCCACTCAATTGTCGCCACATAGGTGTCGAATTTTTAAGACTCTCAAAAGGTGCCACCATTGTGATTTGAGCATCCTCACCATAAAAACTAAAGGCTACAATAGCATACTAAAGCTTAAAATTTGAGTTTTGATGGTTAATAATTATGGAACACAAAGGCGTAACTAGAAATTGTTGAAACTAGATCTGATTTCTTAGTGCTTTGTACTGTAATTTGCAACTATGAATCTATGATTTTTTTTATACTTTATGCTAATAATTTTGTGCCACCATTGAGAAGAAACCCAAATTGATCCATTTGGACTACCCATCAAGAGCTAAGGCAGTGCAAGTAGGTCTAACGAATGCATCATGTCATATTGAATCAAACATGATTCTTTAATCCACAGGACAAAAGTAGCATCGTGAAATAATATGTTTCAGCCCAATAAGAAACTCAAACGTCAAAACACAACATTCAGTGGCGGGTGAACTTTGAGACATAACCTAATTACTTAATTATTAAGATACAATTAGATAAACCAATATTTAAACCACACCCAACACCGTCAATTTCACAAGGAGTTGATAATTCACTTGCTGTCTTGCCAATATACAAGTGTATTCTTTGAACTCAAAAGATTTCATCATCCTAAGCAAATCCCTACCACTTGAGAAAGCCTGGCCAACAATCACTTACTATTTCGTGCCCAGTTGAATTGGCCATGCTAATTACTGATCAGATAAGATCAGAGAGAAGAAAACACTTCATAAAGCAACAAAACACTCTAGAAAGGAAAGAAGAAACACTAACTAAATTGACGTAGGATCTAATAAAATATCAGAATACTAATTCTCATAAAAAATAGTCAATAATCAACAATCGGAATCATGACACGAAATCAGAAATCCAAAAACTAAATATATCGAAAAGATGGAATCCATCAAAATACCTCGTCGTATTCTTTCTTCTCAGCCTTAGGTTGCTTCAATGGCTTTGCTTTTCCTCCTGCCAAACAACAAGTTCCGTATCACAGAGTTTTAGGTTCAAGAAATTAACGGATCGAATATCTGAGATTCTTACGAAAAAGAAATGAGGAAAAATCAACCATGGAGTACCTTGCTTGGACGACATGATCGGAATCTGGAATTAGGGTTTGGCGCTTTACACGAATACGATACAATTGGGATCAAATAAACCTAACGCCAACGCCAACGCCAAATCGATATCCTTTTATAGGCGACCTATGAATGAAACAATAAAACATAGGGGGTGCTTGTGATTGTTTAACTTCAAATAAATTATGTTTTTCATAACAATACTTATTAACTTATTATAGGTTCGAATAATTTAAATTTATAAAAACTTTTTATTATCAGTTTGATATCGGTATAAGTTGTTTATTTAAATACTTAAAAGTAGTTATTATCAGTGTCACATCGAAATAAGTCAATAAGTTGTTTTCATAAGCAATCCCAGATACCCCATATTCGACTGATAAAAACAAAAAATATAAATCTCTAAAATTAATTATATTAACTTCAGTTAATTTTTTATGAAGGTTTCAACATCAGTTATATTATTAAAGGGTAAATTGCATGAAAAAATAACGTATTTTAACTTGATTCCTATTTTGGCTAACGTACTTTCAGAACTTTCATTTTGGTACCTAAGATATAACATTTTTAACATTTAAATATCTGGGTAAGTGGTTGAAACATTAATAGGTTATCATGTTGATGTACAACTCAGTATTATTTGTTGACATAATTAGCGACATGAATTTTTGTAATCTAAAATGAGTCTTTTTTTTTTTATCTAAATTAGTCTTCAACCAGTTATCTGAATACTTAAATATTTAAAGCTTTACATCTTAGCTACCAAAATATCAGTTTTAAAGGTACGTTACCCAAAATAAGAATTAAGTTAAAGTATGTTACATTTTCATGCAATGCGTCCATTAATAAAATATTATATAAGTTTATTATCTCGATATTTGTTAAAAAAAATCATATGAAATGCTAATAATTTAATTTAATTGGTAGGAACAAATATACGATTAATTTTGGTTTACAGAAATTAACGAGTAAGGTTTCTGAAATAAATTATTAACAAGGGACGTTCCTATAGTTTCATTTTTGTAACGAATATGGTCATTTCTCAAACTCGTTCAATTAAGTTTCCATTAGTGGTAAAGGCTTGGGCATGACATACTCATGAACCCGAGTTCGAGCCCTGGGAGGGTAGTGTTGGCAACATTTGTCGGGGATTAGTCGGGCTTTGGCCCGGACACCCTTACAAAAAAAAAAAGTTTCCATTAGTGAGGGGGCATTTTTTTTTGTCTATTCACCTTCTTCTTTCCTTAATTTCAATTTTCTATAACAAATTTGGTATCTCGTACTACTTTTACTTTTATAATATACTAGTTGTGTACCCGAGCAATGCGGCAGGAGCCGTGAATTATAACGATTTTGAAGCTTCACTGGTTTTATTAAAGAAGATTTAACGATGATATAAGTTACATTTGGTCTTTACATATTAATACAATTTGAATAAATAAGAGTTATGATTCTAGTTACAGTATATGATGAAAAAAATTGTATGACCGTTTAAAATCCAATATATTTAAAATCGTACATATTTAAACGACTCCAGAAATGTGTTCGATTTACACCAAGAGCAAAGAATTAAGAGATCGAGAGTTCTAGAGCAATTGAATGGGAGATGAATGAGAGAACTTTTAATAACTCGTGATGAATATCAATTTGAATCTCACATTGGGAGATGGACAGAAGACATAGAGGTATGAGAGAGTGCAGACATGAGTGAAATGTGTCAAACGTATTTTGGGAACATGAAAAGAAAAGATAATAATGTGCATTGGTAATTTGTACTATAAATTATTTTAATTGTAGATTAAGAGATTTTAAGACTGAATGCATAAAGTAGTAGTACTTAACACATTATGAGTTGTTTTTAAGACTTTTAAGACTTTGTACATAAATGTATAATATTTTGTGCATTAAAAGTTGTTTTTAAGACTTTTGATAAATCTGATTCATAAGGTAGTATAGATAATTAGCAAAATAATTAAATAAAATTTGAAGCTTAGATTTTGTCATTAAATATTTTATCGTTTTAGAAACATTATTTTCATGAAATCCCTTTATTTCAAATAAAATATAAATTATTATTTTCTACTAGTTAATCTTAATTAATTAATCCCGTAGGTCCCGTTTGGTTTGACAAATCAGATTTAATTTAGAGGAATTTGAAATCGAATTATATTTCAATCACATACTTGATTTGAAAAATGAAATCTGATAAACGTCGGATTTTGAAATCCCATAAAATTAGTTGGTATTTCATTAGAGTTCATATGATTTATATGTAATAATGTGGAAAATACTTTAAAAAACATGGAAATTGACTCAAATGACCATTTCCCACATCCAAATTGGTCTCCTAACAATTTCTCTCTCCCGGTTTATTCAAACGTCACTACTTCCGCGATATCCAGGTCTGTACTATTAGCTCGATCCGCAGTATTAGCTAAAAGGTCAACACAAATCTGCAACTGCGATGGCCAGATCCGTAATTACGATGTTAAACTGGTTTGCAAAGTGAAAATTTATGATTGGTTGAATGAAGTTTGTACGGTTTATACAAATAACGTGGTTTGCAAAGTAAACCTACTCAATACACGTAATGTGTATATATGTACGAAGATTCGTTGCTTGATTTGATAGATGTTGCTCATATCAAAGCTTCCTTTCTTCTCTAACGAAGATTCTTTGTTTGACCCAAACTCGTATTCAAACAACAAAAAGGTTTTCAATCAATTGAAAACCATCAATTCGAACTTGAAAAGTTATCGATTTACGATTTCATGAAACTCGTTGGAAAGTTGTTTGAATCGTGGTACAGAAGGAGCACTTTTTACACAAAATGGTTAGTAACGCATTCATGATCTTGTTGTTTTCAAATCGAGATTTCCGTTTTGAACATTTGATTTGTTGGTGAAATTAGCGACACAAACATCAAGACAACGATGATGCGAATCGAGATGATACGGAAGAGGAGAAAAGCAATGGAGAAGTTCTTGAGGAATGATGTTGCTGATCTTCTCAAAAACGGTTTCGATTCTGATGCATATAGCAGGGTAAAAGTTGGGAAATTTGATCAAAATGGCACAATCTTTGTGAAAATTGAAGTTAGCCATTTTTTTTCGATTGAACTCTAATTCGGACAAATTGTATGAAGAAATAACGTACTTTAACTTGATTTCTATTTCGGGTAACGTACTTTTATAACTTCCATTTTGGTACCTGAGATATAAAGTTTTAAATATTTAAGTACCTGGTACCCGGTTGAAGACTAATTTTAGGTTAAGAAATTCATGTCACTAACCACGTCAGCATATAATACTGAGTCAATGCTTCAACCGATTACCCAGGTGCTTAAATGTAAAAAACTTTACATCTTATATACTAAAATGAAAGTTTTGATAATACATTACCCAAAATAGAAATCAAGTTAAAATACGTTACTTTTCTTTCATGCAATTTGCCCTTCTAATTTTAACCAAATTTTACGTAGAAATATGAATTCTTATGACAAATTAAAAAAAAAATCATTTTTAAATTAAAGTTTTTGCGTAAGCATTCAAATTTTTTTATAAAGAATCCTTACATAGCCCGATCCGAGTTTTTTTATTCGTAGTAAAAACGGGTTGGAGGGTCTGAGCCTTACCATATCTATTCGGGACTAGGTTTCTGGTGCGGTCCGATTTGGCCTAGGTCATATCTAATGAACATGTTGGGAGTAGATTTGTGTTTAGTACACTGGACATGACATGACAAATGCAGTTTTTTTGTCCCAAAATAATATGTGGAACAAAAATCTGGACAAATTTATTAAATTACCCATGTGAACTATCTGCAATTCTCTCATATGCGTATCTCACTCATGTTGGTCCCGTCTAGTTTTGTCCGCATATCAAACGTCTAATCGTTCAAAGTTCATAATAGCGCTTGAAAAGACGGACCTTCCCCCAATCAACTAGCCTGACCTGTCCTTCCACAATTCCAGTTCGTATAGGTCCTAAGTGGGCTTGTATCGTAGTGCAGTAAAATACAACAATCTTATAGTTGTTATGTAAACATATCCACCTTCTTACCTGGTAGGTTAAAACCATACAGACAGTTGACCATGACTGTCCGACTGGTTGTTGATAATTTATGATTTGCCAATTCGATGGAAACAGGCCAACGGGCTATATTTTGAGCAAAAACGGTCATTATGTTACGAGTCTATCGAGCAATTTTGCACGGTCATCTCGAACCATCTCGCGGTAATGAACAACCAAAGGTAATAAAAACGACCATTTATGTATCATTAGTTATCGTTTTTTGCGTAAAAGTTGTATACGAGCTTTAACCGGAAAGCCAATTTTCGTCATTCATAGTGAATGCCCAGAGGAATGTCGAGAGGCAGTTCCATCTTTGATGTATGCAGCTGCAAGAGTGGCTGGTTTGCCGGAATTGCTTGAACTCAGAAATTTGTTTTCCGGTAGATATGGGAATTCCCTTGAATCGTTTATCAACAAAGAGGTTGGTTCCTTTCGTCGAGCTCGTTAAAAGTTCAAACACGGTTTTTATTACTCTTTCGTTGCAACTTTAATCAAGTAAACGGTAAAATGTAATGAAGTTTTGTCTTAGTTTCTGTTTGTTGTAGTAATTTTCTCTCAGTTAATGTAACAAAGTTTTAGGAAATCTTATTTAATATAATAACGTTTCAAATTTCTTCGTTTTTTACTGATTTTGACTTGCTGATTTTATAACATCTGATTAATAAGATGTCAATTTTTCATAATTGGTTATCTACGTCGTCAAATATTAAAAACTCTATCGGTCAAAGTGGTAGAAGAACAGGAAATCTCAATACTTATAATTTTTTTTGGGCAAATTGCACGAAAAAAGTAACGTACTTTAACTTGATTCATATTTTAGGTAACGTACTTTGAAAACTTCCATTGTGGTACCTAAGATGTAAAGCTTTAAACGTTTAAGTACTTGGGTATCTGGTTGAAGCATTAATTATCTTGATGATGTGGCGAGTGATGTGGTATCCAACTCAGTATTATTTGCTGAAGCATTAACTGGATACCACATGAGCATGGTAACAGGTTAATGCTTCAACTGGTCACCCAGGTACTTAAATGTTTAAAACATTACACCTTAGGTACCAAAATGAAAGTTTTGGAAGCACGTTATCCAAAATTACGTTATTTTTTCATGGAATTTACCCATTTTTTTGTTATACTAAATGAGAATTAAATCAAACTCTGATGCATTTTGATATATTTTTTTCCCTATTACGGAGCATTAACATCTATTGTCGTTAGTTTGTCAAATTGTTCAAACCGGATCATCCCACGAAGGATATGAAGATTCAGATGATGAAAGAGATAGCATTAGAACACGGTATAGATTGGGATCCCGATTCATCTGAACGGAAATCGTACAAGCCAACTTCATCGAAGCATGTAAGATCCTGTTCACTTTGGGTGCGTTTGGTACACATGACAGAATGAGACATGACAAAACAAAAATGCATTTTTTATCCCATCAAAACAAGTTGAATAAAGACAAGATTGATAAATTATTAAACTACCATAGATATCAAGCGCAGTTTGGATGACCGGCTTATCACTTTATATGCAATAAGTCATGGGTTTGAATATTTTAGATGAAATTTTACCTTTTTTATCTCTAAATTTTAGGCTCGACGGTTGATCTAGAGCTTTTACTCGCGCCCTACAATGCTCTTCTGTAAAATATTAACAACAAAAATATAGTTTATTAAGGTAAACGTTTACCAATTCACATTACCTTATTGGACGAATATGGTAAAGACCAAGAATCTTACCCGGTAAAAACGATAAGGACCAAGAGTCTTACCCGACAAGTGAGGGGGACAATTCTTACCATGGTAAACGCTTACTGAGTAAATTGTTGCATATGATAACGTTTTGATGGACTAAAGTCTTGCCCAGTAAGTAAGTGGTAGTGTTAAATTTTACCGGTAAGTGCTTACCAGGTAACTGTTTGGGTCGTTAAGATTTTCATCTCGTGGGTCTTGTTTATTTGGTCTTAAAAATGTCGTGTTTTTTTTGTAGGATTCGTCTAAGAACACGTATGGTGATCAAGATAACGAACCTAATAGAACCGGTCATGAAAATGGCCAGAGGAATAACGTTCAAGAAACAAGAATTGAAGATGGAGATGATCGTAATCGAGCCGAAAAGAACAAGGAGAATGCCGTTATTGAAAAGCAAATAGATCATATGCGTGAACGTCTTTCGACTTACTGGTCAAGGACCACGAGTCTATTCTCGAGTAGCCGAGAAACCAGCACGAGCACGACCCCAGAAGAAAGTTCTTCGGATGATCCAGCCAACCAAAGATCATTCTTCCCGTTCCGGTTCATGCCACCTCCATACTTAAAACCCGATCGCTCACGTGATCACAATAAGGAAAACCAAGAAGTTCTTAATCATCCAAACATCGAAATTTGGGATGGCGAACCAACAGCACCACCAAACGTGAAGAGTCGTCGCCGCCGCCGCCGCCGAAGAGGTCGTGCTCCGCCACAGGCAAAGTCACATTCGACCGAATGTTTGCCGAATCCGGTGGCAATGGAGGCACAAAAAGGACACGTGCGGTCGGCTTCGTATCAACCGGAATCGACCGTGAGGCCGACAATGGGACATGTTCATCCTAAACTACCTGATTATGATGATATTATAGCTAGATTTGCAGCCCTTAGAGCAAAATCTTAAGAGACATATTTCATATTGGGACTTTTATGGTGTAAATATCGTATATATAATAAAATAGATGGGCGTTTTATGTTATTCATGTAAAAGCAAGTTAGTTGTGTTGTATATTCTTATAATATCATCTTTACTCACAGCATTTTACAACTCAATCTCAATTAAAATATTATTTCTTCTCTTATTTATCTATATTAGAAAGATACTCGCATAATACAGCGAGATACATCTTGATTTTAATATTTTATTTTATTTTTTTATCTCACTCGATGTTATACTATGATCTTATGTGATTTTGAAAAAACGATAATGTTATTATTTTGTAATAAAATATAAATTTGAAGATATCATAAAATTTTGATAAAAATATATCCATATTAGTATAAAACTAACAATTTGATTTTTTTTTGTAATTTTTAATTCAATTTTTTTATTATAATTTAATTTAAGTTCAATAACGAAATAATTTGTATTTGGTTTAATAATATAAATTTTCATAAAGATAATAATTAATTATCCTAATTATATTTTAGATTTTTTATATTTTAAAATAAAATTTTATTCGTTATTTGATTATGTTTATCCGCAGTTAATTACACGAATTCAAAAATAGAGCTTTAATAAGTTATACTTGTGCATAATACACTTGTAATCTTGAAATTTTAAGTAATATGCATCAATATACAATATTTCATGCATAAATAATAGTTTTTAAGAGTTTTTATCAAATGCTTTATAATATAGTTTAAATAATCTTCAACTTTAATTTAATCTTACTTCTTTTATTATTTAACCACAATTCTCTTAAATTCAGTCTAATCTAAAATATTATTTTGTAAAAATCATATATTAATTTTTTTATATATTAATAATTTTTTTTCCATGCAATTTACAATTAAAAATTATCATAATAATTGGGATCCAATTGGCATACCGCGAGGGTGCGCGGGGGTTATTGTTTCTCCGAAGTAGGGTTTCGTCTCACCGGTGAAAATGGACGGCGATGACGACGAACCACATATATCGCCACCGATTCAACCGGAGACGATGAATTTACCGGAAGACAGTGAGAAGGAAGAGGAAGATCATGTAATGAGCGAGATTCACGTTGGCTGTCCACCGAAATTCTCAGGATCTTTCGTTTCTCACTTCACCTTCTCAATTCCACCAGGTAAATTTAGTTGTTTATAGCGTTTTCTTTCAATTGATTTCCTAGATGAGATGAAACATCTACCGCCTAATGGGATTGTTGGAGGATAATCGAGGAAATAAAGGAGCTCGTGAGTAAATAGCTTTTCGACCAAAATCTGGTAGTGTAATACAAAATTAAGTCTCCAATTTCAGGTCACGAATTTGGCAGAAATCATTTCCTTTGAATCATAGTCGCTTCCTTTCTATATTGAATGCGAGAATGATTGCTGGAATAATTCGCTTACACCTATCAGAGGCTTCTGAAGGGACCCTAGAGGCTTCTGAATGGATTCAGAAGCTCATTTTCATCAAACATTTCTCTTCATGTGCCCCTTGGACCCCCTAGGAGCACTTCCCCTAGGACCCCGCTAGAGGGCGCAACCCCTGCCATAAGACTCCATCCAGCCTGGGGCGGACCCACTCTATTGGATGCGGTGGCATGGACCATCGCTTTGTTCCTCTGTCTTAATGTAAAATATTATAAGGTCGCCACTAGATCATTTTGTTATGTTCAACCGTATATATTTTGAAACTACAATGGTGACACAAGTTCCCTTAGTTGGTTTGCATGGCTTTCCTCCCACCCTAGATCTGTGCTCGAATCTCGTTTGTGTCTTTTTTGTTAGGTTTTAGCTTTTAATTTGAGATTTAGTATGTTTCCGAAAAGATTTGCAATAAAAGACTCGAACATGGACCTCACATATGAAAAACAAAGAACTAACCAATAGATCATTGAAGATTTCGTGAAAAACTTTGTTTCTTTATAGTCAAATGGTGCCACCACTTAAAAAAATATTCTAGGTCCGCCTTTGCATCCAGCTATTCTGGGTTCTAGTTAGTTTACACGAGTGTGTATCCCACACCTTCTAGCTCGTGATATAGTTTAACTAACAACCTCATATTCTTTTGTGAATCCAACTACATTAAATGAACAGATGATTTCATCAAAATCACCAATAGGGATTGTCAAATAAGCGGTAAAATGTGAACGAAATCGAGAATCGTAATTTGAATTCGTAAAGACTCTAATTAAACAATGTGGGAACATGATCTTGTTCCCAGTTTTAAGATTGAGAATTTTGATTCGAAATGTTTATTTTTTTGCTGATAATTGAATGTAGATGTTAAGTACATTGAAAGCAAATATGAATATGAAGTCGTAGATGATTCAAAGCAACACCAGGAAGTTAGCTTGGATGATGATGGCGATCTTTCTTTACCTAGACGCAAAAGTAAGTTGTGCTTACTTTAATGTCGTTTATAGTTTTTTGCTGGTTAACTTTACTGTTAAAATCGAAAGGATGTACGCAGATCTTGCCTCTACCCTAGAAGATAGAGAGGTAGTTTACGTAAAGACCCTTGACTTGCAAAACAAAAATATAAGACCATCTCCAACTGAAAGTACTAAATACAACATTAGTGCCAAATTTTTAGCACTTGATTTACACTATTCATTATAATAGCACTAGGGTTGGGTTCCGGTGAGAAGGAGAGTTAAGATGAGAAGTGTAAGAAGGGATTTCTCCTCTTGGATGCCATTAGGATGAGATGCACCGAGATGCACCGGATCAATCCCGTATCAAGCACAATTCATAGGTAGGTTTGAGATTAAAGGTGATCAAGGGTCCAGATCTCTTCTTATGCTTCTCATCTTAACTCTCCTTCTCACACGATCCTTTGCCAATAGCACTAATTGTCTTTAACTGACGAGTGCTAAAATATAGCACTTTTATTTATTTGAAAATTTTACTATAATAATTTTTTGTGTGTATTAACTAGTTTAAGTAAATAGTTAAACTTATATTTATATATTTTATTTGACTATGATAGTTTTTTGTGTATATTAATTGGTTTCAGTAAATTAGTTAAATTTATACTTTGTATATATTATTATGCCAACACTAGTATTTAGTTTTTAAACTTTTTAAATTATTAAAATTTCAACCAATCAAAACAATACATGTATTACAGTTACATTTTGTTTGAGTTAAATAAGGTTCATTGAAGTGTGTTAGTGTACTTCAACATGGACTATTTTTGACCCACCCAGAAGGAATTTAGCACATCGATTGGAGATATTTGTTGCTATATTATGACACTTTAGCGCTTTAGCACATCGGTTGGAGATGGCCTAAGGAGACAGATGAGAAAAGTAACGTAAAAGTGTCTGCATACATGTAATCGGTATAGTGAACCAAAAAGGAAGCAAGAGAGACACGAGGGACGCAAGATAAGAGAGACACGAGGGACGCAAGATAAGAGAGACACGGAATCACAAATCTCAATACTGACCACGCTATCTGATCATATTCATAGAATACCTTTAATGCGTGTATGCATTTTTCTCACCCGGAATAATTTCTAAAGGAATCATCTTGTTTTTCAGAACATTCAAAGGACAAGTTTGTTGTGGATATCCGGCATAACATAACATCATCAATTCCGAAGGTTGGTTTGCAGGTAATAATTGATTCTATCTGATATATTTGAACTTCACAGTTCTCGAGGCTAAACTTTGTAACGAGCTTGTCTAAGGTACATCTTTGTGTGCATGTTTGTGCATAATGTATCGTGAGTCATTTTCAAGATGCTTTTATGTGCCACGAGGGTGCTTGTTGTATCCGTGTCTCCCCTCCACAATAATTAGAAGCAAAATATATGTTTTTGTGGCTATCTATCTCTA
The DNA here is from genome assembly GCF_001531365.2 of Cynara cardunculus var. scolymus. Lineage (NCBI taxonomy): Eukaryota > Viridiplantae > Streptophyta > Magnoliopsida > Asterales > Asteraceae > Cynara > Cynara cardunculus. Next base: position 19,092,767 of record NC_037531.1, on the reverse strand, counting down.
ATATGCTGTAGGAAATGTCAGAGGCGGACCTAAGAATTTTTTCAAGTGGTGACACTATTTGACTATTAAGAAACGAAGAGAAAAAAGATATACGGTTGCACCCAACAAAATGATATGGTGTACATTTCATGACCCTAAATTTTTTTACACTACGAAGAAGGATATGCACCATAGTGGGTCTGCCTTTGGGAAAGATGCGTGTGGTTCTCTCTAGGGGAAAGTTCAAATGAGAACTATAAATATTGTGAGAACCTGTTGGTTCCCATTTCATGTATTATTCATGTTAAATAACTCTTAAATATTCATGAATATTATTCATCATGAATATCATTCATTTTTATTATGAATATTATTCATCATGAATATCATTCATTTTTATTATGAATAATATTCATCATAAATATCTATTGCGATTACAATTATGAATAAAACATTAATAGTTGGTTTCCAGGTTTCAGAATATTCACGGTTCTACTTTTGAGCCTTCCTTATTCCCTCTATTGTTTTACTTTGGTGACGCTAATATCGTTTTTCTTTATTAGGTTTGGAGAGCCGAACTGGTACTCGCCGATTTTGTTTTGCATAAGATGTTCACTTCGTCTGAGTTTGATGGGATTGTGGCAGTAGAACTTGGTGCTGGTACAGGTAGTCTTGATGCTAATTTGAGTGTTTTTGATTCTTTTGTGGGTGACCTGCTAGGTAACCGTGGGTTTTCGAGGAAGCTTCTGCTCACTGACTAATCCCCCAAGAAACCACAAATGGCCTGAGTCATCGCAAGTGAACCTCCATGGCCACAAGGGCTTTGGCAGCGCCAGAATTCGAACCAGGGGATGATGAGATTTCCAGTACATCCCCCGAGCCTTTAACCAGTGCGTCACAACCCAACCCAACCCAAGCGGTTTATATAAAAAGAAGAGTAAATTATGGTTTTCTTCCCTGTGGTTTAGACTTTAGAAATTGCAGTTTTCGTCCCTATGGTTTGTAATTCATTGCTATTTTCGTCCTTATGATTTAAAATTTATTGTTTTAGTCCATGTGGTTTACAATTCTTTACTATTTTGGTCCCTCCTACTTAAAGGTAGGAATTAGTTCAGGGACAAAAATAGCAATAAATTGCAAACCATAGGGATGAAAATCGCAATTTCTAAACCACAGGGACGAAAATCGAAGTTATTAACAAACTACAGGGACAAAATCATACAATTCTAAAAAGAATATACAGTCTCATAAAAAAGTTCACTTGGGCTGCGAGCTTCGACATAGATCAGACCCTTTTACTTCAGATAGATAATGCAACGTTGGGTCCTTTGAGTTTTTATCTAGTCTAATGTTCGTTCGGCTACTATAGGATTTGAACTTTTTATATTGCTTTAGGGCCATAAAGGTCTAGCAACTAAGAGCATTTGGTCGATTAAATCGTTTTAACATTAAGCCTTCCGTTTTCAGTTTTTTATGCATTTGCTTGAATCTGAGACATCAGTGCTTACATGACAGGATGTCATTGTATCTTTACCAGGATTGGTTGGTATGCTACTTGCACGGGTTGCTAAAACAGTCTTTCTGACAGGTACTCATCATCATCATCATATATATATAGAGAGAGAGTGTGTGTGTGTGTGAGGTTGAGGGGAAAACCCCAAAAAAATGAAAAACTAATGAACACACTTGTAACGATTCATCTGTACAGTATGTACATGTGCATACAAGCAATTTAAGAGGTTTCATGGTTTTTATGCACTTATGCACATGTGCATACAAGACAAGTGACTTACAAATTACTTGAATGCATATGTGCATATCTTATAGGTGAACGGTTATTAGAGTGTTCCTCACTTTTTCATTTTTTTGGGGCTTTCGCTTGAACCTGACCCTATATATATATATATATATATATATAGAGAGAGAGAGAGAGAGAGAGAGTTGGGATCATGTGAGAAAAAGATTTTGGTGAAAAGTGAAGGTACTCTTGTATTGTGTGAATGTTGCTTTATATTTTGTGAAGGTGTTTAAGGCGATGAGACCTGAATGTGTACCTTAACCAGTTTATGTGAAGGTGGAAAAGGTAGATTCACATAGATTATGTGCATGTGAAGGTTACACTTGTCATAAAAAATGACATTTCTCACTCGAACCCAACCTTATATATAGTCGGATTGGTTCCCTCCTCCTTGTGTTTATGTTCTTTATCTGGGATGCTTGGTTATAACCTTAAGGATGCATATGGTACGTAGACAGGACATGATAACACAAAAACTTGCCCCATGTTTGGTGCGACAATTATAGGTAGGAAAGGACTGATTGGGGAAAGAATGCAGCTTTTTATCCCACCAAAATAGGTGGAACAAAAATTTGGGAGATGAGACAAGATAGTTAAATTACTAAATTACCCATGTTGAAATTAAAAAATATAAGTGTTTCCATAATTCTTTGATCCGCATACCTCAATCTCACGAGTCTCGTCTTGTCTGCGTACCAAATCGCAAGTTACCCGATATGTTGTTTCTCTCATTCTTATATCTATAATGCTTCTATTCTTGTTTGATAGATCATGGGGTAGAGATACTTGAAAATTGTGCTAAGACTGTCCATCTCAACTCCGCAATGCTACCTTCTAAAACTTCGGTTTATGTACGTGAACTTGATTGGAAGGCTTCATGGCCCCCTATGCAACGCAATTCTGCACCTTGTCACAGGTGATAACAGTGTCATTTTTACCTTGCTCACAACTAGACATGCACAAGGCCCGGGCTTTTTTGAGCCTAGCATTGGGCCTTCCAATTGGGATTTTTCAGGCGGACCAGCCCCCAAGATTTCGCTCTGATCGAGCTCTTGAGGCCTGGCTCGAACCGGGCTTCAGGCTTACTAGGACCAGCTGGTTTTGGGTTGGTTTTTTTTGTGTATATTTACTCACGACTAGGGGTGTACACAAGCCGAGCCGAGCCGAGTAGCAGGCTGGAGCTCGAATAACTTTTTTTCGAAGTTGGGCTCAAGCTTGAGCTCGAATATTTTTTCAATGTTTGAGCTTGAACTCGAGATCGATTAACTTGTTTATTTGCTCAAGCTTGATAATTTCTACATTTTGATTAAATAATGTATAAACATATAAATATGTTTGGTTTGAAAAAGAGCATGTTCGAATGGCTTGACTTGGCTCGTAAAGTTTAATCAAGCTTTCAAACGAGTCGAGTCGAACATTGGTGTTATGGAGTTTGACCCGTTCAGTTAACGAGCTTTATTTTGTGTTCGAGATTGACTTGAGCTCGAGTAGCTCATTAAAAGCTCAAATCATTTACACCCCTACTCAGGACCACCTATTTTTGCTAACGAGTGGTTAGGACTCCGCCTGCTTTTGTAATCTAGTTATGCTTGGAATCCATCAGAATTTGAAGAACTTGAGAGGGCATCTTTGCTGGTAGCTGCTGATGTAATTTATAGTGATGATCTCACTGATGCTTTATTCGGTACTTTAGAGAGATTACTCTCGAGCGGTTTGAAGAAGGTACGAGTTAAAAAGTTAAAACGATTGCAGAAGGGCAAAATGCATCAAACTTTGCTTTAGTTCCTAAATGGTTTAACGGGGTTTTTTTTAATCGATGTAACAAAGTTTAAAAATTTCCTATTTTTTATCCATTTTGACCGATGACATACTTGATCTAGTAACATTTGATGACATAGATGCTCGTTTACAAAATGTTTAGGAAAGGGTTATGGTGAAGTGGACGATAAACTAGATATCCACGTTTTCAAATGTTACAAGATTAGCATGTTACCGGTCAAAATGGGTAAAATAGGAAAATCTGAAAAATTGTTGCATCAATTGAGAATTTCTTTTTGTTACACCGAATAGGAATTAAGATAAACTTCGTTGCATTCAGCCCTTTGTTTAGAAAAGGGTTTCGCCATTGCTTTTGTTTAGAGAAGTAGAAAATGTAATCCTCTTATTCAGGTGTTATATTTGGCCCTCGAAAAGCGTTACAACTTCAGTCTTGACGATCTCGACGTTGTTGCAAATGGGTATTCGTGTTTTCGAAGATACGTGAGGGATGAGAGCGGTAAGTTTCATCTTTTGTTTTAACAATCCTCGATCATCTTTTACCGCTTTCAATTGCTGATGGTTGCTTGACGATGATAGATGAAGTAGAACACGATGATCTTGAAAATCGATCTTTATGTGCCTTTGTCGGCACCCGCATTGATCTTACCGAGATCCCTCGGTATGCGGATAATTACGATCGAGGACAGGATGTAGAGCTCTGGCAAATCAAGTATGCAAGAGAAGGCTGAAACCTACATTAATACTAACCAATATTCTCGCGTGGCCCTACGCTCGTCTTCGACACCATGTTAACTCCGTGGCACACCATGGCCTGATGTCTGATTTCCGTAAGGCGTTGTTTGATCTTTTTTTAACCTTTAGTGCTATATTTTTCAGTTCTTAGTATATTAACCTAATTTAATTTGTTCAATATATCGACTAATCGAGAAAATAGTAGAAAACATGTAATGCATATTCAAGGGAGATGAGATCGAATCGGTTTTGCTATCCAAGCTTTCTTACTGAATTGCTTAAATATACAAGTGGAGGTTCGAACAACAATACTTTCATTTTTTGAGAACATGAGAACATCTGATACATATGAGGGACTTGGAGGCATCGGGTGATTTGGACCTCAACCTAGGTCGATCGCGTCATAATTAAGGCATTATTTGGTAAATATAAGCTAGCTTATGTTTGCCAAGCAATGTCTTAATCGATGACGGGAGCGACCTAGGTTGCCTGCACACCACCAAGCCCCTAACGTGTATCGTGTTGTTTTTCAAACCTCCATCTATATATACATATATATACATACATACGTATATGGAGAGAAGATATTTTGTTAACCAAAAATATGGTGTTCACTTTGTGAACTTATTGGATCAAATAAGATTTACTAGGTTACTTCAAATGTTTGATTTACTGATGAATGACAAATATGTAATTTATATGTGTAAATTACTTTTATAGTATTCAATGATGTTCATAAAAATGTGTTAATAATTATAGAGTATTATAATATGTTCATAACTATAACACATTCATAAGATTGTGTTCATAACCATATGATGTCCGTAGGTGTTCGATAAGATTTTTCACAGGTGTTCATATGCATGATCTTTTCCACAAATACCTCTATTCTAGAATGTTCATCAATGTTTATTTTTGTTTAAATTTTCATTTATTACAAATATGTCATGATTTAATCCATAGATTTCAATGATTAAGGGTTAAGATTGGTTCACATAAACCACAAGGGTGGTGCCTGATTGGTTTGAGATCCCAGGTTCAAATCCAAATATGAATAAAAATGTCTTTGTGGCCACGAAGGTTCAAATGCGGTGACTCCGGACTATCTACAAAGCAGGTGGTCGTCCTGGTATTAGTCGGCTTGCATATCAGATTGGATATCCAGGTTAATAAAAAAGAAAGATTGGTTTACATAGTTAACACTAATTAATTAAGTGATTAAAAACATTAATTTAATTATTAGTTACATTTTTTGAAAAATTATTAATTAATTAGGATATGTGAGGTTGATCAATTTTATTTACATTATATATAATGGTGTTTAAAATAATAAATTAATGTAGGTTTTATCTAAAATTCATGTAAGGTACATATATAACAATAATCAATTTGATAATTTTTTAATTAACATATTATATTATTAATTTTTTTTTATTATCTTGTTTATATTAATTAACATATTGTATTATTAGAGATTTGTTTTAATTTTATTATAAAATATTATAACTGACTAAATTTTTAAGATGTCATCTTTGACCATTTTACATGCTCATAAGTTAATTTTTATCAAACATGATTTGTTTATCAACTAGCTTATTAGATACCAAACGATTTTGCCAAATATAGCTTAAGTATCACTAAGAATGGTGATTTGCCCCGACCTTATGAGGAACTCGACCCGAACGGGGACGGGAATTCCCCACTAAACCTGGCCTCGGGGTGCGGGTCGAGGATCCCCGATAGACTCAAACTAATGAATATTCTTCATGGAGTTTGACCGGGGTTGGGATGTTAATCCCCGCACCTGTCGGGGACCGGGATCGGGGATTACAAAATCCAATCCATCCCCGCCCCGTTGCCATGTCTAAGTATCACATGTGATTGATTATAATAACATTAAAGTCTCATCTTTTCGTAAAATAAAGTTATTCACGTTTGAACTTTTTCTATATAAAGGTTCAAATAAGAATAACAAGGGTGTAAGGACCCATGTTATTGATATATTTAGGGACTCAACTCATTAAAAAACTACAACTACATGGACCCAACTCATTAAAGAAATGCAACCATAAAAATATAATTCGCTAGAAAACACATCACAATGACACATTCTATTGATTTTTTTAAAAGACAAGGACCGTTAAAAACACCTAGAACTAAAAGTGTAATTTACAACCACAAGGGTGGTGTCCGATTAGTTTGAGCTTTGACTCCAACGATCAAAAGCGTGTGGGTATCCCAGTTCGAATTCAAGAAGGAATAAAAATCCCTTTGCAGCCACAGATGTTCAAATACAATGACTCTACAAGTGATCGTCTTGGAATTAATCAGCTAGCATAGCAGGTTGGATATCAAGGTTAATAAAAAAAATTGTAATTTACACTTATTTTATACTCATTTTCAATTTTACGGTTCGCATGGCCAAATATTTGGACATTGTTGATCCTAGAGCAAGACATTCGACTTTTTGGCTACTAATTTACGGCGTCGTATTCCAACAATCGACATTGATTGATGATACCAATATTACCTGCTTCTTCCATCTTACATCCACCACAATGCACAGAAGAACACAAAAAAAGTGTCCAAAAGATTGATGATAGAGGAAACATGGGGTGTTCGGAATCAAAGATCAACAACGTCGAAACTGTGAACCGATGTAAGCAAAGAAAAGCGTTTATGCAACGATCAATCTCCGCCCGCAACGCCTTTGCCGCGACCCATTTTGCCTACGCCGCCGCTCTCAAGAACGCCGGTGCGGCCCTTAGTGATTATGCCCAAGGGGAGCTTTGGTTCCTGGACCAATTTCACTCTACCTCCGCCACATCATCCACCACCACCAGCAGCCACCCTCCACCACCGCAACATCTCCGATATGATTCCCTTCCTCCTCCTCCTCCTCCTCCACCTCCACACCCAGATTCCTCGGACTTCAAACCTCGCTCCAACTTGATCGTGAACGAAGTTGACGAGGCCGAAGATCATAATATAAAGCATAGTAGATATAGAAGCTCTAATGGAGGTAGGGCAAGAAGTGGTATTGTAAAAAGTAATTTGAAATACGAAATTGCGGAGTCCGGACGAGGTCGCTTTCTTTAAGAAGTATTTCCACGCTCTGCGGATTGTGTTGCAGTTGAAAGCAACATCTTTCCGCGATAAAACCGTTAGAATATGAGGAATCTATTAGATTACTCTCCAAAATATGACTCTTTTGGAGAGTAATCTAAAAAGATTCTACATACTCTGACATGATATTTAGAGTCAAAGTCTACTACTCTAAAAACTGGACACTCCGAGGCAATCTGTACTCGTCTAGCCCCCTCTCAACATCCTGGGACAATCTTTGCCCATCTAGCCTCCATTGGAGGGGGCGACTTAGAGTCCTCATATCAGCTAGACTTGGACTTTAAACATAACAAACTTTTCAACAGGTATCTCGAAAGGAGGGATGCAAAACGAGAAACTCCCTCCTCCACGGCCCGCACCATGGCATAGCGATCGCAATCTTGATCGTGCTGCACCACCTCCACCGGAAAACGATGAAATATCATCGTGGGACTTCTTTTCTACGTTAATGAAGGACATGCCTGGACCTAGCTTAGCTGAAGATGATGATAAACGTAGCAGAAATGATGGAAGACCGAAGATTCCGAGGAAAATATTGGAGAATCAACGGGAACATGATGGTGGTGGAGCGATTAGAACCGGCGGCGGTTACGGTAAAGCGGTGGAGGAGAGTGAGGTAAAGCCGCCACCGTCAGCCATGAAAGGAGGTGTGCAGAATGTGAACTTGTTACAGGTATTCAAAGAGCTTGCTGATTGTTTTATGAAAGCTTCAGAGAGTGTCCATGAGGTTTCAAAGATTCTTGAAGCCAATAGGTTGCACTATCACTCTAATTTTGCAGATAATCGAGGTATATAAGAATCAAATGGTTGATTAATCTTTTTCTTCTTCCGTTATTGGGATAACTGTTGGTTTCCGGGCCAGCTTACGCACACGGATTAATACCGGGTGACTATGAATGTCCTGGGGTCATCTCCATAGCCACAAGGGTTTTGGCAGCATTCGGATTAGAACCCAGGGAAAATGAGATTTCCACTATATCCCCTGAGCCTTAAACTTTGACATTTTTCAGATCATCTTTCTTTCGAATCTTTCAAATTTGATTTGTTTTTTGGCTGATAACTATGACTAGAAGGCTTGTTTTTAGGTCATATCAATCGTTCTACAAGAGTCATGCGCGTCATTACATGGAATAAGTCGTTTAAAGGACCACAAATTGCTGATGATTCGAAGGATGACTTGACTTCTAAAGAGAATGATCAAACTCATGCTACAGTGCTCGACAAGATGCTAGGATGGGAGAAGAAACTATACGATGAAGTGAAGGTATGTCAATCGGATCTAAATTTTCCCTGGCCAATCTGTGTGTTCTTAGGGGCTGTTTACCACCTGCAGACCGGACCGTCTCTTACTGGTTAAGAGGTGATTACCCGTTTAGAAAGAATGTTGTTTACCAACACACTCTGATCCACTAATATGTTGATCTAGATGCCTACCTGGTCAGGAAAGAATTGCTTTCTGACTCGGTCAGTGCTTCAGTAAGTGCTTACCCAAACACTTGGATAAACAACCATTTTCAGTTTTGCATACCCAGGCCGAACCTTTTACCCGGTTAACACTGACCCGATTTGTGTTGGTAAAGTGCCGTTAGTGTCAATGTTGATCTAGTTGAGATAAGTAAGGATTGAACATGAACAACTAGATTTGATATGAGGATAGTTGATCCTTTGTTAGATCACTTTTTTGGTTTTCCGTTGGATTAGGAACGATGAGCTCTTGTTAATGAGCATTCTAGCCCCAAGAAGGCTCAAATTTCGTCAACAAAGTCTACACTACCTATAAAAGTCAATAGCAATACCAAAAGGGCTTTTGGCCCGGGCAACATCAGGTAACCCAATCTTTCTAGAGCTTATATATATTCGGGAGGGTGCACACAAAGACTCCATACGTTCGGGGTACGGTCGTACAGCCCTTCAGTTCCGTAGACGTCCTTGGGGCCTACCTATGGGATTTCCACCATTTTTGAAGCTCTCTTGGAGCTGCTTTTATACAGGTGTAAGGGTTCCAAAACTCACGGAAGGTGAGGTGTGTGGTTGAGTTTCATTTGGCGTATATAAATATTATATTATATACTCCAAAAAAAATATCAACAACATTCTGAAATGATTTAGGAGTCCTAGAATAATACTATTTGGGTGAAAGGCAACTGCTTTAGGTTTATTTTGTTCTTGACATATGATTTGATTTGCTGAATCTTAAGCTTCCTAGTGATGCTCAACAGGCTTGTGAAGATGTGAAATATGAATACAAGAAAAAGATTGATTCAATGAATAAACTTAGAAAACGAAGCGCTAGCAGAGACTCCTTGGAGCGAAACGAAGCAATGATTAGTCATCTGCACACAAGGTGCATTGTGAACATGCAATCCACGGATTCAACTGTTTCAGAAATCAATCGCCTTCGTGATGAGCAATTGTACCCGAAACTTGTTCAGCTTGTTAAAGAGTGAGTTTAGATGCAAAGAACAAACGATCCAGAGAATATTTTGAAGTAAATGTTTAACAAAAATCGATCGAAACTTGTTGCAGGATGGGGATAATGTGGGAAAACATGCAAAAACAACACGAAAACCAATCTAAGATCGCACAAGCACTAAAGGCCATCAACATCTCGCAATCACCGAATGAAACAAGCGAGCACAATTTGAACAACACACAGCAACTCCGTGTTCAGATCAAGATGTGGCATTCTGAGTTCCAAAGGCTCATGCTACATCAGAAAGAATACGTTAAATCTTTAAACAGTTGGCTAAAACTTAACCTCATCTCCATCGATAACAGCTTAAAAGACAAAATTCCATCTCCTCAAAACCCTAAGATTCAGTCATTATTACGTATCTGGCAAGATCAACTAGAGAAGCTTCCAGAAGAAGGGGCAAAAACCGCAATAAACACTTTTGCAGCTGTAATCGATACCATAGTTCAATATCAATCAGACGAGATGGAGCTGAAGGACAACTGTGAGGAAACTCGAAGGAAACTAAGCAAGAAATCGCGAAAGTTTGAAGAATGGTGCGATAAACAGATCGCGAAGAGAACTCCGATGGAAGAGATGGATCCAGATATGGCGGACGATGAGGTGATTGCCGATCAACAGATGGTGGTGGAGGCGTTGAAACGGAGGTTGGAGGAGGAGGAGGATGAATATCGGCGGCGATGTATTCAGGTGAAGGAGAAGTCGTTGATGAATCTTAAGAACGGTTTACCGGAAGTTTTTACGGCGATGTCGAAGTTTTCCGGTGCTTATTCACATATGTACGGAACGTTGCAAACAGAAAACTATAGTTTGCAAAAATTCTATAACAATTAAATAGCTTTGATGTTAATGTTTGGTTTGTACAAGATTGTGATTTTACAATTGCCATAAATTATGATTTTTGTTTCTATGGTTTTGTTAATAGTTTTTAAAATAAGAGATTGTTTGTTTACCTCTTAATAGTTTTATTAAGAGACAGTTTTTGAATCGTTAAGAAGTGAATCTTGTCTAGTAAAACTATTAAGAGGTAAACAAATGCAGTACATCACAGTTTATTGGTATTAAAACTATTTGAATGATTTTGTGTTTCAAATGCAATACATCATATTTGTATCACCAATGCAACTCAATCAATTGAAATATTCATGAAAATGATTGGGGTTCATTAATTAAGATTTGAATATTTATAGAAGATGACTAAGGTTCATTAATTATGTTAATACTTTATATTAGAAAACAATCTAAACTTTTATGAAATTACATATTTATCAAACTAAATTAACAATTAAGATTAAGTTACATTAATTGTACAAATATAAAGAGTTGGGTAATAATAAGTGAACTCTCTCTCTCTATATAGTTTCTGCATCTACATGGCACTTTAACGATTCAATCAGAAATTGTCGTGGATTGGTTCTTCACCTTTTGGAAGACTAATGTACGTAGTAAAAAGTGAGGCGGAAGAAAGTTGGTCCTTTTCATTTTTTTGTTTCAAGACTTTTCAGTGATTCAGAGATATGTTATCATGTGGCAGAACTACTACCCTTCTAAAGTGTCACGTGCACACTAGATTCTAATCGATGTCCCCATCCATTGTATAAACAAGATTATCGAAGTAAGTATTTGTTTTTTATTTCTAACTATTAATTTATCAATTATGTGGGGTTCGTTTAAAAACTTTATAATTCGGACTATTTACCTCTTAATTTCTCTTTTTTTTTTTGATTTTTTTAGCTATTGCTTCTTTTTCCATCAGATACGTCACCGTCCTTTCATCACTCATGTGAAATGCACGCCTCCACATTCTCTCTCTCTCTCTCTCTCTCTCTCTCTCTATATATATATATATATATGTGTGTGTGTGTGTGTGTGTGTGTAATTTCTATAAGTATAGGTTAACTTAGAAGCTTAGTGTGAAACAAGAACTTCTATCGACGATCTATCCTCTATCGAAAGCATCGATCTTTTCACAAACAAACTCACTGGCAGCATTCCCGATAGCATCGGAAGTCTAAAAGATATCCAAAAGGTTCTTACTGTGTTCCATCTGTTAAACAATTGTTGAGATGAATTTCTAAAATGAAAATTTTATAAAAATCAAGAGAATTTTGCAAAATTTTCGCACCTGATTTTACAAAACCAAACTATTGACTCAGATTTTAGACGTTTGTCGGTTTATAAAAACAAATAGTCTTATTGATTCAAATTTCAGACGTCAGTCTCACCTCTTATTAATCAGAAGTGAAATAAGACTCAAGATTCAACACCTCTTAAAAACAAACACCACCTAAGGATCTCCAATGAAAAGTTTTTCTTTAAGGGAACCTAACACCACGTCTTAGCTAATTTCGATAAATTATGGCTGTAAAAAATGTGTCTTGATAAATTCGATGGTCATAATTGTTATCTACGTTTGGAATTGAATCCTGGACAAATAGGATACATTCCACCACATCTCTCAGAACCTTAACCATTACATGTAATCCTTGTGGTTCCCCGGTTCAAAATTCATATAAGTAAAAAATGTAGTATCTTGAATGTATGGCTGATTGTATAAGATGTAAGTCTCGTTAAGTTGCTAACAAACAAGCACTAAGGGGCTGTTTACCAAACACTTACTCGGGTAAGCGTTTACCAAGTCACATTACCTCACCGGATGAATATGATAAGGACTAAGAATCTTACCAGGTAAGAGAGAAACAAGGACCATTAGTCTTACCTAGTAAGTGAGGGCGACGACTCTTATCACGGTAAGCGCTTACCGGGTGAATTGTTGCATACAATGTCGTTTTGATAGACTAAAATCTTATCCGGTAAATAATTAATAGTGTTAAATTTTACCGGTAAACACTTAACTTATCGGTTGAGCATGTCAAAGACCGATAATTTACCTAATAAAACATATAACAACATCCAAGAATCTTACTAGTAAGTGAGGAAGACGATTTTTACCATGTTAACGTTTATCAAATAACACACTTACAAACAAAATCCATTTTGACAACTGAGTTATCCAACGAGGTAAATGAGTGACAAGTGACAACTCTTTGTCGATAAACATTTACCTGATAAATATTTGGTAAACAACTTTTTATTTAAAATTTAGAGCGTCTCTAATAACTATGTTATTTTTAAAAAATTGGAGATATGAAAAGAAGTTTGTTCCAAAACTATTATAAACTCTCTTTTAAAATAGAAAAAATTGTGAGAGAGAATAGAAATTTTTACAGATTTAAATTAAAAGAAAAAGAAAAAAATATAAGATAAAATGTCAAAAATGTGGACATATTAACATGTCACATATTTACAAAATGAAGCAAAAAATTATCAGCAAAGGAGACATCAAAATCCCATGTTTGTCGTTTCGTTACTCATTTGTCGGTTTATATTTGTCGTTTCTATGATTTATGTAATAAAATAATGACGACATGAATTAAAATTGTCTATCCTCAAAACAAAATAATCGCCAATAAATTAAAAAATGAAATAATAAAGTATAATATTACCCTTACAACTAAAACCAACCAATAATTGAAAAAAAAGGAAGCGATGGCATTAGCCGACAAAGTTAACACTAATTACATTATTAATAAAAAAAAAGGAAATACATATATATATATATATATATATATATATAATATTTCAAATGCAACCTTGTCCATTTATACAATCAATATAACACAATCAATTGAAATACTTATAAAAATAACAAAAGTTCATTTATTATAATTTAAACATCTATGAAAAATGACTAAAATTCATTAATTATGATCAATATTTTATACTACAAAACAATCAAAACTTTCATGAAATTACATATTTATCAAATTAAATAGATGGTTGAGATTGAGTTGTATTGGTTGTACTAATGTAAAAGATTGCATAATAACTCATCTCTCTCTCTCTCTCTCTCTCTATATATATATATATATATATATATATTGATTATAATATATTAAGATGTTTATTACTATTATTATTATATTAAAGATGATTTTTAATATTTTTTTAGTGTATGGTTGGAGTTGATTTTTTATTTGTGTTCAATGGACCACCATTTTTAGTGACTTTGGTGTTATTTTTCTAGTGATTGGGTTAGAGATGTTCCAAAAACTCAAAATATAAGAAAATAAATTGTTGGTTTTTTACAAGAATTTTATTTGTTTCGTTTTTTTTTTTTTTGAAGTATATAATATTTATATACGACAAATGCAACAAATAAACTTATACACCCTCCTCACCTATGGTAAGGTTTGAACCCCTGACCTCCTAGAAGACCAAGGGCTATGATACCGATAGGCCAAAGACCCTTTGGTTATTTGTTTCGTATTTGATGGTCATTAAAGAAGTAGTTGTAAATTTGATTTATTTTGGATGATGATATAGTTTTCATTTAAATATAAATACAATATTTTATTAACACAATTCTATTTTTAACACTATTTATTTATTTATCAACAATTAGTACAAAAAATCATCAATGATAATTTTGTCACTATATTGTTTTCTTTTTGTGTCTCTAGAACGTCTGATTCACTACTACAGTAAACAACATGTTAAGTTACAATCACATACCACTTGCCATCATGTGAGAGTACCTTGTTCGTGAGATCATTTTTTTACATTTGAAACTTCACAGTAAAACGTTATAAAAATAACATTGACAGTGTTTTTGCTGTGAAGGTTCGGTTTTTTTAATCTTCACAACGTTTTACTATAAAGTTTCAAGTGTAAAAAGTTGTTTCACGAGTCTCACGAAAACAAGTTGGTCTCACCTGAAACCAACCCTATATATCTAGGGATAAATGATATTTGGGTAAAAAGTTGATTAGTGACAATCCTAACCAATCTCACACATAACCCATTTCTAAGGATATTAATATAAGATATTTTTTGGCTCATTCATGCTAGAGACGAATAAATATACCATATTTATCATACAATTTATAATATACAAAATAAAATGAATCTCTTTGTCAATATGATAAGAGTATAACACTACTAGAAAACTGAGTATTTCCAGGAGGAAATTTTTAGCGTCCGTAATCTGCCGGGGAAAAAAATCCGCTAAAAAAATAATCACCGGCGCCTCTTTTTCGACGGTTCTATCCGTCGGAAATACTTTTTTCCGACGGATAGAGCAGCCGGAAATGTTTACCTGTTTGGTAGTGTAGAAAAGGACAACAAAAACATGACAAAATGGGGATGTTGGTTGTCTGAATTTTAAATTTCAAAAAGATTAACAATTGACTGAAACTTATTTATGGTGGTAAAAATGTTTTAATTTTCAACAAAAGTTTAAAACAGGCTTATAATGCCCAAAATCCTTAATCCATGAGTAAACCTTTTTTTCGTTTATAATTTTGTGGTAATACAAAAAAGAGTAGTATATATGACGCTTACCAGATATTCATTGGGTAAGTATTTAACAGGTCAATTGTCTTACAGGATGAATATAACAATAACCGAAAATCTTACCTAATAAGAGAGAAAGCAATGAGGAGAGTTTTACCCGGTTAGCGTTTACCATTAATTCATTTTGATGGTCGGGAATGTTACATGATAAGAGATGAAAATGGTTACTCTTGCCGGTAAACATCTATCCGGTAAGCATTAACTAAACGATCATTTAGACTCATAGCATTTAAATTAGCCCATAAACAATAACACAACTGATTCTGAAATAGTATCTTAACAAAACTTGATTTGGGCTTATTGTCAGGCTCTTAATCCAGCTCGATAACCACCTAACGAGCTGTTGTGAATCTAACGCATGATCCTCTTGGAAGGACGGTAGGCCCCAGCTTTTTCTATGGAGGGGTACTTGAAAAACAATTTTAGCACAAATGTTTAAAGGTCCGTTTATCAAATACTTACCGAGTAAACACTTATCGATAAAATTCAATACTATTATTTACTTACGAGGTAATATTTTGGTCAACAAAACGGCTTTCTATGCAACAATTTACCCCTATAGTAAGAGTCATTGCCCTCACTTACCGGATATGACTCTTGGTCCTTGCCTCGTTCTTATCGGATAAGATTTTTAGTCATTACCATATTCTTCTGTAAGATAATATAACTTGGTAAGCACTTACTTAAGTAAGCATTTAGTAAACGGTCCCTAAATGACCATAAACAAATATGGACTTTTACTCACTTGCAATAAGGTCGGGTCCTTTGAAGCTCCTTCACCACTCTTCTAAAAGGCTAACCACAACAATTGGTGTGGATCAAGACTTGTGTCTCATACCATATTAAGCATGTGGCACATCATGGCCTAGTATGCGGTTTTTGTAGCACGATACTTAATTTTCTTACCTTTTAAATGTCTTATTTGTTAGTTTTGGATATATAACCTAATTTAAATTGATCATCAACGGTTACCATTTGATATGTCGTAACCACCGCTAATTAAAAAAACAAAAGAAATTTAAAAAATGGATGATGGATAGGTGGGTTGCATCAGTTGTATAATCTAGAGGGGTTTATTTGAACACCCCACTATCTACAATATAAATATATAATATAAATATTTGCCATTATAAATCACACCTCAAAAAACGTCGCGGGCTCACCGCCACGCCACGCCATGCGTTACGCCATTTAGAACTTTGAATCCTAGAGGTCATCAATTCAAATCCTTCCAAAACCATTAGGGATTTTACTGGCTGTTCTTTAGGGACCCCTAAGATTAATTAAGATACGGACAATCTGACCCAGACACCCACAATTAATATATATATATATATATATATATATATATATAGGTGGAGGTTCAAACGAGAACCCCTATGATTTATGAGAACGCGAGAACAACCCAAAAACTCAAACTTTTTTAATTAATAAATTAACTTTTATTATATATAAATAATTTAATAAGGACAATAATGTAATTAAGTAATTTTTATAATTTTTATTTTATTTTAATTAACCATAATTATCTTTTCACGTTCCGCGTTTTACTCTTGGTAGTTATCTGCTTCTTCTTCTCGTTAACATTTTTTCTTCATATCACACCTCTATCACATAAGTATCACACTCATATCATATGATTATCACACCCATATTATATGATTACACCAAAATTTTAACTTATCAACCAAAACGATAACCCAAGTGATGTATAACAGTGATTATCACACCCTTATCACATGATTATCACACCCAAATCACATGATAACACCAAAATTTTAACTTATCAACCAAAACGTTAACCCAAGTGATGTATAATGGTGATTATCACACCCCTATCACATAAGTATCACACTCATATCACACCCCTATCACATGATTACACCAAAATTTT
>NC_037531.1:19052442-19075341 GCF_001531365.2 Cynara cardunculus var. scolymus | reverse complement strand
ATCTTTTAATTTTATTTTTTATCACAATATGAGGTTATTGGGTTGTTCTTGCGTTCTTGTAAATCACAGGGGTTCTCGTTTGAACCCTTCCCTATATATATATATATATATATATATATATATGGGAGCGTTCAAATAAAAACCACCCAATTTGTATAAACCGTGAAAACCACATTCATCCAATCATAATTTTTAATTTTGTTCATTTTTTTGTAATTATGAGAGGTTGATTAACCATTTTTATTTTGGAGAGTGTTAATCATGGATATTATCGTCTTCATTATTTTAATTTTAGAGAAATACATGAAACAATTTCATTAAAATTTCATTAAATATTATATGAAACAATTTCATAACCATATATGAAACAAATTCATCAAAAAAGTATTATATGAAACAATTTCACAAGATTAAACAATTTCATGAAAAAATTTCATAAGATTAAACAATGAAATGGACGTATAAGGGTGGTTTGTACGGTTTACACAAGTGAGGGCGGTTTTCATTTGAACGCTCCCCTATATATATATATATATATATATGGAATCTTATGTAACGGCTGTTCACCCAAGTCAACAAACTTACTATATATACAATAAGTCCAGTCACAGAGTAAAATCCCTAAGTCAGTATAAAGAGCTTTATATATGGTATAGACTCATCAACCCACATTTAAAGAGAGACTGGTTAGTGTGTAAGATCCTCCTCCTACCCCAAGACTAAAGTCATTCCCATTTTTCTCTTTTAATTTCTTAGGCTCAACCCATGGAAGCCACCGTTTGCTGGTGGACCTCAGCCTGCCGGAGCCGATACAAGACCGACTGCCACATGATCGTCAACGTGACTATAATCTGTCTTAATATAGGTTTGAAAACACCCATTTGGAGAATCTTGTGGAGGAAAATCAAGGAGAAAAAGAAGAAGAAGAAAGTGAATGGGGCTCCGAATTCGACACGGTTCGGTTACGATCCATTTGAGTATGCACAGAATTTTGATCAAGGATTAATGGTGGATGATTCCGATGATCTCTCAAGGTCGTTTTCGGCTCGTTTCGCTGTCCCGTCTGCGGTTTAATTTCATGACAAGCTAGGGATTGTCTGTTTGATTGAAGGATGTACTACTTAGATGTAATGTCAATGCTTTCAAGTCAATGGTCAATAACAATTGTTTTGTGTTTTTTTGTTCTTTTATCATTTTCCTGTCTTATTTCTTGGTATTGTTGATAATGTCTTTACATGAATGAGGTGGATTTAAAATGAAAATGTTAAATGGTAAAAATGGGATTAGGTCATTGGCAATAATGTCTGGGATTAGTCATTACAAACAAGTTCCGGACCCCAATATTACGAAACCATTAGTCAAAATAGTCAGCATCTGAAAATATTGACTTTCTTTGTCAGTAGGGGCCGGATTGATCTCTTCTACAAATGGGTATCACGCGACCCTCTGGTCCAAACGATCTAGTTCAATTGCAATGGTCATCGTGTTCATAAATCATGTGTTCTATGGACAGGTGAGTAACCTTGAACCTCTTAATGGGCTAAAGTCATTGGGAAATCTATGGCATTGTGTAATTGGAGTATATGACTATCACCCCAAGTATTTAAAAACGTGACACAATATCTAGAAGAATCTAGTAGACCGATAACGGAAATGCTATTCTGTAGGGGTTACTAGTGGGGAAAAATACGATGTTTACATTGAAACCTTAGTTAAGAGAAAATGCCGAGAACTGAGTTCTTACCCAAAAGAAAATTTCACAATTTTTGGATAGCTTAAAAGAATAGGATTGTTGAATCTATTGAATATGGCATCTTATGTTTAAAGAGAGCAAACCAGAAGAGTGAAAGACTAAAATAGATGGCAAATGGTATGTGTTCTATGTAGGGGTGGACCTGTGAAGGTCCCAGCGAGTCGATCGATCGATTTTTTTATGTACAATTTCTTTTGGAGTGTAAAAGGTGTCGAATAAATTTTGAGGGTCCTAGAAAATACAAGGGACATCAACCAAAAAACTGAAAAATCCCTCGAAATCAACCAAAAACCCGAAAAAGTGCTTCAAAATAGACTAGAAAAACTTAAAAATCCGTGAAACGGAGGAATTCTGTAAAGAACACCAGGCGACTACTTTGCAGGCCTTTGATCCACATTAAAGGTACACCAGCTTGGCGAAAATCATAGGTCTGCCACTGGTACTACTATTAAAAAAGGTATAAATCGCCATCTGGAACGCACCCCATCACACCGGTTCCATGGATCATGTGGGAGGAAAATCACATAATCCTAAAGGCAGGTGGATGGTGCCCAAACTCGAACTCATTAAGGTTTGGGGTTAGCTCAATTGGCAATAAGACTTGGGTCTTTGGGAATTTTCCGAAAAGGTCATCGGTTCAAGTCCTGCAAGGACACTGAGGATTTTCGTAGTTGTTCTCTAGGACCCCTGAGATTAGTCGAGGTGTAGGCATGCTAACCCGGACAACAACGGTTAACAAAAAGAAGACATGAGTTATGAACTCCCACCTCCTTACAGCTAGGACAATTCAATAGAGACTATGTATTCTATGGGTAAAGATCATTTCTAGACATGATAAGGATGGATTATCTGACCATTCAAATCTCCAATTGTTTGAAATTTTCTGGAGAAATTGGTTTTAGTTATGATCATGGATGTTGTTTGTTCTTTTTCCAAGATGTGTAATTGGTTCCTCTCTTAGACTGGTATAGTTTCCTTTTCATATAGAAAGGAAAGAAAAAGGTCAAAAGCAATATTCAGAATGAATAGGTAATTAGGTACTTAGTAGAAGGACCTTAGAATGGGTGCCACCCTGCAAAGACAAGAATGGTCCAAGAAACATTGCAGCTAAGCATGTGGCTCAAAGACGAAAACTGAGCAATTGCTACTTTCATGGTCTGCGCTGAATACTCTCTCAGATTGGTCCCATCTCATTCAATTCATACCCACTGACAAAAACTACCTAATTCAATAATCCCCCTATCTTTCACCAATCATCTGTTGACAATTATGTTTCGTGATTACAATTACTTGAATAATTCTAGGATCATGTATATATTATACTTTCTAAATATTATATTTTGGCCCTTTTATGCTTTAGATTTTACGAAATTAGTATGGGATAATCTGAGAAGTCTCTTTTGTTCTTACGGCAGAAAACTCGAGTCTATCACACCCTGTATAATGTTTTATATACTTGTAAGAGAGATTGAGGGTTACTGGGTAGTTGGACAATTAGTAACCAACTGCTTGTGGATAAAGCTGAAACAGATCGGAGGCTGGCTCAGAAGCTCTACCAGAACCCTTCTCAATCAGAAGCTTTCTGATGCAGATTCGGAGCTTATGATTCCATACTTATGAATAAAGTTGTTTGTATGGATTAATATGTATGTATAGATTAGGAAGGTTTTTGTTTAGAGTGTTTTTTCGTAGACAGAAGGAACATATCTTTTAATTGTGAGGGATGGGTTTGGAAAAATCTCGACTTTCTACGTAAAGCTCCACCTAGAAGATTATTGAATCAGTCATTTTTTATATCATTAAGCCACTACCAAACAATCATATGTAGGTGATTGAATAAGTTGTGTGAGTCCGATTAAACTCATTAAGCTGCTAACAAACAGGCCTTAAGTTTCTAACCTTTTTTGAATTTCAAAAACTTCAAATTCCTAATTAATCACTTTCATAAGACCTTGTTTTTATAACAAATTAACAATCTAAGGTGATAAGGGTGTGTTTGGTGCGCTGGACAAGGTGGGACAGGACAGGACATAATACATTTGTCCTACGTTTGGTGTGGCTTAATGTGGAACTAAGTAGAACTAAGTAGGACAAGGGTGGGACACGGTTGTTCACCCTTACCCCCCTAGAACTAAGTGGAACACAAACTTTTTTACCACACTACCCATTCCCCGTAGCCTCCATCGCTTCCTTTCTTCCCCACATCCTTTTCCCCTAGCCTCCATCGCTTCTTCACATCAATCGGCGACGATTTCTATTCAATCGGCGACTACTAAATCGGCCTTTTTCCCGTAGCCTCCATCGCTTCTTCACATCAATCGGCGACGACTTCACATCAATCGGCGACGACTTCACATCAATCGGCGACGACTTCTCATCAATCGGCAACTACTAAATCGGCGACTTCTACCTAAATCGGCGAGTTCTCCTCTCTCCATACTCAGGTACACGATTGCTTCATCTCGATTTTTTTTGCTTGAACCGATTTCTTGTTTGCTTGAACCCTAAATCGCATTTTCTTAGTTTGAGGAACTCAAACACCCTCTGTAAATCAGCTTTTTTAGCTGAATTGTTTAACTGAATTGTTTAACTGAATTGTTTGTTGATTGATGTAAATCAGCTTTTTTAGCTGTCATGGAATATGAATTTTGCTCTAGTTTGTTTATGAATTTTGTTCTACTTTGTATTTGAAACTTTTCTTTACTTCGTTCGGCTTTGCTCTAGTTTGTTTATTGTTTGTTGATTGATGTAAATCAACTTTTTTTTTTATCTAGAATAGATGCCTTTTCTTACTGTTTTATGTAGAATAGATGCATATTGATGAATATAGTTGGAACATTTTATAGTGACTACATCTCATTTTTTTTTATGTAGAATGGATCGGAACCATCTAATTGTGTTTAGGTCTTTTGGTAAACATTTCAATTTTTGTTGCTGAATATGATGTTTAAATCTTTTGATTTATGAATGTGAGTTTTTAATTAAGATTTATTTTAGAATTTTTTTGGTATTTTTAAGGGCAAATTGCATGAAAAAGTAACGTATTTTAACTTGATTCCTATTTTGGGTAACGTACTTTCAAAACTTTCATTTTGGTACCTAAGATGTAAAGTTGTAAACGTTTAAGTACCCGGGTAACCCGGAAAGACTAATTTTAGACTAAAAAAAAGACTAATTTTAGATTTTAAAAAATCCACATCACTGATCACGTCAGCAAATAATACCGAGTTTGATACCACATCACTCGCCATATCAGCATGATAATCGGTTAATATTTCAACCAGTTACCCGGGTACTTAAATGTTTAAAACTTTACATCTTAGGTACCAAAATGAAAGTTTTGAAAGTACGTTACCTAAAATAGGAATCAAGTTAAAGTATGTTACTTTTTCGTGCAATTTGCCCTATTTTTAAATAGTATTTGTAAACATTTATATCTATTATTTAGTGAAAAAAACACTAAACAGCTCACCGGATGTAAATTGGTCATTTTAACCAATTCTATCATGTCCTATCATGTCTTACCAAACGATGAACAGCTGTCATGTTCTGTCATGTCATGTCCTGTCTGCGCACCAAACGCATCTTAAAGGAACATTTTTTACTTCTAACTCGTTATTTTTGCCCTATCACCTAGTCTATCCCTAATAAATCATAATTACAATAAAATATTTGATGAAACTAAAATCACCAACATCATCAATGTATAAGTATATAACAGGTTGAATCTTACCTTGTCCAAGTGGTTGATGCATGTCTCACGAGCGGTCAGCCACTCACCTAGATACACCAACTGCATTAATGATTCATTATACAAAACGGTGAGCACAGTCTAAGGCAATAAATTTTCTCAACAAAATTTATGAAATTCAGTGCCGATTCAGTCGACTGTCACAAAATGGCGCATGTTCATTGATTAATAACAATGATTTTGTTCATTCAGATTTGCTACCTCGATGCCCATATAGCCTAATTAAGCTCATTGGTGAAGTGCGTTCATCAAATCAGATGCAAATTAAACAAAAAACCGATGATAGGAGATGTGTAGCGCTGCGAATTCAACCCCATTAATGTTTCATCCTCTTATTCAAATGCATTTTCTCTAACAATTGGCAATAAAATATGACATTCAGTGTCAATCCGATCCAATATCACAAAATGGCGACTGTTGTTCAATAACAATGGTTTGTTCATACGGATTTGCTAACTCGTTGTCCATAAAACCTAATTAAGCTCATTGGTGAAGAGCGATCATCAAATAATCAAATCAGATGCAAATTAAACGAAAAACCGATGATAGGAGATGTGTAGCGTTGCAAATTCAGCCCCATTAATGATTCATCCTCAGATGCAAATGTAAATGCATTTTATCTAAAACTTGGCAACAAAATTTATGAGATTCGGTATCGATTCGATCCAATATCATAAAATCGCGACTGTTTGTTCTAAAACAATGATTTCTTCATACAGATTTGCTACCTGGATGTCCATAAAACCTAATCAAGCTCATTGGTGAAGTGCGTTCATCAAATAATCAAATCCGATGCAAATTAAAAGAAAAACCGATTATAGGAGATGTGTAGCGTTGCAAATTCAACCGCATTAATGATTCATCCACAGAAGCAAATGGTGAGTAAATTAAGTCGGTAAAATTTCTCTACATTAGCAACAAAATTGATGAGATTCAGTGTCGATTCGATCCAATGTCACAAAAATGGTGATTGATTCTCCAATAACAATGATTTCTTCATACAGATTTGCCATCTGAATGTCGATAAACCTAATCAAATGAGCTACAAAATTAACAAAAAGAAGAAGATAAACAGGAGATGTATACCGTTGTTCTTGGCGATGAGGGAATGATTTGTGTGTAGAAGATGAGAGTGAGAAGCTGAAGATGAATATGATGAATTGAAAGTTAAATGTTGAAAATTATGATCACAATTTGATGATCGACTGGCGCCATTGTAAATTTTTTGGATGACTTTGAATCAAATTACCGAAAAGCTTTTGTAATTGAAAAAAAATTCGTCTGTCAGAAGTGGGATTTGAACCCACGCTCTCTTGCGAGAACCAGAACTTGAGTCTGGCGCCTTAGACCACTCGGCCATCCTGACTATTTGATACTAAATTTATGCATATATTTACTTATCCTTTGTTAAGTGTGATATCTAAATTAAGAAACAAACAATCCCCAAACCATCTAAAGTAATGTTTGGTAGTTGCTGAATAGTTTAGTGTATAATGATTAAGAGACTTTTATAATATAATGTAAAATAAAATACAATTATTTGGTAATTGTTTAGCTGAAATTAGGGCGCTGAATAGTTGATGAGAATACAAAATCATTCAGAAGATTTTAGAAACTTTAAGCAGCATATTTTTTTTTTGCCAAACAAGATTCAGAGTATGTCTCTTAATGAAACTATTAAGAGGTAAACAAACAACCTATAAGTTGGGTCCAGCCTTCCGAATACTTATTTCAGTAATTAATAAAGACACCGAACTTTTTAACCCAGGCCAACAAAGTTTTGGTATGAAAAATCGAAGCTTGAACAGACTTTTAAACCCTGACATAGTCCTGAAACCGAGCTTTCTAGTGTCAGGCTTTTAAACCTTGGCATGGCCCTGATCCCGGGCTTCCTAGTGTCAGGATTTTTTTAGCTTGTTCAAGCTTGACCGGGCTTTTAAACCTTGGCATGGACCTGGGTCCGGGCTTGGTACTATCGTCATTTTTCGGGGAGGTTTCAGACTCGGATTATTTATGCATCTCTACCACCCACCATCCACCGCTATAAAAGTTGAGTTTTCCTCCCCATAATGATTGTGGGACTAATTCTTATTTTAATTTTTCAAAATGCAATACCCCGACAACTAAACACTCTTGAAACATTTACTTCATGTTAAAATGTCAAAAAATAAATGCAACATTTTCTTACAAAGTAACAGGCATCGAGCATAAGGTAGAAGATCAACTGATACACATTAGGGTGTAACCAGTACTTTTCTTGTTACACATGAAAATCTTTAGGTTTATTGAGTAAAGGCACCCCTTACTAGAAAGAAAAAAAAAGGTAAATTGCATGAAAATGTAACGTACTTTAATTTAATTCCTATTTTGTGTAACGTAGTTTCAAAACTTCCATTTTGGTACCTAAGATGTAAAGTTATAAACATTTGAGTACCCGAGTAACCGTTTGAATCATTAATCGGTTATCAAACTCAATATTATTTGCTGACGTGGTTAGTGACACGAATTCTTTTTAATCTAAATTAGTCTTCAACCGGTTGTCCAGATACTTAAATGTATAAAATTTTACATCTTAGGTACCAAAATGAAAGTTTTGAAAATATGTTACTCAAAATATGAATCAAGTTAAAATACGTTATTTTTTCATGCAATTTACCCAAAAAAAATCCCCTTTCCTTCTTCAATATTTAGTTATGTTAGTCACTTAATTAGCTTTGAATCTTGTAGACAAACTCTTTGATTTCAAGGTGGTTCTATATTTAGGGCCCATTTGGTTTGTGATGTCTGGAATTAAAGTACAAGAATCAAATCTTACCAACATTGAATTTAGAAATCTTAAGGGTATAGTTGGTATTTCAGGAGCTTTTATATTATTTATTTGTAATAATGTTTTAAATTATATTAAAAACATTTGTTTTCTAATAATTAATTAATAAAAGACAATTTAATTATTTTTATAATTTAATTTTATAAATTATATATAAATAATGAAATTTTATTTCATTCCAAATCCTATAAACCAAACACACCATAGATTCCAAATCCTTCCTCGAAATCGAAATTCCTCAAAATCATTTCATCAAACCAAACGTCTCCATGAAATCTTCAAATACAACTTTGTTGTATAACTTGTATTTTGTTTTTCCCGTAGTTAGGGCCTCGTTGATAGGATTCATTCAGCAAAATTTCCTTCGTTATGTTCGACTTGAAGAGTACCTCCATACGATAATATAAATTTCCCTTTCGTCTTTCCCGATCTCCATATCCACAACAGAATGGCTTAAATTCGTTTGAGATTAGCCTTCATACGTCGTTCATCCTTTAAACCCACATGGTACTTCATTTTCCAAAGTTCCTCAGTTTTGGTAGGGTTCGAAATGGATGTCTTAACCTCGAGGGTCAGATCAATTGACAAATAAAGATAAGGTCTTTCCATGGGTCAGTTCCTTCCCATGGGTCGCCAGTTCTAGACTCCACAGGGCCATTGAGGATTTTTTTTGACAATTATCATAGACATCAATGGGATTAGTCGAGCTGTATGCAAGTTGACTCAAATATCTATGGTTAAAAAAAAGGATATTTTAGGGGTCGTTTACCAAACACTTACCCAGTGAGTGTTTATCAAGTTACATTATCTTACTTGATAAATATGGGAAGAACCAATAATCTTACCCGGTAAAAGCGAAGACAAGGACCTAAAGTCTTACCCGGTAAGTGAGGACGACGACTTTTACCACGATTAGCTCTTACCGGATAAATTATTATATACGATATCAGTTTTGTAGACTAAAATCTTACTCGATAAGTAAGTGATAGTATTAAATGTTGCCGATAAATTCTTACCCCGTTAAACGTTTGGTAAACGACTCCTTAGTATTTTGTGGCATTTTCTTCATGGAGAGGTTACATGGGTAAGATGGGGCTACCTTGACCCCAAATATGTTTAATATAAATACCAAGTACATCAAGGTTTCTCAAAGTTGCAAAAGGTAAGGGGTCGTTTATTAAATGTTTATCAGTAAGAGTCATCACTCTTGCTTACTTTAATGGGGAACATTTTCATCATACAAAATTGGTAAGCGTCTTCTCCCTCATTTACATGGTAAGATTCGTGGTCTTTATTATACCTCTTACTGGGTATAATTATTGGTCATTGTCATGGATCCGATAAGGTAACCGACACCCATTAAGTGCTTACCCAATATACGTTTGGTAAACCGTCCCTCAGGTCTTTCAACATGATCTTTCCAACTGTTATTGTCGAACAAACGAAAAAAATGTTGTCGTGTTGAGTAAAATGCATCAAAATTTAACAAAATTTGTCTTAGTTCTATTTTGTGTAACAAACATTTTTTTTTTCTCAACCCACATATAAGAAAGTTTCAAAATTTTCCAATTTAATGCAACATTTGATGACATGAATGTCAAATTTATAGTCCACTTTGCCATAAATAGACGGGTATCAAGGTCATCAAATGTTACAATATCAACAATTACCGGTCAACATAGGTGTAACGTAGCTTCAAAACTTCTATTTTGGTATCTAAAATGTAAAGTTATAAAAATTTGAGTATCCTAGTAACCGTTTGAAGCATTAACCAGTTATTATGCTGATGTGGCGAATGATATGATATCAAACTCAATATTATTTGCTGACGTGGTTAGAGACATGAATTTTTTTTAATCTAAAATTAGTCTTCAACCGGTTATCCAAGTACTAAAATATTTAAAACTTTACATTTTAGGTACCAAAATGAAAGTTTTGAAAGTACGTTAACCCAAATTGGTATCAAACATTTTTTTTCTCAATCCACATAAGAAAGTTTTAAATTTTCCTATTTAATTTAACAAAATACCAAAATTTCTCAATCAAAGTAACATAGTTTCAAAATTTTCCAATTTAATGTAACATTTGATAACATGAATGTCAAATTTATCATCCCCTTTGCCAAAAATAGACGGGTATCGAGGTCATCAAATGTTACAAGATCAGCACATTACCGGTCAACATGGGTGCAAAATAGAAACCTCGTTACGTTGGTTGACAAAAAAATTCCTTTGTTACACAATCCACAAATTAAGGGATCATTTACCAAACATTTACCGGCAAGAGTCAATCATCCTCGCTTACACTTACCTTATCAGGTAATATTATCCACCATCAAAATAGACCGTTAGAAACCGTCTCTTACCCAGTAAGCTAATGGGATAAGAGTCTTCACCCTCACTTACTGGGTAAGCTTCCGTTCCTTGCTATGTCTTTTCCAAATAATGTTCTCGGTACACCGGTAAAAAAAAGTGACACCCGGTAAGACTTATCGGGTAAGCATTTGACAAACGACCCTTAAAGACAAATTTCGTTGCGTTTTTCCCAAAATTAAACTAGGATTTATTGTCTTAAAAAATAAGAAGCAAGGCTGTTGTAACCCAGATATTATACAACAGTAATAAGTTAAAAGTCAACAGTAAATTTTTAAAGAGATCTTGTTAAAAAGGAGATGGTTTTTACCCACTAATGTTCTCTGCAGAATCATTCTCTTCATAATCTCCTCCTCTGATTTTTGCAATCTCATCTCTTGCTCTATCAAGTATCTCCCTCTTCTGTGATTCCAACTCTCTATGGAATTCCATTCTCATCTTCTCCAATTCCACCATCTGCTTTCTTTTGCCATTTTCAATCTTCTCATATATCTCACTGAACTTGTTAATGGAGTCTGCAAGCAATCTGAATGAACCTCCATTGATTCCATCCCCTTTTTCTTTTGACCTCTTTAATGGCAGAGGATCGGAATCGTCATCACCCTCCTGAGAATCCGTGTTTCCGGGGCTATCCCTCATTTCATCCAATCCATTTGCATGATTTAGATACACAGTTGGATTCATGAAAACATATTCGCCGGAATCGACTCCACAAGAAAGCCCTGCTTGTTGGATTGTTGATGACATTAACATATCCATTTTCTTGAAATATACCCATTTGGTAGTTTGATTCCTGCTGCTCCCTAACAAAGATTTCTCCTTTTTATACTTTTTTTTCAATGTATCTAAGCGGTTTCTACATTGGGTATCTGTTCTTTCGATCTTGGATTCCTGTGAAACCTTGTCTGCAACTTCTTGCCATTCTTCTGACCGAAGGCTTTTTCTTCCGCGTTGAACAAACCTTTCGCCCCAGGCCTCAAGGAGAACAAACGTCTCGTGTTCGCTCCAGTCTGTAAGAGTGTTTCTTCCACCAAAGGAGGGCTTAGTGGCTGAAGCGGCAGCCGGTGATGGTTGTAGTGGT
The DNA here is from genome assembly GCF_001531365.2 of Cynara cardunculus var. scolymus. NCBI lineage: Eukaryota > Viridiplantae > Streptophyta > Magnoliopsida > Asterales > Asteraceae > Cynara > Cynara cardunculus. The sequence goes on along the minus strand of NC_037531.1, from coordinate 19,063,557 downwards.
TGTGGTGGTCGTGGTGGTGGTAAAGGCAGTCGAGGTGCGAATTCGAAACTAGATAACAAGCTCTTTAATTTCCGCTTCTTGGGATGCCTATGAAGGTTAAAATTGTCACTTCTACTATGGTTTTCACCATCATCATCTTCTTCCGTATCATCATCATCATCATCATCATCTCCATTCTGATGAATACCACCATTCATTTCATCATCACCACCATCAACTTCTTGTTCTTCTTCATCTTCTTCTAATTCTTCCTCGTCCTCATCAACATAATTATCGGCAATCTCCTGAGAATGAGGATGAGGTACATTACGAACAGAAGCTTTGGGTCGTTGGGTCGACCCGAAACCTTGATTCACACCGTAATTCGCCGGATACCTCGATTCCCCCTCAGTTTCATCCATCATGACGCACCAGATGAAAATTTAAGTCTCCAATTTCCAAAAGATCAAACCCAGCACTTGATTCTAAGAAAATATCATAATTTCTTCCATAAAATCCCCCAAATCATTCACAATTCTCCAACCTATCAAAAACACATATTTACAACAATCAAATTCAATCCCTAATTTCAAATTACAAGAGATAAACAATAATCTTCACTCGAAATAATTACACTTCCAGTTATAGTAACAAAAACGAAAAAATCTTGATGGAAATTAGTCTATTGATGCTAAATAATCAGAATCAGTAAACAATTACAACAATCAAATTCAGTCCCTAACTCCAAATTACAAGTGATAAACGACAATCTTCACTCGAAATAACCAAACTTCCAATTATAGTAACAAAAACGAAAAATTCTCGATGCTAAATAATCAAAATACCATTAATTTTCAGTTACTTGAAACAAAACAGAAAGGATTGTTTTTTACCTTTAGCATACGAATTTCCACGGAGAGATCTCGAATTCACGGCGATAAAGGATCATCAAAACCCTGATTAAGATGATTGAAACCCAACCTTCGTATCAAATAAATGAGATGAAACAGAAGGAATTCATACAGCTTTTAGATTGTGGTGAAAAAATTAGGGTTGGGATATACAAAAGAATGAGAGAAAGTGGACGGAGTGAATCGGGCATAGATTACCTGAAGATACCGTAGCAGAGATGCTGCTAAAATACGCCGAGAGTGCAGTGTTGTACCGGGGCCCCACCCGCATGATGTAGGACCTCCTACTATGGATGGTCCAGATTGGCCTTGACCCGGGACCAGTTGTAGCCAATTAAATGTATTTAACCCAAATTTGATTTTGTTATTTATAATTTAATTAAATGGCCATGTTTTAAAATAATTTAGGGGTCGTTTACCAAATGCTTATCCATAAACATTTATGTAAAATTCAACACTATCATTTATTTATCGGGTAATACTATAGTCCATTAAAACAGTATCGTATGTAACAATTTACCCGATAAGCACTTACCGTGATAAGAGTCGTCGCTCTCACTTACCAGGTAAGACTCTTGGTCATTATCTCCCTCTTACCTGGTAAGATTCTTAGTTCTTACCATATTCATCCAGTAAGATAATGTGACTTGGTGTTCACTTACCCGAGTAACCGTTTGGTAAACGGTCCCTTAATTTTACAATTTTTTTGCTATTTATACAACTTTTATTATACTCATTTCGTCACAAAATAAGTGTTTTTTATTTTTATTTTTATTTGTCTTAGATAACGTTTTTGTTTAAGAAATATCAACTATATTCTCAAATCTACTCTTAAATAGTAAGGAAAAGTACAAGAAAAACTTGACCAGCTTTTTCATTTTGAATGGTTTAGTCCTTAAAATTTTAATGAAAAAATCATTAAAATTGTTCATTTTGAATGATTAACGCACTTTTCAAAATTTAACTTGATTCTTATTTTGAGTAACGCACTTTCAAAACTTTTATTTTGGTACATAAGATGTAAAGTTTTAAGCATTTAAGTACTCGGATAACCGGTTGAATCATTAACCGATTATTATGCTGATGTGGTATCCGACTCAGTATTATTTGCCGACTTGGTTAGTAACATTGATTTTTTTTTTTAATCTAAAATTAGTATTCAACCGGTTACTCAGATACTTAAATGTTTAAAACCGTGCATATTATGTACCAAAATGGAAGTTTCAAAAGTACATTACCTAAAATAGGAATCCAGTTAAATTACATTACTTTTTCATGTAATTTCTCCATTATTAAAAATTCGGTCACCATACTAAAAGTTAGACGAAAGTTGAACGTGTAAAAAAACTCGAGCACATGAATTGTTGTATGTGAGCATGTACGTTTATAATGAAATCAAGCTTATCTGTGTTAGTTTTGTCCTAATTATTTGTACGACTTATTTTATTGAACGGTTGTTTCATGTCTTTCGCATGAACGTACATATCAAATTCACTTGGAGAAATGTCGTAAATCTATTCATAAAAAACATACATCTATTATTGTCGTTATTTATTAATCAGATGATACTTAACAAAATCACTCTCTCCAAAACAGATTTTTCTCAAGTTTATTGTTTTATCATCTTTGAAGTCTTGAAAATGTGCATTAGAGACTGATTGATAATTGCTGAATTGGGTGGTTGATTAAGTGTTCAGAATGATTAAGAGACTCTTATAATGCAGTGTAAAATGAAATATAATTGTTTGGTAATTATTCAAAATGAAATTATGGTGCTAGACGGTTAAGGGTGGTTCAAGATACAAATTCATTCAGAGAGTTTTAGAATCATTAAGAGATATTTTTTTTGTCAAACAAGATTCACCTCTTAACGATTCAGATACTGCCTCTTAATTGAATTATTAAGAGGTAAACAAATAACCCTAGTTGTCTTTGCAATTTGTGAAACATTGTATCAATATACAAAGAACACTTTATTTGTAAGAGTATAGAAACTAAAACCAAAAAAAGACGAATCTCCGTTATTTGTTATCCAGGTTCTCGTAACTATTTTTTTTAAATAGTTGTTGGAAGTAACGAAAATTTTATGTTATAAAATCAACGAAATTGTTGCAAACGATACCGTTTTTCTGGGCAAGTAACAATGTGTTCTCTAATTTGGCGAGAAAAGAAAACAGATAGATGGAAAAGAAACGAACGGAAGATCTTTTTTTAATTGTATTCTCGAAAAGGAAACAAATGAAAAGAAAGAACAATTGCTTTTCATGTTTTTGAACATGAGAGAAATGAAGGAAATATGTCATTTTTACAAATACACATTTAAAATATATCATTGATTGATTCAGATTTCAGACTTCATGACCACCTCTTATATATCAGAAGTAAAATCAAACATCAGACTTCACCATCTCTTAGAAAACAAACGTCACCTTCATTTTGCAATTTTGATAAACTTTTAAATGATTTTAATCTCTTCGATTTCCTTCTCTTTCCACCCACATTTTGAAGGAAACGTTTGGAGTAAAAATAGGAAAATAAACGAGGGAAAAGGGAGAGAAGTAAAAAAAAATCGGTATTCTATAAACTCATTTAGAAGAGAAATGAAGAGAAATGGATTTGATTCCTATTTGAGTAACATACTTTCGAAAACTTTCATTTTGGTACCTAAGATGTAAAATTTTAAACATTTAAGTACTCGAGTAACCGGTTGAAGTATAAATCAATTAACATGTTGACGTGGCGAGTGATGTGGTACCAGTTAATGTTTCATCAAATAATACTGAGACCCACATCACTCGTCACATCAAAATGGTAACCGGTTAATGCTTCAATCGGTTATTTGGGTACTTAAATGCTTAAAACTTTACATATTAGATATCAAAATGAAAGTTTTGAAAGTACGTTATCCAAAATCGGAATCAAGTTAAAATACGTTATTTTTTCATACAATTTGCAAATAATAATAAGTTTCTTCCATAACTTTCTTTTAAAATATAAGAGGAAACTTATTGTTATTTTCTTTCCGTTTCTTTTCCTTTTTATCCTAAAATAGTTTTTAGTCACTTTTCTCTTTTTTCCCCCCTCGTTTCCTTTTCTTTGTAAAAAGTCTCGAACCATAAAGGTAGTGTTTGATTGGTTTGAGCTTGGCTGCAAATTTCAAAAGTGTCTGAAGGTTCTAAGTTCAAATCCAAGGAGGAAAAACAAATCCATTATGGCCACAGAGGTTCAAATGCGGTGACTCCGGACCACCCACAAAGCAGGTGGTCGTCCTGAAATTAATCGGCTCGCATAGCGGGTTAAATATCCAGGTTAATAAGGAAAAGATCTCGAAAAAATAACGTAAGTTAAAGTTTTGGCTTTTACCAGTAAACAGTTATCGGATTAAATTTTGGATAAATATCGATAAATTTAATTGAAGATGTTGTAAATGAGTGGTAACGTCATCAACTATTTAAATGATTAGAACTTTGACTTCATTGAAATCACACGATAAATAAAACATGCTTAGCTTTGAAACAAAGACGATTCCTCGAAAAATTAATAGGAAACTTTATGGGAAAAAAGGGTAAATGTGGTAATTCATATATATCTTCCATAATTAAAAAAACGGAGAGCAATGAATTTAATAAACAAAAAGACAATCTTACCCTCAAACGAGATTTTTTTATTAACCTAGATATTAAATCGGTTATGCGAGCCGACTAATCTTAGGATGACCATTTGCTTTGCGGGTAGTCCAAAATCACTGCATTTGAACCTATGTAGCCACAAATGAATTTATATTTCTCATTGGACTTGAACCCGGGACCACCTGTTTTGCGGGTAGCCCAGAGTCATCAAATGGGAAAAAATTGAGCTTTTTAATAATCAATATGAATTTTCATTGAGTTTTATGTATTTATTTATGACCAAGTTTGATGTATGCTTAATTTCTTGGGTTGTGACATATTGGTTAAGCCCGAGGGTGATGTAGTGAAAAAATTCATCTACTATGTGTTTGAATCCAAGTGATGCCAAAGTCTTTGTGGCGATGGATGTTAGCTTATGAGGACTCCAGACGATTCATGGTCGCCAGGGACAAAGACATGCCTATTAAGCCTCGAACAGAGTCCCGTGCACAAGCACAACTTATCTTCCTAAGTATAATTTTTAATGAGGTACGAAATGTAAACCGGTTAAATTTTGAAGGACGCCCCGTGATATTAGAAAATAAAACAAACGTCAACCAAAAACCCGAAAAAACCCTCGAATCAACCAAAAAATCAAAACAGTTCTTCAAAGTCAACCAAGAAATCGAAAAAGTTCTTTAAAATCAACCCAAAAACTTATAAATACCTCAAAATGGTGGAATTCCGTTAAAAGAACATATGACAGACTAGTAAATGCTTGTAAGTTGTTCTGGAAGTTCACAATTACCTCATAAGAAGTTCGATGCATATTTTAAGATCGATTTGCATGATTCTATGAAATATTAAGAGGATGTTTGACAATTACTGAATGATTAAGTAGTCAGAATGATTAAAAAATTCTTATTATATAGTACAAAATGAAATATAACATAATTATTTACAACAAAATTAGGACGTTGAATGATTTAGAAGACCAAAATATAAAACCATTAAAAGAGTTTTAAACTAATAAGAAACAGAATTTTATTTAGGCCACAAAATTCACCTATACTTACACGCAAAGATTTCACCGGTTGTGCAAAAAAGGAATTAAAAACAATCGACCACAGTGGGAGTCGAACCCACGACCTTTTGATCCGAAGTCAAACACGCTAATCCACTGCGCTATGCGGTCCAATTGATGGAAACTGTTTCGAAATAAAGCTCTTAGACATATAATTATTTTATAAAAATTAAAATAAATTACATTATTACCCTATGCTTTGTTAAAAATTAGGATTTTAGTCCCTGTGTTACGTTTTTTTGTCCATTATACTTAAAGGTTGGATTTCATCCAAGGAAGAAAATAGTAATACATTCGAAACTATAGTGAAGAAAATAGTAATTTATAAACCACGGGGACAAAAATATAAATTATAGTAAATTCTGTTTTTTGTCCCTATGGTTAGTCAAAAATTATGATTTTCGTCCATCTGGTTTAAAAAATTGTGGTTTTCATCCCTATAGTTTGTAATTAATTGTTAATTTTGTTCTTATTATTTACAACTTATTGTTGTTTCAGTCGTTGTGGTTTACAATTTTTTACTATTTTGGTCTTTTAGGGGCCGTTTACCTCACCAGATGAATATGGTACATATCAAGATTCTTACCCGGTAAGAGCGAGACAAAGACCAAGAGTCTTACCTAGTAAGTGAGAGTAACGACTTTTACCACAGTAAGCACTTACCGTGTAAATTGTTACATGCGATGTCGTTTTGGTGGACTAAAATCTTACTCGGTAAGTAAATAATAGTGTTAAATTTTAACGGTAAGCACTTACCAGGTAAGTATTTGGTAAACGGCCCCTTACACTTTAAAGTAAGAATTAGTCTATGGACAAGAATAGCAATCAATTACAAACGATAGAGACGAAAATTGCAAAAAGGATGAAAAACAAAATTATTAACAAACCACCAGGGACAAAATCGTAATTTACTCTAAAAAATATTTCAATGATCAAGTGTGTGATGTTTAAATTTGTGGATAAATCTTTTTTTTTGGGAATCCTATATTGCTTAGACACGGTCTCATATCATTTCCACATGTTGGAATATTCATTTTCTTTTGCTATTTTTTGATACTAATCTACTAAAGTTCAACGTGCTTTTAGTCTGGAATGAATCTATATTTTTTTTTTCAAACGATGACATCATTTGATTATAAAAAAAAATTACAGATTTTTTTTTAAACAGTGATATTGTTTGACTATAAAAAACAAATATACAGAATTTTTTTCCAATCGGTGGCACCATTTGACTAAGAAAACGACACTAATACGATTCGAACTTAAGTCTGGTGTGGAATAAAAGCCTTGCAAACCAACTCTACCAAATAAAACTTGTTTTCATTATAGTTTCAAAATACATACAGTAGCATACAACAAATTAATACAGTTGCATTTTCACGAACCTAAATTTTTTTACCCTCCGTCGTCTATACCACGAAAGTAGGTATGTCCCTGCTTTAAATAGTTTTATAGGGGGTGATATGTTTTTTTTAAAAAGGGCTCGATGCTTTGAAGCATTGTTGCTATTTTAGAAAGCAATATGATCTGTTTTTACATATATTCACATGGTATCAATGCGATTAAAAGGATCGGAGACAGTGCAACACTTTGTCCATGTCCTGCCTCCTTTGGAATTAACGTATTGAAGTGCCATTTCAGATAGACATAGTCTCTTTCTCCTTTTATATACCGGGGAATAATCAGATGATGTTTCACATTTTACATCTCTTACAAATGGTTCAAAATAATGTTTACGATTATATCAAATATTTTGAAATAAAATTTATTTTTTATTGCAACATTTAACTAAATTTATACGATGTCTTATTATTGATCTAATGTTTTAATACCCTCAAATAATGAGACAATAAGAGAACTCAAATAACAGTTTGGTTGAAGCATGAACTGGTTACTTTGCTGATGTGACGAGTGATGTAGTATAAAACTCAGTATTATTTGCTGAAGCATTAACCAGATACCACATCACTCGGCACATCAACATGATAAACGGTTAATGATTCAATCGATTACCCAGATACTTAAATGTTTAAATTTTTTAACATTTTAAGTATCATAATGGAAGTTTTGAAAGTACTTTACCCAATATAGAAATCAAGTTAAAGTATATTATTTTTTTATGCAATTTTTCTTATTTCAATAAAAGATATTACTTTTATTTATTTAATTAAAAATAAAAAAATAATTAAACCATTTATGTTATATATTTGATTAATAAAAAAACCAACGGTTTAATAATTCATTAATTTAATTTAAAAACAATAAATATTCATAATTTGATTGTTGAATATATAAAATAACAGGCAATCGATTTGGTTGGTTTTGAAGTCGATTAGTCCCACACCGACAAGAAGACCAGCTCCAGGTTGCTTTATATGACAGAGCTCAGCAACAGCAATCGTCCCTTCGGGGACATCCGATAAAATTGGAACGATACAGAGAAGATTAGCATGGCCCCTGCGCAAGGATGACACGCACAAATCGAGAAATGGTCCAAATTTTTTTCCCTCCCATCGTCTTCGCCGAAACCCTAGCTTAATGATGGTGGACTGTGGAATCGGTTGAGGAGGTTATTACATTGTGGTTATTGAGCTTTTTTTATTTGATTTTGGTTGATCATCGCCTCCAATTAGGGCTCGAAATCAATGAGGGCAGCTGTGGCTGTATTTTGAGGAGGTAGTCATCAAAACTTCCGCTTTCAAATGATCTGTTGAATCTGTGTTTATATGTGCAGATATATGATAGTGTTTCGAACTTCAATCTCTTAGAGCTTTTTTTTTGGTTTTGATTGATTATCGCCTCCTTATGCTGAATTAGGGATCGAAATCAATGAAACACCAATGGGAGTAGCCCTGGGCGTTTTTTTAGAAGGTATTCATCAAAACTCTGGTTTTCAAATCATCTGATGAATCTGTGTGTATATGAAGCATTGAGCAGATGTATGATTGTTTTTAGAATTTCGATTTCTCTGTTTAAATCTGTGTACGTTTGCATTTCAATTAGAGCATTTTGAAAAACTTATCTGAATTAGATTGCAAATTATGGTTTTGCCAATTTTGTGAATCTGATCAATTTATTTGCCACTGGCCAAGGCTCAAATTATGATGTTTATGATGATTTGTGACAGAAAATATAGTAACAAGGATGATCCTAAGCAATGGTGATGATAACTGGTTGAATGCTATCAGAAGTCGTCATAGAAGATGTGGAAGCCATGATCAGCTTCATGTTGCTGTTGATTTCTTCCAACCATTATTGAAAGGTAAGGCTTTGTTTGTTGGCAGTTTAATGAGTTCAATGACTCTTTGGTAGTGGCTTAATGTTATAGAAAGTGGCTTATTCATAGTCCATAGAAGATCACTGGTTGAATACTGTCTGAAGCCCTCATAGAAGATGTGGAAGCCATGATCAGCTTGATCTTGATCTTGCTATTGATTTCTTCCAACCATTATTGACAAGTAAGGCTTTATTTGTTAGCAGTTAAATGAGTATAACAATACCTCACAGGGGGCGGGAGTTTAGGGACTCGTTAACTCCGATGCCTGACTATCCTGATGTTACCAGGATCAACTTTGATAGCATTTATAACATCCCTTGACAACAAAGCAACAGGCTGACCCAATAACCTTTAAATCAACTTAAAACCATGGTGTATTTTATTTGTAGCCCACAATTTTGAGCTTATAGGGACCCCACTAATTTTCTATCCATGTGAGACGGTTTTTTACGCCTACTGAAAGGCTGAAAACTTGGGGCCTATTTCTTAGAAGCTTAATGAGCTTAATGGGACTCGCAACTTATTTGGGAGCTATGCATGACTGGCGATAGGGGATAAATTGTATAGAAAATGGCTTATTCATTAAGCTTATAAGAGGGAGCTTCATGCAGAAAGCCAAGTTTTTTTAAACCTGTCACTCCCGATTAAAAAACATGTTCCTTCCCCCTATGAAAGAACCCTCCAAACAAAAACCTTCATAGAGGTTCCAACATGTATCAAGTAGAAAGGGTCCATATCTGGACGGGACAAAATTCATTGTCCCACTTTTGGCGCGACATGGGACATGACAAGAACTTCTTATTCCACATTTGGTGTGGGACAAAAAAGCTTTTTCTTGTTCCACCAAAATAGGTGGAACAAGATAACAAGATGGAATATGAACGAGACAAATTCTAAATTACTAATATGCCCTCATTTGATGTTTTTTGTACCTTCACATTGTTGTGCTATGAAGTTTGTGTTATTTTGTGGTTTCACAAGTGTCACGAAACATGTTGGTCTCATTTGAAATAAACCCCCGAGTGAAGGAGCCCAATGGCTAGCCTTCGTTTGCAGTTGGCCTTCAAGGTTATATCTTGGCATAAGTTGCTTGCTTTGTGTTGGATTCTAAGCCGTACCGCTAACCTTTATTGCAGATAAGTAGAGTTGGTGAAGTAGATGGGAGCTTCGACTCCGAGTATAACAAACGAAGCCACCCTTTGAGCTTCTTTGTATCGATCAAGATCTCGACAGATTTGAGTGCCGGGAATGTTTCCTAGAATGTTCGTATTTGGTCGCGTCACATGTAACGGTAAACCATAAAGCACAGACATAATGCAAAACGGTTCTTAGAGAACAATTTCAAGATTTGGGATTGGTGATTGAAGAAAGATGGAAGAATTACTGCAATTGCAAGGCCAACGGGGACCGAAACAAATAGAACACCCAAGAAAGATGATAAGCAGGCCAAGAAATCGAGTTTGTCAACTTTCCTAAGACGAAATGCACTTTGGTAATCAATTAGACCGATCACGACAGTGACGATGATTGCCGCCAATGTTAGATCCGGAGTGTATCGAAAGAGCGGCATCAAGAACAAGAGTGTCACGAGTACCCTTAAGGCCATTATGACGTTCGACATTGCTGTTTGTCCCCTGGCGTTTTCATTCACAGGTGATCGAGAAAACGACCCTGCCAAACCCAAAATGTAATCCATTTATGTCATATCTTTTCGTTGTTTTTTTTTTCCGGTGAAAATATGTGAAATCCCCAAATTGAATTACTTTCCAAAAGAGTCATTTGGGAGAAGAAATGGGGTTTCAGTCATATATTGCAGAGAAACCGTCTAAATGTAGCAGATGCGAGACTCTTTATCATACCCTCCTTAATGGAGGCTAAACGAGAAAAGATGTCCCATATGATAAACATCGAGTCTAATTGATAAGTCCAAATTTATACAAATATATGCTTAAAAGGGGTCAATTTAATTTAACTTCTAGAGACTATTTAAGTTGAAAATGTGTTGATTTTGTGTTATTTTTGTGGCCCAAACAGCAGCCCAAGTTTGCTGCCCACAACTGCAGCCCATGAAAAAAATAAAAAAAAGAAGAAGAAACAGCAGCAGCCCAAAGCTGCTGCCCAAAACCAGAAATCGGGAGAGAGAGACGTGAGCAGCAGCACAGACGTCAACACGACGTGGGTGCGAAGGAGCTGGTTCGTGGGGTTCAAAGCGGGAGCGAACGTGGGCAAAAGACGAGAGGATAAAGGAGCAGCAGG
>NC_037531.1:19012765-19052342 GCF_001531365.2 Cynara cardunculus var. scolymus | reverse complement strand
ACATCATGTTTAAAATCTTTTTTAAACATAAATTGAGCAGAGCTACAATCAGTTTTTATTAAAAACTTTTGATTATATAAATCATCTTGAAATTTAAGAACACACTTAACAATAGCAAAGTGTTCTTTAACTACAGCAGAGTAGTTRAGCTGGGCATTTTTCCATTTACCCGAATAAAARCGAATAAGGTATTCTTGTTTTGAAATGGGATCAATCTGTTTAAGAATACCRCCATAGCCTAAATTTGAAGCATCAGTCTCTACAACCTTATTCCAAAGGGGATTAGGAAGCATAAGACAAGGAAGGTTTTTAACCTTTTTCTTAATTTCCTGAACAGCAAGAGTATGACTATCAGTCCAAGAACAAGATTTCTTTTTAAGTCTATCATATAAAAGAGAAGTGTACTGACTTAAATCTTGAATGTAAGCCGAAATATAATTAAGGCTTCCTAAGAATCTTTGTAATTGGGTTTTATCAAGAATCTGGTCAGGAAACTTATCACCAAAAGCAATACTGCGTTGGATAGGAATAATTGTTCCTTTTGCGATATCATGACCAAGAAATCTATATTAATTAATTAAGTATTAAGAATACGTGTTATTCTAATAATTATGTAAATTAATTAATTCTATATTATTAATTAATTAAGTATTAAAAATACATATTTTTAAGTTTTATATTTGTGATTTTTTTTATATACACTTTATACCTTTATAAATACTAGAATAATGTGCACAATACAGCGAGATACATTTTTTTTACTTTTTTTTATTTTTATTTTATTTTATATCCTTGTTATATTTATATTATTATGGTYATATAATTAAATATAAAAAAAATTCAATATTAGACTATTTTGAAGATATTGACGAGACGATTATAATAGAGTAACTTGTAAAAATATAAATATATTTTTTAACGTATTTTAGTTTAATATACGATTATGTATGTTAATGTGATAAAAGATGAAAAATGAAAAAGTAAAGGATGTACTCAAAAATTAAATAAATATAATGGTATAAAGTGTAACTGATAAAAATAATCTTTTGTAATATATATCATATAATAATACAATTTAAATCAAAAAATATTCAATATTAATAAATTTCGAAAGTATTGATGAGTCAATTTATAATGGTATAACTTGTTAAAATAAAAAAATATTTTTAAATTAATATACAATTATGTATTTTAATGTAATAAGTGTATAAAACGAAAAATGAAAAACAAAAGGGACATACCATAAATTACATAATTAACTACAACAATATAGTACAAGTGTTAAAAAATATTTTTTCGTAGTAATATAATTAAATAAATAAATATTCAATACTGGACTTATTTTAAAAGTATTGACAAGACGATTATAATAATGTAACTTGTTAAAATTAGAACGTAATCTTTGGATAACAAGATGAATAAAGGGTATGAGAATGCTTCTTGAGAGGTTAATTTCGTTGTTAGATCTAATTTTAGTTAATATAAAATTATGTTTTTCAATGTAATAATGGTGTAAAACGAAAATTAAAAAAATAAATTATGTACTATAAATTAAATAAATAACTATAAAAGTATAAAGTGTAAATATTAAAAATATTTTTTCATAATATATATAATATATAATAATATAATTAAGTAAAAAACTATTTAATATTGGGCTCATTTCGAAAGTATTAAGGGGCCGATTATAATGGTGTATCTTGTTAAAATAAAAATGTATTTTTTTAAACATGTTTTTTAATATACGATTATGTATGTTAATTTGATAAAAATATAAAATTAAAAATTAAAAAGTAAATGATATAAAATAAATTAATTAACTAATTATAGAGATATAAAATATAAATTTAAAATTAAAATTTAAGAGAGAGAGAGAGAGAGAGAGAGAGAGATAGAAGTTTATCCTACTTTGGCTTCCTCTTAGTCTCCTGCTTCTTCTAAAATAAAACAATCTTCATCGTTAAAATAACTCGTTTTCATGATCAACGGTTGGAAAGGCATCGGGTGACAGCATGTGTCAAATTTGACTGCCTCCGTTGTATCTTCTGAGTTAAGGTTCTCCATCGTATATAACATGCTCCCGCGCTCCACCTTAAACATATCCTCCTCACAAATCACCAACCTTCATTCATTATCGTCTCCTTCCAATTCCATCATTTCTTCCACAAAAATGGTTAGTTATTTGTTACAAATTTTTTATATTTATTTTTCTAAAGTACTAATAGTTGTTATATAAGATTTGTGGGCCCGTGTTAGTCTCAGTCTCTGGTTGAGTCAAAAAAAAAAATACTCATCACATTAATGTCTTTAGAGACAGGTTCCGTATGAGACTGGTTGAAGTTGTCGGTAATCAACTTTTTGCTTAAAAAAATAAGATTTAGGGGTTGTTTACTAAAACGTTTACATGATAACAAGACACCTATCGACTGTTACTGGGTAAGAGACTCTTACCAGATCGGCAATAATGGTCTTTACCATCAATTTTTACAATGTCATTTTGCTTCCCGGTAATCTTACCTGTAAGTGATGGTGGTAACTCTTATCCGGTTAGCACTTATAGAGTAAGAGACACTTATATGATATTGTTTTTTATCACCAATATTATGACTTGTTTGTTTACCTTTTAATAGTTCCATTAAGAGATAACATCTAAATCGTTAAGACGTGAATCTTGTTTGACAAATAAAAAATTTGTCTCTTAATGGTTCTAAAACCTCTATATAACTACTTGCATGTTTTTTCTCGTTTATTATTTGTTATCTTTCTCTCATGAGAATTTTCGGATGCTTTACGTTGTTTGATTTTTGCGTTTATCGGATCGTCTCTAACCAATATGTATTTTGGTTTTTGGTTTTGTTTCGGACGCAATATGCTTATCGGTTCAATAGAGTTCTATGGTTGAGATCAAGGTAACTTACAACATTCTTTACTTTTTCTTGTGAACGGAAATTACCGTAAATCTTGCCTTAGTTAACGTCTTGTTTTGGTTTCAGAAAACATTCGATCGAAGATCCGAGAGAGTTAAATCCGTAGACGTGCATCCTACCGAGCCTTGGTAAGGAATTGTTTTCTCACTAAAAATCCGTTTATGGTGTTAATTAAGTTCAAATGTGTTAAATGTCACTTTATTTTCCTTTTACAGGGTTTTGTTAGGTCTGTATTCGGGAAATGTTTGTATTTGGAATTATCACTCTCAAGTAAGCCATTGTCAATTTATGAATTTTAGTATTTGATACTTCGGTTTATTTAAAGTATATCATTTATACCCCGTTTGTATTAAACGGGGCCCACATAAAATAAAACGTATTAACGATAAAAATTTTGTGGCAGGTGGTGGAAAAGACTTTTGAAATCGTCAAAACGCCCGGTACGTATAACCATTTCTTCCAAATAAGGTGTTAGTATAGTCGGGGGCGGACCCAAGATTTTAGACAAACGAATGCCCCTTTAAGGTGGGTCAAAGACTTGCAGAACCGTTAGATGTTTTTTACCTCAACTCCACTGTTTCGAGGGATTTTTTGAGTTTTTTGGTTGATTATGAGGGATTTTTTCGTGTTCTTTTTGTTGATTTCGAGAGACTTTACGGTTTTTGGTTGATTTCGCGAGACTTTTTCGGTTTTTAGGTTGATGTTCCTTGTATTTTCTAATATCCTTGAAGAACCCTTGAAAGTTTAGCAGATGCACCTTTCATATCCCCCAAAAATCCTACTGACCCCAAGCCTTCATAGATCCGCCTTTGAGTGTAGTTACAGGTTCGCTTACTGTTAAAATTTAGTTATGTTGACTTATATTATATGTATGTTTTATAGTACGAACGTCAAAGTTTATCGCACACAAGGAATGGATTGTTGTTGGAACCGATGATGGGTTCATTCGAGTTTACAACTATAACACTATGGAAAGAGTCGTAGAAATCAAGGCGCACGACGACTTCCTTAGGTCCGTGGTTGTGCATCCATCTCATCCGTACATACTTTCGGCATCTGACGACAAGCTCATAAAATTATGGGATTGGGAGAAAAATTGGGAATGCGTTCAAACGTTTCAAGGGCATGATCATTACGTTATGCAAATAGCGTTTAATCCGAGGGACGCCAATGTCTTCGCAAGTGCGTCACTCGACTGCACCGTCAAGGTACTATTACCGTTTACATTATAACTCAATAATGCAAACACATGATTAACGGGTTTTGGTTCAAGCACAAAAATAAAAACCAAAAGAGTAAAATTACTTTTTGGCAATACCGTTCTCGAGCATAGTTAGAGAACTTAAATTAACATATCGTTCTAAAATTATTGTCAACTTCTCTTAAAAACTTTTAATGTTAATGAGTAGTTGTCACACACATTTTCCTAAAATTTGTTTAGAAGACGAACTTCAAATTTTAGTCTATAACATTCATTTTGAAGATAATATTATCGGCACTGCGCAACGCGCGGTTGCAACACTAGTTAACTTGGAAAGAAAATCTGGGTTGTGGTCGAGAGGACCCACTGTGTTATATAAAACCATACGCTTATATTTTATTTTTATTCTCGCTAATTATTGTTAATACTTATAACTGAACACACCTCCGATATCTGTTATTAACAAAACGATTTATAAATCTCGTAAATGTTTGTCTTTCAAGACGTGGAATCTTGGCCATTTGAATCAGCGTTCGTCAATTGAAGGCCATTTGCAAGGAGTGAACTCTGTGGAATTTTTTAACACCGACGAAAAATTGTACCTGATCACAGGGTCTGACGATAATACCGTTAAGGTATGTCTAAGTTTTGTGGATTCCCTTCTGTTTAATTTTATTAACATTGTCAGACTATATAAGCCCATAAGTAAACTGACCTTTCCTTATCCGAATATTATGAAATCTGATAGGTGTGGGACTACGAAACCGAGACTTGTGTTCAAACTCTTGAAGGCCACAGTCATAACGTTACTTCAACACTATGTGTTAATTCTGACGTTAGTTCTATCATTACGGGATCTGAAGATGGAACTGTACGTGTTTGGGATGCAAAAACGTACAATTTAGACCATGTGTTCACTTCTGAACTTGGTAGGGTTTGGACCATCGGATTTATAAAAGACTCGGCTCAGTAAGTATCTCGAACTCTACATTAAAACATCCCGTCATTCGATAAAATAAACTGAATCGTTTTTTCGTGTTTAAACAGGATCGTATTCGGTTGTGATGAAGGGACGATCATTGGTCAAGTTATCTCTACTCGCGCTTGAGCAAATCATGGATTTGTTTTTACATACCAACATAACGGAATATATACGAATAAAATGTATTTTGTTTGCCATAATAATGTATCTCAGTATTTGTATCTATACGTCGTTTGAAACTATATGTATAATAAAAAATAGTTACTTGTTTCAGTTATTTATTGAGGAAAGTTTTAGCCAAGACCTCAAAACGACCATCGTTAACCACAAGGGTGCTCCTGATTCGGTTATGGATTTGAGGTGTGTTGTGGGACCGAGACCGGTTATAACCCGGCCCGGCCTGACCCCTTTTTAAAAAATGTAGTTGTTTTTTTATTTATAAAATATAGCCGTTATTTTCAAAAAAAAAAAAAAAAACTAGTCGTTTATCACCGTTTTTTGGCACATTTTTTGCCTTCTAAACACTATATATAAGTGTCTTCATTGATGGGTTTACATACCAAGTCTTCTATTTGCAAGAAATGCAAAAAAAACATTCATAATTATCGGCTTCTCGCTATATTTTGTAAGACAATGTAATTTTAATCATAATAAAACGAATTTTTTAAAGTGTATTTGAATGACGTAATTACAAATTTTATAATGTATTAAAAATATATATCATTAAAAAAAATTAAAAAAACATTATCTTTTAATGACCGGAACCGGGACCGGCGGTCCATAACCGGTTACAATAAAGCTAGACCGGACTCACCTTTTTCGACCGGGACCGGTTATGGCCGGATTTGTTGAGTCCGGGACCGGTTTTTGGCCATCACTTGTGTGTAGTGCTAAATT
Organism: Cynara cardunculus var. scolymus; assembly: GCF_001531365.2. NCBI lineage: Eukaryota > Viridiplantae > Streptophyta > Magnoliopsida > Asterales > Asteraceae > Cynara > Cynara cardunculus. The sequence continues at coordinate 19,046,335 of NC_037531.1, read as the reverse complement.
AGGGGTCATTTTTTGAAATATGATTTTTATAGGTTATTTTTATAATTTAAACTTTTTGGGAGGTTAATTTAAACAAGCTCTCATGAATATGTGTTAGTTTTACCATATGTCAAATTTAGTTTATTTTCTATTTATTTCGAATGATCTTTTTAAAAATGTGATTGTATTGGGTTTACATGAAGTTTTAAGAATTACAAGCCACTGGGGAAAAGTTTTTATGTTACCCTTAGTGAAATGCACATTATTATATCATCTTCAACCCAACCATTAAAAATAAAACACTAAAAATACAAAAAATGATGGGTTCATTGAACACTAAAAAAATCAACTCCAACCACACACTAAAAAAACATTAAAAACCTTCTTTAATATAATTATAATTTATGTTCATTGGTCAACTTTATAAGCTAAGGATCTAATAGTCTAAAGTTGCACGGTGACAATTTTGTGATTATTGAGAAGTCTCGTGGCGTTTATGAATGTTCAGATTGTTAGATTGTAGATCTAATCCAAGGGTTGAGAATTGGTCTTACGGGTCTCACGAAAAACCCTTGGTCTCACATGATCTCAAATGTGTATATATGTGTGTGTGTGTATATATATATATATATATATATATATATATATATAGACTTGGAATCATGTGAGACCAAGGGTTTTTCGTGAGACCCATAAGACCAATTCTTAATCCTTAGATTAGATCTACAATCTGAACATTTATAATCACAAAATTGCCACGAGACTTTTCAATAATCACAAAATTGCCACCGTGCAACTTTAGACCGTTAGATCATTAGCTTATAAAGTTGATCAATGAACATAAATTGATCTTACGAGTCTCATGAAAAACCTTTGATCTCACATAAACACAACCATATATATATATATATATAATTATTAAAACTAATATATCAATTATAGGGTTCAATTTTATTAACTTCCAAATATAGAAGTCAACTTTAAAGACCTGTATAATTTTTAATATTGGGTTGGACATGGAGTGAAACACTTCTAATTGTTTTCACCCATCTGGGTATTGACCAGTGAGGCCCAAAAGACACTTCGAATAAAATAAAAGCAAGAAGGTCCTTATTTATTTATCTTTCTATTTAGATCTTTCGAGCATCTAACTGAAATTGTTAATAATATAATAACGATAAAGAATGTCAAATAAATACTTTCTTTAATCTTTACTTGATGTATAATGTAAAATAGTGATCATCTTTTTCAGCTGGGAGAGATGACTAAGTGGATGAAAGCGGCAGATTACTAATCCGTTGTACGAGTTATTCGTACCGAGGGTTTGAATCCCTCTCTTTCCGTTTCCGTTGTTGACTTTCCATTTTTTTTCTTTCAAATTAATGCAACCCATCTTACCCTACTCCAACCCATCACTAACCACCATCCTACCACTATAGTCATTGCAGCTACCACCTTGCCACCCACTACCTTACTCTGGTCGCACCTCCATCATCTCCCCCCACCCTGCCTGCCCCCAACAACTCCACCTATGGAGCATGGGTGGGGCAGGATTGGGGTGGTAGGGCGAGTTTGGGTAGGGTGATAGTTGTGACGACGACAACAATGACATGGTGGTTGGTAGGGTGTGGGCAGGGCGATAAGTTATTCCAAACAAAGACGATTGTTTTAATTATATTGAGAGATTTCATTTTAATTTCTACCAACCAAACGCGTGATCAAATTGCATTCTAATTCTTTCAAAGTCAAATTTCTTTGATGAATTCCAATTTCATCAAATTCCATTTTATGAACCAAATGTCCCTCTTCGTTTAAATTTGTTATAATAAAGTTATTAAAATTAAATAAATATATGATTCTGTTTAGATATAAAAATATTAGTGTAAAATTTGTAAGATCCAATAACCAAATTTGCAATATATAAACCATATAACATTAAAAACCATGAAAAAACATTTTCGTAACATTGAAGCATCGGTCGTTGCATTTCGCAGAGAGACGAGTACTCACACACAATATTTCTTTGCATCTTCAAATTCCACCCTTTTTCTCTCCCACGACGATTCACAGAGGGTGATATCATACGAGCAGAACCTCTCTCTCGATCTAAACCGAAATCATCACTCGATCGCTATCAAATCGATCAATTCGGACGGAGATTCAGTGTAGTTCTCTCTCTGTTCGAGTTGTTTTGCCGGATCTCTCACTCGGATCTTAGGGCTCTGGATTTAGTCACGGATTTCCAATCAAAAGGCTAATCTTTTGATCTTCAACAATGGTGAGCTTACAGTGTTTTTGCTTGATTTGCATTTTTATCAATTATGATTCAGATCCAGTTATACATCTGTTTCCATACGATCATTGATTCAATTACATTGCTGATGTTGAATTGGTGCATTGTCTTGATTTACAATCGGATCTGATTTACTAACCGAAGCTTCAATTTGTTTTGTTTATATTCCGCTTTGGGACAGCCTCTCAGACTCGACATCAAGGTACTGTTTAGACAATTTGGAATGATTTTGATTGTTAAGTGTAGATATTTGCCTAATAATCATATGCTAACAAAGAGCACTTTTCTGCAGAGGAAACTTGCTCAAAGATCAGAAAGAGTAAAATCCGTGGATCTGCATCCGACGGAGCCATGGTAAATATACCTGTTTCTTGTAATTGAGTAAATCGCAATGACTGTGTGTATTTTTTAGGGAAGAGTTCAGCATACCCTGGCATGGATCACAGCTGTGGCGAAGTTCATTACTGAGCAAGTGATTTTTCTTTCATTTATTAATGGATATTGGTATCTGTGTTTTACAGGATCCTCACAAGTTTGTATTCAGGAACAGTCTGCATCTGGGATTATCAGTCTCAGGTATGAAACTAGTTTTACAGTCAAAGGAAGAGCAAGTTCTAGTTAAATTGCAGAATGATCATAATATTGTACTGAATTCAGTTGTCGCTTCTAGATCAAACATATATTCATATTTTACGATATATTTTACCTTGTATAAGATATCAATGCAGTTGGATGCAGCTGACTCACTGAATTTAGGATTAAAAAATTTCCCTTCATAACAATTTCCACCCATCATAAATGGAGTTAATCCTCTGTTTCCACCATCATAAATGGAGTTAGTTTCTTAACCTTTTTGTAGACTATTGAGGCTATATACTTATGGTCAAGCATAGTTGACAATACTTGCTGGAAATGCAACCAAAATTTTTGCTGATAAAAGATAATGCAGCGAACATACAGTTTGAACATTTTCTATGTTTTGTTCTGATGCACCATCAAATGTGTCACAGAAAAGAGTGAGTGTGTTATCTTTATGAACTTAGTTTAATTTTGGTAGCATGGTAGACGAAGTAGCTGGTATCACCAATTATATATTATGTATAAGGTGATATAAGTCTCTTTGGTGAACAAACACAAACATTATATATAGGTAAGCTGTTGGAACATTGAAAACGTTAATGTGAAGTTCAATTATTCAATTTAGTGCTATTAACTTTTAGGTTTTGGCATACACGTTATGACTCCCTGCTGACTTTGTACTGGCTGTAGGAGAGCAATGAGGTGCATTGATGCCAACTGTCTTTTATATGTTTTCATATCCATATTGATGTATGACTTTGTACTTTGTATTGATATGTAGAGGGTAGATAAGGAAAAGTAGCACACATTGACTGTTTGCAGTGTCCCAAAGCAAATTTAACATAAGAAAGGATATGATAAACTGAAACTCTGAAAAGCATCGCTGCATGACGACTTCTTGAACCACCATAGGGACCAACTCGTGCTTCTAGATCTCATGGAATGAGGCAGAATTTAGGCAGTCTTGGTCAACCATCCTGAGTGTGACACTTCATTCACGGCTTTTCTTTAGGTCCAGCTATTTTTCATTCCTCGGGAAAAAAATTCAATCTGATGTTTATGCAGTTAGAGTAATGGAGTACACTTGCTTCTCTATTCTGGTTTTGTTTTCTCCAATTGTATTTGGGTTATCGCAAAAGTAAAACTAAATAGCAGATACTACAACAGGTGTCACAACAATTCTAACAAGCACACGACAACGTATAAGTTGCTAATCTTTTGAGTTGGCCTTTCATAGTAGGGCTCGGCTAGTAGCTAAGTAGAAGAAACATTGGCCATCTGACTATAAACTGGATTGATTACAAATTACTCAGAGAAATATGACTGGTACACAGAAAAAATGCTCAAACATAAAGCTTATAGTAGCTAAGCTAATATTCAACTTAGATAATACAGCATCACAACGGTGATCCAAAAACCATGTCATTTTTTTATCTCCTTGAATTCTAAAGTTGCAATACTATTAGAAATTTTCTACTGGCATGTTCTGATTGAGGATGGGAACCTTTTAATATACTGTGATAGAACACTTCTCTTTATGTCACCATGTGCTGTAAGTATCTGTCCGACCTGATGACAGTTAGTTTGTTAAAATAGTTATTTAGTCTATCAAGTGAGTCTTGTGGTTCCTGATAAGAATTTTTTAATCATAACAATCCAAGTAATTGAAAAAAATAAGTTCTAGATTTTAGCGCTTTCATGATAATTGGTAAATTATTTTTTTGAGGATATTTTCAGCCGTTAAAAGATATGCTGGATAGTATACATTGATCAAACTCTTTCTCATATATATGGAGATTGTTTTACCATTATCTTCTTATAATAGAAATTCCAATACCATCGTCTGATGCAAGCCTCATATCATATGCATTATTGCAGACAATGGCAAAATCCTTTGAGGTTACTGAGTTACCAGGTCAGAGATCATTTTTTTCTGTTGTCCGATACATATTTTCGTACATGGTTTCAGCTTGATCGGGAATTTTGGCATCTGATGCTTACACAATGTATTTGCAGTCAGATCAGCAAAGTTTGTAGCACGCAAGCAGTGGGTTGTTGCCGGTGCGGATGACATGTTTATCCGAGTGTACAATTACAATACAATGGATAAAGTCAAAGTATTCGAGGCACATACAGATTATATTAGGTGCGTGGCTGTCCACCCTACCCTCCCATATATACTGTCTTCTTCTGATGACATGCTTATAAAGCTATGGGACTGGGAGAAGAGTTGGTATTGTCAACAAATCTTTGAGGGACATTCCCATTATGTCATGCAAGTGACAATCAATCCTAAGGACACCAATACTTTTGCAAGTGCATCGCTTGATCGTACCATAAAGGTAATTTGGAATGTTTACTAGTAAATTATACCCATCCATTTGACATACTATAAGGAACATTTATGCACCATCATCTTTCCTATTTCAGATCTGGAATCTTGGCTCACCTGATCCTAACTTCACACTAGATGCCCATCTCAAAGGAGTGAATTGTGTGGATTATTTCACGGGTGGTGATAAACCTTATCTGATTACAGGATCAGATGATCACACTGCTAAGGTTTGTGTCTATGTCTTGTGCTTTTGTCAATTGTTATTTATACAGATTTCTGTAACGTGGACTTATATATGGAACCTGTGAAACAGGTGTGGGATTATCAAACCAAAACCTGTGTCCAGACTTTAGAAGGTCACACACATAACGTTTCTGCTGTGTGCTTTCACCCTGAGTTGCCAATAATAATCACAGGTTCTGAGGATGGTACCGTCCGTATATGGCATTCAACCACTTATAGGTAGGGTCTGGTTGGTGATGGTTGCATTTTTTCTATGCATAATCTTCTCTTAACCTGGATGGGAATTCATCTGAAGTTAGAATTGACTGTGTTGGATAAATATTAAGAAGATATTATTAGTGTTTTTGTTTTTGATTGGTTTACTTCATCATCTTTTTATGAATCTCAATATCAATCAATGTAGTTAATTAGTTATCCCAAAGTATAGCAAGTTGTGCTGCTCAGGAGATGTGCAGCCAAAAACATGAGTTCTGAAGAAATGTTTTATGCATTTGATATTCCTCCTTCCATCCCAACATGTTATCTGTCGTGCCTGCTGTGCGCGTTTGTGGTTTTTTTTTTAATCCTTTCTCCAATTCCAAGGTTCTTTTTTAGACTTGCTACCTGTAGTTCTAGGCATCCATTTCCTTCATCCCATACACTGACAACTTCTGACTGAAGAAAACTCATGTCGTAGTATATGCAGCAATAGAAGGAATCTCAGGTTTTTACGATGACATTGAATTTTTTTCTCTTTTGATTATTTGCTCTATTTGCTAATGAAGCTTTATTTCTGGTTGTATAACATCAACCTATGAACCTATAAACACACACTACTAAATGTACAAGCTGCAATTGCTGGTAAACTCTGCCATATTCTATCCTAAGTATTGTAATTGCAAAATAAAGTATTCATCATGTTTGGTTTATTTCGAGCTAGATTTTTCCAAGTTCCTAAGGTTTTCCAAATTTGTGCAGACTTGAGAACACTTTGAATTATGGACTCGAAAGGGTTTGGGCTATTGGATACATGAAAGGTTCACGACGGTAAGTTTGTATTGTGACCATCTTCCATATATTAGCTATAGTTTTATTGCTGTTCAACACAGTTAGTTTTCTTGGGTAATTATATGTTCAAGGCTCTTCCTTATTCTTTAATTATTCATTTGATAATATTAAGTTCTTGGTCAGCAAGTCTTATTTTGATTGCCTTGAGTGGAGTTAAGATCCGTCATAAAATTTCTGGTGCTGCTTTAGCTCTTTTAAGAATCCACCTGTCACTTCTTTCATTCATCAGAAAACAATTTATTTTTTTTATGCATTTTCCTTGCAGGATTGCCATTGGCTATGATGAAGGGACTATAATGGTGAAAGTTGGTAGGGAAGAGCCTGTAGCTAGCATGGACAACAGTGGAAAAATTATATGGGCTAAGCATAATGAAATTCAGACCGTTAACATCAAGAGTGTGGGAGCTGATTATGAGGTTTTGGTCCATATGCTTTCTTGTTTGTCAAAATTAAAACAGAGAATGGTTCTTTCTTGTGTTCTATTTTTATTGTCAAGGTGACTGTACTGTTTCCTCCTTTGCTTCTCAGGTCTCTGATGGGGAGAGGTTGCCTTTAGCAGTTAAAGAGTTGGGAACATGCGATCTCTACCCACAAGTAAGTTGTGCCTATTTTTATTGTGTATCTTCCTACAAACTGAAAAAGAGATACATCTCTTTATGACACAAGTTCTAAGTACAACAAATTACTTAATCATAATGATATTTGCATCACATTAAAGGACCACTTTTTGTGATTGTAAAGAACCAGGGTAAGTTGGTCTCTTGATGTACCTGCCAAATAAAAAGAAAATTGGCTTAAATACTGGACATGGTTTGATTTATTACTTTTTTGACTTGTTGATTCTACTTTTCATATGTCTTTGTTGTTGATTCTTTCAGAGTTTGAAACACAATCCAAATGGGAGGTTTGTAGTTGTATGTGGTGATGGTGAATACATCATATACACAGCTTTGGCCTGGAGAAATAGATCCTTTGGCTCTGCATTGGAGATTGTTTGGTCATCTGATGGTGAATATGCTGTCAGGGAGAGCACTACTAAGATTAAGATTTTTAACAAATCTTTTCAGGTTGGTGACTTTCTTTTACCTCATAGTTAGATAAAAAAGCAACGTGTTTGTTACTACTGTACATATTATTCTCAAGAAGATGCTAATTGTGTAGTGCCATCTGCTTTCTGCTTCAGTTGTTCTGGTCTATCTCTTTTCTATCTATTCTGCATTTCCAAATTTGTTCTGTATTTGTTGAAGCAGATATACCTTTTCAGAATTAGGGACCTTTATCATCGTCTGGGATTCTGTTTTGTATTTTCCTGCAGAAAGTAGCTGCTATTAGCTAATCTGAATCCTTGTTTGTTTATTTGGATTCTTGTTGATCAGGAAAAGAAGAGCATTCGCCCGACATTTTCTGCCGAGCGAATATATGGAGGATCTTTGCTAGCAATGTGCTCAAATGATTTTATATGTTTCTATGATTGGGCTGAGTGCAGATTGATTCAACGGATTGATGTTAATGTCAAGGTAAGCTACTCTAACATCTTCAATTAGATGTCATGTTTCACCTTATCTTTTACATATTCATCATGCTTGTACGAGTCTAATATTTTTCGTCTATTTCTTTCTCTCCTTTGTTTCCAGAATCTTTACTGGGCCGACAGTGGTGATATGGTGGTAATTGCCAGTGATTCATCATTCTACATACTGAAGTACAACGTATGAACCTTACATATGCATTTTTACCTTCTTGCAATTTCAACAATTTATTATCCCTTCTCTAGTTATGGTTTAACCAAGTTTGATTAATATTGTAAATTTGGTTATGTTGCAGCGTGATGTAGTGTCAGCACATCTAGATAGTGGAAGATCTGTAGACGAGCAAGGTATCGACCAGTCCTTTGAACCTCTCTATGAAGTCGATGAAAGAGTTAGAACTGGATTGTGGGTTGGGGACTGTTTTATTTACAATAATTCTTCCTGGAGACTCAACTACTGTGTTGGTGGCGAGGTAGAACCTGTCATCAATACTTTTCATAATACCCTAGACATTCAAATTTTGTCTGACGTCATATGTCAGTAATTGATCTGATATCTTTTTCAGGTGACCACAATGTTTCATCTGGATAGGCCAATGTATCTTCTAGGATACCTAGCTAATCAAAGCAGGGTTTATCTCATTGATAAGGAGTTTAAGTGAGTAGGCTTCGGTGTTCATATTTTTGGATGAATTTTTTTATATAAACTTGAGTTCTAACATTCTTTTTTCTTTCCAAAAAAGAAACCTCTTAACATTCTTTTGGTTCTCTATATTTTAGTGTCATCGGATACACATTGTTGCTCACCTTGATCGAGTATAAGACACTTGTGATGCGTGGAGACCTAGAACAAGCTAGTGCTGTATTGCCTTTAATTCCAAAGGATCATCATAATAGGTATAGTTAATATATCTTCCCTATGTAAGAGGTTGGCATTATTTGAATATCTCATGTATTTGGTGGAATGGTTTGTTAATTTAAGCCTTTTCCTGTACATCATATGTCAATAGTGTACAGCTTAGACAATTATATTCCAGCATCTGCGTGTCTTTCATCTTCATTTTCATTTGCATGTAGTTTTCTAATTAAAATGCAAAATTTGGGAAATGAATTCATCATGGATCTTGTATTGAAGATACTTGGATCTCAATCTGATTATGGTTTCTTTGGTAGTGTTGCTCACTTTTTGGAATCACGAGGAATGATTGAGGAGGCTTTGGAAGTTGCTACAGATCCCGACTATAGATTTGAGCTAGCCATTCAGCTTGGTAAACTAGAGATTGCAAAGGTAATTGCACACACCTTGCACAAGCAAGCCATATGCCAATATTTAACTGCTTAAAGAGAGAATCTAGGTACCCTTTCCCTAGGAATTGTGTCTCATTAGTTGTATACATGCATGATGCTATTTCTTTTGTTCTATACAGGATATTGCTCTAGTAGCACAGAGCGAGACAAAATGGAAGCAGTTGGGTGAATTAGCCATGTCTACTGGACTGGTATGTTTTGATTTGAATATTTTATTCTTCCCCCATCACAGAAAGGCACACGCTTCTGGTTTTTCGCTTTTAGATATATAAATTTAAATCAACTTACAATATTTTGTTCAAGAATGAAATATCTTTCTTGATTCAGTTCCCCCTATTAGATATAGATCAAAATAATCTAAAAGACAACAATATGTGGACACACTCATGCCACCAATGATGGTTCTCACAGACTCACAGCCGCCTTCTTGCAACTCCTTATATGTAATCATTGATAACAATATTTGACACATTGCAGTTGGGAATGGCTGAAGATTGTTTGAAGCATGCAAACGATTTGAGTGGTCTGCTGCTGCTGTATTCTTCTTTGGGAGATGCTGAAGAGATAGCAAAACTTGCATCTCTTGCAAAAGAGAGTGGAAAAAACAATGTCGCTTTTGTTTGTCTATTTATGCTGGGTAAATTGGAAGACTGTCTACAGTTGTTGGTCGACAGGTTAGTTATTACATATCATACATTAATCCAACATGATATGATTTTTAGACATGATATAGAATTTCAAAAATGCACTTCTCTCTTGCAGCAATCGGATACCTGAGGCTGCTCTGATGGCACGGTCTTATCTTCCAAGCAAGGTTTCAGAAATAGTTGCTCTTTGGAGAAAAGACCTTAACAAGGTTAATTCTGAATTTCCTATTCTTTCCAGTGCCCCCCCTTTCAGTTTACCTCTCTTTTGCTGCTCAGTTGCTTTAGGTTTAGACCGAAAAGTACCTCAAGTTGGATAGTACACACGTCTCTCACATCCTTCTTTGTTATGCCAAGTAACTATAATTCTTTGAGGTGGTACGGTTTTGGAGTTTACTTGCTATGTACTTGTGCAATGCAGCCGGAGTAAAGTATCACTGTAAACTGATAATGGAATACTAATATAATTCATTGGTAAATTTGAAGACCCGGTAAAAAATCCAAAAAGAGTATCAACATTGGTGTCAAATTGAAGATTATAAAATTCTTGTTTTTTTTTTATATAATTTTTTTAATTCAAAATTTAATTATAAATTTAAATATATTAGATTTGAAAATGAAGATGTTACTTATTTTAGTTTTAGTAATGGAGTATTTTTTTGTGGATAAAGATAATGGTGGAGTTAGGATTCAATGATTATCCTGTATTTGAATGTGTTTATCAGTTAGTTATTAATTAGCTTTATGGAGTTTAAACGGCGTTAAAAGATGTCTGTATGCAGTGATTACTTGTAAACTTGAAATTTAAGGATTATGTATTACTGAGCAATATCTAATGCTTAAGAAGTTGTCTTTCAGACTTTTACCTAAATGCTTTATAATATAGTATAGATTAACGTTCCTAAAAGGAGGAGACTGAAGTTCTTCTGTGACTCATCTTTTTTATAGTTTAGGTGGAATTTATTTAAATTTTGAAGGATTTCATACATAAAATTTCAAGCGTGCTTTTCAGCATGTTCATCAATATTCTATTCTATAGTTAGCTAAGGTATCCAAAGCCTAAAAGGTTCCATCTGCCTCTCAAATTTTTGCTAGATCGACTAGAATATGAGAATTCTGGCAAGCGGGTTGACATGACTGAAATGCAGGTTAACCAGAAAGCAGCAGAATCTTTAGCAGATCCTGAAGAGTATCCAAATATGTTTGAGGACTGGCAAGTTGCACTTGAAGTTGAAGCAAGAGCTGCAGAGACAAGGTTCTGTTGCTTATCAATGTCTCGAAACTCTTTCCTTTTTCTTATTCACGTTGCGGCTTTTGAACTTGAGCTTAACTTTAATATACCTAAGGTTCTCATGTTATTATTAAAGAACGAGCGTAGGCTTAGAAGCATGGTTTTAAAAATCGTTTGAGGTGTATGCCCCTCAAGGCAAGGCAGCCCAAGACCGCACCTTAGGCGGCGCCTCTTGGACCCTGGATGAGGCTTACACCTTGGTTCAGTCAGGCAGTGTCGAGGTATACGCCTCAGATGATCTGCTTTAATAATAGTTTTTTGGCTTTCTTTTATAAGCTTTATGGCAGTAGTAGTACTTCTCTTTATAGTAAATGTGTTTTTTTTATTATAAAAACTAAAAGTCAAAGCCCAATGGCCCCAATGTGTACTTTTAATATTTTAAAACCCAAAGAGCTAGTACTTTCTCCTCTCAATCAAAAAGTGTGGTTTGATCCTTCCTCTTCCTCCAAGCAACCAATTTTTCCACACCCTCTCTGCGTATATATTTGTGTAGTATACGTACGTATTTTGGTGTATATATATTTCCGCCTTGAGGCTTATGCCTCGCCTCGTCGAGGGAAAACGCCTCGAGGCCCGATTACGCCTTTTAGAACTTTGCTTATAAGAACGTCTGAATTGTATGCTGACAATTGTAAAGGACTTCCATGTCAAGCAAGTGAACTATTTAAATAGACTAAATATTGAAGATCCATGGCTTTAGTGTTAAATTGGATATAATATTAACGAGTCCATCCACCAAATATAATGTAGGGATAGTTATCCTCCGGCAGCAGAGTATGTAAATTATGTTGATAGATCCCACGTCAACCTAGTGGAGGTCTTCAAAAACATGCAGTTGGACGTTGAGGAACCACATGAAAATGGAGGGTTGGATCATGAGGTAAGTTTCTGCACTTACTTTTTTATGTTTCTTCTTGACGATGGGATGTATGCTCAAGTTCATTCCCTTGATTTATCTTTTATTATATATAGTCTTTTTTTGTGAAAAGAAAACGTATTTCTGTGTTTATTAAGAAACTGGAACATAATAATGATGATTATAAAATGCTCGTATTATTCTTTCATGCTCCTTTTGGTGGGTGTTGGAGAGTTAACATCCTGGTCATATATTTCATGAGTGAAGTTGTGGTCCCCTGCTATTTGGCTTAGCTTCTATAAGATTTAAAGAATTTCATTATGCTTTTCTGTCAAATAGAAAGAGGGATGTGTGCTTTTCGAAGTTTTCGTTACCTTTTTCTATGTTTCAAAGTACCTACTTCTCTATCTTTCATATTAACTGCCAACCATTTCTCTGTTAAGTCACATGGCAAAATGAACATAAATTTAAGAGTAAAATACAAATTTAGTTCCCGTGGTTTGTCAAAAATAATACTTTTTTGTTCCTGCACTTTCAAAATTACAAGATCGCCATCGTGGTTTGTAAAAACATCCGGATTTGATTACTTTCTGACGACCATGTAAAAAATTTTGTTTCTTGATTGGGTCAAAGACAAAAAACAAAAAAAATAAAATAATGGTTATTAAAGAATTCAGTTTGACTGAGAGTGATAATTGAAACTGTGATTAGGAAATTTAGCTCTCTCTCAAATAAAAATGCCTTCCATTTCTCTTCTAAGACCTTTGTCCTAATAGTCTCATTCCTCCAGCCTATCGAAAGTCATCTTTTTATTAACATTAACCAACAACACATGCACTTTGTTGGCACTAAAAAAAAGGTTATTCAATCCACTAGTGCAACTGAAGGAATTACCTCTTCTGAACCGGAATAAGAAAGAGCTCATAACCACTACTTGTGAACAGCTCTCCTCAACTGAAGGCGCACCTACTGTTACTAGAAGTCTAGCCTCTGTTCTGTTGCTTACTATTTACTAGTCTTTATTCTTTTTACCTTTCCTTTCAATTAAGCCGGTGGTCTTCATGGAAACAACCACTCAACCCGTCGGGGTGGAGGATAGGTTTTGCATCTGTGTACATCCCAACCCCCTAAACCCTACTTTCAAGTGGGATATACTGGTTCGTTTGGTTCATTTAGACACGTTTTATCAGATGTTATATATTTTGCCAATTAAAGAAGGGACAGAGTTTTCAGTAGTTGACAAGCCGTCTGTCCTAAGTTCTACTTATTCCCATCGCTTCTGTCCTTTAATGTTCTTCTCATTGCCTTTTTGTTATACAGGGTCTTGAACAAACCGATAAGGAAGAGGAATTTGTTGATGGTCAAGAAGTGAGTCAAGAAGAGAGCCAAGAAGAAGACACTGCTGCAATGGATAATGATTCTTCAGACGGTGCTGTACTCGTTAACGGTAACGAGGCTGAAGAAGAGTGGGGTACGAATAATGCAGGAAATCCGTCAGCCTAAAAGCAATTGGTTGGGGCAGTGTGAAAATCCTAATTTTATTGCTGGTGATTAATTGAATTTCTCTTAAATGCCATCTTTGACTCCCATTTCAGCAAATCCAACTTAGGTCCCGTATATTAAATAACTTATATTTTTGCATATCGCTATTGTTCACATGTTTGGGGTTTGCTTCAACTTTCCATATGAGCAAACAATACAAGTCTAGATTTTGGTGGTACCGACTAAGGACACTAGTCAGAAGAACATTCAATTCCACAGTCTTCTTGTAGTCCGTATTTTTAGTTAAAACTATGCATGACAAAGCATTTTGTTAGGAAACAATCATAATCAGTTTACAATTAGGTGTACACACACACTATGTATATATAGAGATAAAGGGAGGTCCAGGGGAAAACCCCAAAAAATAAAAAAACTGAGGAACACCCTGGTAAATCTGGACAGTATGCACATGTGCATACAAGTAATTGAAGTTGTTTCTTGGTTTTTATGCATGTGTGCATATTATGCACATGTGGATACGGACATATTGCTTACAAATTACTTGTATGCACATGTGCATACCGTCCAGGTGAACGGTTACCAGGGTGTTCCTTGCCTTTTCATTTTTTTGGGGATTTTCCCTGAACCGGACCCTAAATATATATATGTTTGTATGTGTGTTAGAGTCCCACGTTGACTACACATGGTCCTAATATGTATATATCTTGGGATCTCCCCCTCTCAATGAGGGCTCTTTTGGAGGGAGAATCCAGGGTTATACATATTCTAACATGCTATCACAGCCGGCATCTAGCACCCCCAGGGTCTAGACACTCTTTCACATCCATTCTTCGGGGCACCGTCTAGCCTCCACTCGAGGGGTTCTACATATTCTAATAAGGGCTTTTTTGAGGGAGAATAAAGGGTTCAACTCATTCTAACATGGTATTAGAGTTGGCGTCTAAAACCCCTCTAGTCACTTGACCCACTCTTTTGCATGTTGGTGTCCAAGCCAGCTAGTCCATCTAACCTGTATATATGTTGAAACTGCCCTCTCTCTCTATAAGGGCTAACATTTAGCGAGAAGGCGAGAAGTTTCCATATCATATACGATTACACTCTTTTGGGTGTGTTTAATCCTATATGATTAAGCGTCTATGTGTTGTCAATGCAACATGTATTTAATTATATATGATTAAGCTTGTGTATCATGCGTGTAATCATATATGCTATTGAAATTACTTGTCTTCTCGCAAAATGTTTAGCTTCTCGTTTGAACCTGCCTGTATATATATACATATACATGACATAAGTGCACACGTGGAGAGGGCTATCTTTATGTACTATACTCATGGTTTCCCCTAGCAACAGAAGCAACATTTTTTGAGGCTTGAGCCCTGAAAATGTACTCATTTTAGTCAGCCATGTGAAGTTAAAAGCATGGTTCCCTTATCCAGTAGCCTTCTTATCGGAACTTGATCTTTTCTATTTAGGGTTCCTTTTTTTTGGGAAGGGGGGGGGGTTGAGATAGAGCATTTGGGGGATGATTTCATGGAAACTGTAGGATATCCATTATAGATTGCTTAATTGAGATGCAGTTCTTTCACTTGAATGCACATAGGAAGAAGGGGGAGAGTTGGAATTCCCTCTTTGGACACAATTTTTGAGGTGTATCATCGTCAATTTATTATATTTCCTCTTTTTATTTACACAGGACTTCATTTTGAGCTTCTACTGGTTTTTCTTATTTTCCTTTATGTTTTAGTTAACTGGGGTTTGTCTAATCTCCCCTCACAATCTTCTTTTTGATTGGCAGTGCTTACACCACGTCATCAAGTCAACTGACTCAAGACGTTTCCTGCTTCACGCAACTCCTTCAGGTGGGAATTACTGTTTTATATATATATATATATATAGAGAGAGAGAGAGAGAGAGAGAGAGAGAGGAAGGATCATGCGAGAAGTAAACATTTTTCAAGAAGGCGGGAAGTTTCAATATCATATATGATTACACTTCTTTGGGTGTGTTTAATCATAGATGATTAAGCTTGTGTAACATGCGTGTAATCATATATGATATTGAAACCTTTTGTCTTCTCCCAAAATGTTTAGCTTCTTGCTGAACCTGTCCCTATGTATACACACACATATAGAGGGAGATTCAAAAGAGAACAATAACCAAATAAGAGAAGATGAAAACGGCCAAATCACATTCGATTTTACACTAACGCCAAACTCAAGGGTGTGCGGGCGACTTGGCGCAGGTCGCGGGCAAAGTACATGATCTTAGTGTTAAAGTACATGTGATTCGACCTTTTTCTTATTATCTTATTTGGTTATTATTCTCGTATGAACCGGACTCTCTCTCTCTACACACGCACACACACACGGGTTGGGTTCCAGTGAGAAGGGAAGTTATAGTGAGAAGTATAAGAAGAGATTTTCACCCTTTGATCAATCCTAATTGAATGTCAACACTAATGATGTGCACCGAGATGCACTGGATCAATTCCCTTCTAAAGCACAATTCATGGGTGGATTTGAAATTAAAAGTAATCAAGGGTTCAAATCTCTTCATATGCTTCTCATTATAACTTCCCTTCTCACACGATCCTTCGCCCACACACACATACAACACTCTTGGGTCCCTCAAATCCACAAGGATCATGAAAGAGTCCTCTCCACATGTTCTGGACAAATTTTGTCCCTTCCGGAAGGTGGACGTGACCCAACACAAAGAGGAACTATGCCTTTTTTCAATTTGAACCTGGGTCTCCCTAGAAATGATGTTAGACACCATGCCAAAGGCTGATTCGGCTCCCCCTTGGGGGTTGGCTCTACTGATTTGTACTTGCTGAGTTATTGGTTTTTTTTATGTGTACATTATGTGCAAAAAGTATTGTCCTTTTGGGTGCGTTTGATATGCGGGATAGAATAGAACAAAAACTTGTCCCATATTTGGTGCAACTTTAGACTGGACACGACGGGAATGATTGGGACAAAAATGCAGTTTTTTTGTCCCACCAAAATAAGGGAACAAAAATAAGGGAGATGGGACAATATTGGTAAATTACTAAACTATTCATATTAGATTAAAAACCTAAGACATTTTGCGGTTCTTTCACCCACCAATCCCGCTCTTGCCCGTCCAGTTCTATCCCGTCTTCAAACCAAATGCATTAGCTGGATTTTGCTTGGATTTTCGAGTTGGACAGTCGTTTTGTCGTCCAACTCAACCCAAAACTACATGGTTCTGTTGCATCCTTTTCATTTCCCTTCCGATTATGAAGTATACTCATATACTACCTCCGTCCTAAAATAAGTGTCCGCATTTTATTTCTGTTTGTGCCAAAATAAGAGTCCACACTTATATTTCAGTTTGTTCCATAATGCTCCCCATGTCCCAAATCAAGTGTCCACATTTCTATGTTAGTTTATCCCAAAGTAAGTGTCCACTATCAAAAGCAAGTTTATACTTTCCCATTCTATCCTTAATTATTGATATAGAAAAACTCTCTTTCTAGTATCAAGGATAAAAGTGTCATTTGGTTATTTAAAAGTATAATAATTACGTATTCCTAAAACTGTGTCAATTTTATTGTGGACATTTATTTTGGAATGGAGGGTGTAATTGTCTACTTTCCCATTATCATAAAATGAGGTAATTTAATTCTCTGTCTATTATTAAGAGCCAAATTGTTATTTAGTTAAGGGTAAATTGCATAAAAAAGTAACGTACTTTAACTTGATTTCTATTTTTGGTAACATACTTTCAAAACTCCATTTTGGTACCTAAGATGTAAAGTCTTAAACGTTTAAGTACCCGGGTAACCGGCTAACGCATTAACCGGTTACTGTGCTGACGTGTCGAGTGATATGGTATCCAACTTAGTATTATTTGCTGAAGCATTAATCCAATACCACATCACTCGCCATATCAGCACGATAACCGGTTAATGTTTCAACCAGTTACCCGGGTACTTAAATGTTTAAAACTTTACATCTTAGGTACCAAAATGGAAGTTTTGAAAGTACGTTACCCAAAATAGAAATCAGGTTAAAGTACGTTACTTTTTCATGCAATTTGCCCTTATAATTACACATTTTTAAAACAATGTCTTTTTCATCCCCGGACGTTTATTTTAAGACAGAGGGAGTATATGTTTAATTACCAACAATATCTCAAGACCTGCTGCAGATTGAAACTCTCGTTTCTTTTATTACGGTTTCTATATTAATTTACCCTTCTTTGTCCAGGTACGTGTTCGTGGTGTAATTTTGTAAGCGCGTCGATTTTGTATTTTGGGACATATATGATATAGACTTCAACTTCAGCTTAGTACTTTGAGTTTAGTTACTCTTTAGGTACTTCCATCGATATTCTTTTTGAGGCGATAATTTTTCATCCTTCAGATCATCTTTATACTTTGTTATTGTGAATGTAAAAAACATTTTATAGCCTGTAGTAGGGGTGCGAGAGGTGACAACGGTCCTATAATTGTTTTCGTTTTGATTGTAACGTTTATTTGCACTCCGTTAGGATTCTTGTGGTCGTGAATCCTCTATATATTTTCTTCGGTTAATTGGAGTTTGCTTTGATGCTAAACCCGACTTTAGACCTATACCTTATGTGTTCTTTTTTTGGGTAACTGTGGGTTTCAGCTTCAGTTTCAGCTAATGCATACTGGCTAACCCCTAGACAACCACGCCTTACCTGGAGTTTCAGCAGGTGAACCTTCATGGTCATAAGGGCTTTCGCAGTTTCCGGATTCGAACCTGGAAGGACGGGATTTGTCCCATACCTTTTGTATTCTTTTTGATAAACCTAGATATCCAATTTGCTATGCGAGTTGACTAATCCCAGGACAACCACCTGCAAAAGTCACTCGCATTTGAACCTCCGTAGTCATAAAAAGGGTTTTTTATTCCTCATTTGAACCTGAGACCTTCAGACACTTTTGATATGGTCTTGGTTTAGTTGTGAATTGCTAGCCCTCACATTGTTGCAATGTTAAAACTATGTGATTTATTGTTGGGTCTTAGATTTCTCAATTGATTTATTTATATATGATTTGAATAACGGAATCAATTGAAATCATATATAGATCAATCACTTGAGAAACATGGGATCCACCAATTTGCTACATTCCTTCTTTTAGGTAGATGAAACTTCTGTATATATTTCATATTTCTAAAATACTTTATTTTGAATAGGGGTTGTTTGTTTACGTCTTAATAGTCCTATTAAGAGATATCTTCTGAATCACTAAAAGGTGAATATTGTTTAGCAAAAAAATCTGTCCCTTAATGGTTCTAAAACCTTCTGAATGACTTTGTATCATTGGTCTTCCTTAACAATTCAACACCTTAATTCCATTGTAAACAATTATATTTCATTTTGTACTGTATCATGAGTGTCTTTTAATCATTCTGACTATTTAATCATTTTGCACCAAACTATTCAACAACTGACAAACAACTATATTAAGTTCATTTGGTTTTGTTAGGACCAATGCTCAAAACAGATGAGAGTGAAGTAAAAGGTTAAAGAAACTGCGAAATGTTTTAAAGTTTTTATTTGACATGGGTAGTTTAATATTTATGTATCCTTCTCATCTTTTTTTTTTTGTTCCACCTATCTTGATGAGACAAAAAAATGTAATTTTCTCTTACCCAGTACTTGTCTCGTGCCAGTTTAATGTCGTGTCAAACATAAGAAAACAAATTTTTGTTCTCTTTTCTTTTAAGGTGCCGTATAGTGAATATGTACAGTAAATGAGGGAAAAACAAGTTAAATGTGTGATTTAACTTGACTTCCCCGATTGTCGGATCGAAAAGTACATTTTGTTGTAACAATAAAGGACAACAAGATGCGTGTAATTTACAAGATTGAATTTTATCTGTTTCAAATAGATATAGTCATGATTAGAGGTAAATAAAAGCGGGTCTCATCCAGTTTCTAACTGGTCCTAATCCTTACCCACAACTTATCTTAATGGTAACTTGTCCCAAAAGATCCTGTCTTTTTAACCGAATTAAGCTTTTTTTTTATTAACCTGTATATCCAACCCGCTATGCGAGCCGACTAATCTCAAAACTATCATCCGCTTCGCGGGTAGCCCGGAGTCACTGCTTTTAAACCTTCGTGACCACAAGATGATTTTTATTCATACTTGGATTCAATCCTGGGACCTCAAGATAGTTTTGACCTTTGAAGTCCAAGCTCAAACCAATTAGACATCATCTTTATAGTTATTCATTTTAAGCTTTGAGTTAAAAAGTGTTTTAACTTATTTGAATAAACCACCAACTCCAACTCCAACACCAATTTTACATCCAAACAAAATGACACATTGGTTGTCCAATACTTGGGCCATGCCTTGTTTAGTAACCGGTTTTTTAACCAGTTTAACTTCAAAAAGTCATAAGTGACAGTAACTGATCAAACTTTTAGTATTTAGAACCGGGCCTTTAGTGAATCATATACTGTTTAACATGATTATTTTTCATCTACGAATTGGATTTACTGTATTGATTAACATATATTTGTTCCACGATGTGAAAATTTTTATGTGTTAGTGAAACAAAAAATACAACTAAAAAGTTTCACACTATGAACCAAATGCATATGAAAGAAAAGATGTTGTAAAACAAATATATGTTAATCAATATATTGACTTATAGTCTTAGATGAAAAAAAATCATGTAAAACAATATCTTATGATAGTATTTTTCACAGTTATTACAATATATGAGGTTTTTCAGTTTGTTAAGCCCATACGTATATATAATTATATACATTGGGGAAAGTTCAAATGAGAACACTAACTATTTAAAAAAAAAGAAAAAAGATTGTAAATGTACAAAATCATACATGATTCACACACACATATAATATAATATAAAATAATACATGATTCACATACACACACATACACACACACACACACACACACATATATATATATATATATATATATATATTCACGTACAAGATCGTACAGGTTCAAAAGTCGTTCGATTCCATTTTTTGACGTTAATGTAAAATCACATGCGATTTTATACGTTGACGACTTTTTTCTTGTTTTCTTAACTAGTTAACGTTCTCGTTTGAACATTTCTCTATATACATAACATACAATTTAGCGCATTATATCATGCATTAAAAAACGTCACATCCTCACACTCACGTCATTTATAACCTTCGAATTTAACCATCATATTCAACGTTTCATTACAAAATAACCACTAAAAGTTCACCAAAACCACTCATTCCGACTTTTCATTTTTGTATTTTATCAAAAACCACAATTTTTACTAAGTTATGGGGTGAAAATGCAACTTTTTCTAAATTATGGGACGAATATACAATTTATACTAAATTATGTACTTAGTTTGCAATATCTCCAAACTTTAGAGGCGTTAAAGCAATTTTCCACATCACCTCCTGTCCTTTAATTCAAATATATATAAATAGTAAAAGGAAGAAAGGAAAAGGCTACGATGATTGATCACCGTCACTGAACATTTTACTCGAACTCTAGGGTTCATATTCAGCCTCTAACGCACCGACCTAAAGCAACGGTGAGGCAACCATAAACGCTACCTTACAATACTATTCCGATTTGTCTTCTTGTTGTTGCTTACTGTTCGTTTTCTATTGTTCGTTTGTTTGATGTTTGTTTTTTTTGTCATTTTCATCGATAGATTTGTTAAATCGTTGTGAATGGATGTCTTTCTGATGGATTAATTTGGTTTTTTGTGTTAGATTTGTTATAATATGTGTTATTATGCTGTTAATCGTGTCAATGTTCGTCATCTTGTTGATTTTGTTATTTGCGTCGTTCATTGTTCAAGTATTTGATGTTATGTGACGTGGTGCAGGAATTTGGTGTTTATTTTGTTATTTTGTGCTCTTTTTAGCTATTGATTGTGTGTCGCGATGATTTATTTAAGACGGATTCTGTAAAATTAGGTTATGGTGTTTAAGTTTTGATTTTTGTTATTTGGTACAGAAAGCTTTCTTTAATAGCATAAAAATTGTAATATGAGGTGGTGTTTTGGTTATTGTGGAAAAGGAAGCACACACGAATTTGTGTACCTGTGGGGGTGGGGTATATATCCTGTTGAAGAACAAGATTCTGATAATACTTTATGCGATTGAGATATTAATGAGGATTGAAGTAGCATATTGGTATATTAGTGTGTGTGTGTATGTAGCTTTATATCATATGTTTTCCACACCTAGTTTACGCTTGTTAATAAAACGTCACCTTATTTTACATGTAGATAGGTGTTAGTGTTCAAATGGTATTCGGAGTTGATCGAACGCCGCGGGTTTCGGCAAATCAAAAAGTAAATATGTGCAGCACAAAAGATCTACATCTTGAAAAGTACAATCAACTATAGAGAAGCGAGGAATAGGAAAGTCTTTTTTCTTTGTCAAATGTAGTTATTGACCGATATGCATTTTATATTAGTATATTTTTGAAGGATTCTTGAAGCACTTTTAATTAATTCGTTGAGAAAATATGCTCACATCCTCCCAGAACTTGGGACACGTATTTCGGTTAAGAGAGATAATTTATTTATGCTTGGACGTCATAGGACTCAATTGTTTATCCGTATGTTTTTTTGTGTATTTGATATCGCGTGTAACTGAGTCATGGTGAATGGGGATTTCCGCACCGGGGGGGGGGGGGGGATTGGAGAGGTAGTTGGGGGTTGGGATGGGTTGGAGAGTAGAAAGGTAAGCATGGTCGGGTAGGTACCGAGTCGTAGGTTTGGGGAGGGTTAGAGTGGTTCAGCAGCTACGCGTCTTTAGTTGGTTTAGACGTTTAGTACCTTCTTGTATGCTTTTACTATCTGTTGTACATGCTTTAGTTATCGTGCCCGTTTTCCTTTTCTCCGCCTATCCATAATTGCTTTTTCTTCCATTTATGTTTTATTACTTTCTTCTGTTTCAAACTTTTGTCCAACTTATAGTACCAAATGTTTCTTGTAAAATCATGTTTCCAAAATTTTCTTTAAGCCAGGAATCTCTATGGAAACAACCTCTCTACCCATTGAGGTAGAGGTAAAGCCTTCATACATCTTTCCATCCCCATCCGTCTCCATGTGGGACTACTTTGATTTGTTTTGTTTGGTTTGTGATATTGTACATATATTACACATCTCAAAGATATACATATTTGATGCTATACTAGTGCCAGCACATTAAACGAATGCGTATATGTTATCATATTTATATGTATAGATATGCATATAAAAATCTATGAACAATTATTGTTAAATATTTAAAAGATATATAGGTATTTCATATGCGTGTGTACATATATATCTATATATATCTGTGTTTTACTATCTTCCTTAATATCTATGTTTCAAATGAATATGTAATATTGCTCTATGGAACTTATTTAGCAATATCCTTCAATTATAATTAGAATTTAATTTTGTTAGAGGCCAATTTTTTGTTTGTATTCATCAACGTGACCCATTTAGGTGTCTATTCATGCATGCAATACAACATGTTCAATACCATATTTCTATAGGTCACCAACCATTCGTTTGGAATGTCAATGACCAATTCAATTACCTTACTCATTCCATTCCATATAACGAAACAGAGCATTAGCTTTTTAGTTGTTAATGTCTTTTGGATGTAGATATAATGTATTGAAACCGTTTGTAGCAATCAGTAACTAATGAGCTAGGGTTGCTTCAGCATCCTTTCACAAATTAACTTCTTTGATACAGATGGGATGATGCTTATGATTTTTGCTGTTTGAAATTCAAACTATACGAATATAATTACATGAAAGTAAATAGGATAAGAGTCAAGGGTATTTACGACAAAGGGTTGAGTGGCACCGAGCAAAGAGAAAGTAACAATGTTTCTTGTCATGGTTTCTTCAAAGGGGATGCCTTTTTTCTGCAAAGAGGTGTGAAAGCAATAGGGAGTAATGTGACTTGTACCAAACAATGCAGTAGTTAAAATTGAACAGGGACCAATTTGAACATAAGGACTTGACCTTAGATAGGCTAGGGTGTAAGAGTGCAATTTATATTGGTTCATCAGGGTCCATGTCACCAACCCATGGCTTATCAACTTTGTAGATCAATTTTAGCACACTGTTTTTTGGAGGTAAAAGAGGTGCTGCGGGACTGTAATTGAGGGCGATTTTGGTATGCCAGACAGAACAAACAATTAGAATTGGGACAGGATGGGACTAAGTGGGACAAAAATGCATTGTTCTTGTTCCACCAAAACGGGTGGAACAAAGTTAGGGAGATGGGACAAGATTGGTAAATTACTAAACCACCCATGTCAAAGTAAAACTCTAAAACCTTCCATAATTCTTTCACCCACCAACCTCAGTCTCGCCTGTCCATTTCAGCTCCGTCCAGTCATCTCCAGTTCTGTCTGCGTCCCAAATGCACTCTGAGGGATAACTTCTCTGGTTATGCATGTAGTGTGTACATACCGATGCCAACTTCCATGGTGCATTGAACGAGAAATAAGTGGATCATCTGGCCTTGGAAGTAAGAGGTTCAATTCTAAATGTTCTTCTAACATATAGGGTGATGTGCTGATATTATCGAGTTAGATGTTTTATTCTATGCTACATTCAAGCTTCTATCTAAAAATCTTTGTTTATTTTAATAAATATTTGATGAGCATTAAAGATTGGCTTATATGTTAGCTTTGAAGTTCTGTATTTCTGTTCTTCATAAAAAAGCCTTGTATACAACCATTTCATACATATTTCTTGCAGAATCACCTTTTTGCTTCAATCTAAAAGGAGCTCGTTGAATTTCGTTCAAAATCTTGCGATGGGGGATGCAGATAACACGCTTCCACCATCTAAGAAAAGAGCCGCCGGGCGGGAATTATCCCGAGATAACCCTGGTCTTGATGACGAAGAAGAGGTTCCCGGCCAAGAAACTGGTACATTCAAGAGGGCAAGTGAAGAGGTGCTGGCAAACAGAAGAATCGTAAAAGTCCGCCGCAGTCAAACTTCGTCAGCCCCCTCAGCCCCCTCAGCCCCTTCTTCTAATCCTTTTGCCTCCATTCGTTTGATACCTACTACGGATTCCACCGCCACCCCTGCCGCCACCCCTGCTGCTCCTGCCCCCACCCCTGCCACTGTGAATGATGCAGAAGAAGCTGGGAAAACACAAGACGTGGAATCGCCAAAGAGTGTGAATAAGAAAACAGAAAAGGCAGAAGATGAGGAGAAAGAAGGTGCTAGTGAGGTGAGAAAACCCGAACCGACTGAAGCTGAAACACCAAAAGTAGCAGATCCTGAAGCCGGAAAAGTGACCGAAAAGAACACTGAAGCTGAGAAAGAGACTGAAAAGAACCTCTCGGAGGGAAATGGCGAAAAGAATACCGAGGCTGAAAAAGATACCGAAAATGAAGCGGAGAAAGAGACGGAAAGCAAGGATGCAGCCACATCTGTTAACTCATTCCAACAGCTTTCGAGTAGTCAAAATGCCTTCACCGGGCTTGTTGGAACTGGATTTTCAAGTTCAACGTTCTCATTTGGCTCAATTTCGAAAACCGACCCACCTTCTTTTCCGTCTTTCAGTTTCGGCACGAACGGAAACTCGGCTTTATTCGGCAACCCCCCTGGAGCATCTCTTGGTGAAAAAACCGAAGGAACCAAAATACCATCTATGCAGGAGGTCCACGTGGAGACCGGTGAAGAAAACGAGATGGCTGTTTTTACAGCCGATGCTGCACTCTTCGAGTTTCTCGACGGCGGGTGGAAGGAACGCGGCAAAGGAGAACTGAAAGTCAACGTTTTAACGACTGGAACTAAAAAAGCTCGGCTCGTGATGAGGGCAAGAGGAAATTACCGACTGATTTTGAACGCCAGCATCTTCCCTGATATGAAGCTGACAAACATGGAGAAGAAAGGGATAACATTTGCGTGTTTGAACAGTACGGGCGAAGGGCAAAATGGTCTTTCGACATTTGCACTGAAGTTCAAAGATGCAGCGATTGTTGACGAGTTTCGATCGGTTGTTACGGAACACAAAGGGAGCATGGTTGCTGTTCCGACAATGAAAACACCTGAGAATTCTCCAAAAGCATCGGACGAGTAGAAGAAAACGGAGGGGCAAAAAGGTAAAAAACGATATATCTTAATGTTGGTTTTGGGTGTTTTAGCCCCAAACCATTGTAGTAGCTGTGTCTCTATATCCTCATTTTGTTGTTATCTTTGATAGACATATTTGCCAGAATAACTTTGGTTTAGGATTGAGGCTGAGAATTTGGAGTCTTGAATTGTTATAAATAGTTTTGTCCTTTATAAATCTTTCTGGGAATTGGGTCTTGATTGCCTTAATTTTTATTTTTTATGCTTTCTGAGTAGTTGACTCTGGAATTTGTGCTGCTTCCATGGACCGCAAGTCGTAAAAGTTGTGATATATGAGCACGCTCGAGGTCATGTTCACCTTGCACGTGGTGTACGTTCACTACTTGTCGTGCCTGGGTTTCCTGTGTAACGATCTTTGCATCCGTCTGACCTTTTATTTATCTGGGCAAATTCTCTATACCCATTTGCCAATTGAGTTGCACTTGATAGGCTATTTTGTTATTTCCATCAAAGATGTAGAAGTGGGTCGGCTGGATGATGATCTCGGTTGAAACTAGCCGTTTGACTCACTAATAAGACCGAGATCCCTTGGCCATAACTCGTTTACTTAATTGGCTTCTTTCTTGCCTCGACCAGCACAACCGATGGCCGTTGGATCTGGTTCGAGATCTATTGCAAGTTCGGATGTACAGAGTTTGTTATTTTGATTTGGAATTGGAATGCAAGATAGGTCCTGAGTTCGATCTCCTTAAGGTGCTAGCCTCAATTGTTGAGTAAGCCAAGAAAAGCCTCCTTATATTGATGTCACTATAGGCAGGTTTCGTCTGAGGCTAGCTAGAGTTACAAAATTACCAAAATACCCTCATGTTTCGTGGATAGCATCGTTTAGACAACTCTACCTTCATATGATATTTGTTCTTCTGTTGGTACATTTTTAGGACATTCTAGATGTGAAAAAAGGTATAAAAAAATAATATTCCCTCTCGTACTTGTACAAAATTACAGATGGTTTGTATATCAAATCTTTTAATAAAAACATGAAAAATCTCTAAAATACGGTCACCGTGACTTGCAAGTGAGGGGTACTTAACGGTTTCTCTGAAGTTCCTAACGAACGGGGACAAAATCCGTAACAAAATGAAACCCTATTGTTACTGATGTAATTATTAAGCCCAAAAGACGAAAACCACAAGGACGATTATTCACGTTTCTATTTTAATTTATCGAAACTAAATGTTTATTTTTAAAAGTAAATATTTATTTTACAATTTTATCCTTAATTAGGACAGGATTGTTATTGAAGGTCAAATTGTTATTTTAGTTAATTAAAAAGTGTAATTATTAGATATAGCAATTGAGATCATGGGAGACCATAAATTAACACTCAACCTTATCTCTTATATCAGAAAATCAATCTAGAAGATAAAGTCGAGTGATTCGATATTAAGCATTAGATGTTGTTTTACTCTCATGATCCGTAAGTTGGGTTTTTAGGAACTTTATTTCTGACTCTTTTCCCATGAAAACATTGTAAAGGTAAACCTTTAGAACGTTTTTGCTATGAAGGTTCGATGTTAAGTTGTAACTTCACAATAATAATAAATGTTTGGTATAAATTTTTATGATCTTACGAAAATAAGTTGGTCTTACAAGAACGTCGATTCATTACATATTTCCAAAACGGTTTGAAGAATCTTCACACAGTTGACAATTATATGAAACATAAAGACAAATTCGTAGAAGAGAAACCAAAACGAACTGGTAATCAACAAATTAGCAAGTTACGAAACCGCATCGGAAAGGGGATTTGACGTAAAGGTTCTACTTGCAGGAAACACCATTGATAAGAAAATGTCATCTTTTATGTTAAGCTTGAGTTCTATCCTTCGAAGGTCCATTCCTCCTACTGTTCTCTCTCATGCTCGACAAACCCATGTCCAAATACTCATCCATGGTCTGATTCACGATGCCACACTTCAAACAGATCTCTTGTTGGCTTATTCTAAAGGTTCTCTTCTGTATGCACGCAAGGTGTTCGACAAAATGCTTGAACGAAACATGCATTCTTGGAACATTATGATTTCGGGTTATGTTCGAAAGTCTATGCACCGTGATGCTCTAAGTGTTTTCGATGAGTTCTTGAACTCGGGTTTGAAACCAGATCATTACACGTTGCCTCTGGTTTTAAAGATCTGTGCTGGGATCGGTGATGTTTTGCTTGGTGTAATGTTGCATGGTATGGTGGTTAAACTCGGGTTCGAGAACTGCGTTGTGGTTTCGACTTCGGTTTTGGATTTTTACTCGAAATGCGGGAAATTGAATGATGCACGGATTGTTTTCGTGGGGTTGTCGTGGAAAGACTCAGTTGTATGGAATTCGATGATTTCAGGGTTTGCAAAGGCTGGTTTGCATCTTGAGGCTTTGGATTGTTTTAGAAACATGCTTGGAAACAAAGCAGAATTGGACTCGATGACGGTTCCGACCCTTCTAAATGTTTGCGGGAAACTAGGAGATGTCACGAAAGGGAAAGAAATTCACGGGCAAGTGCTGAAGAACACGGTCTTACATAAAGATACCGCCATCGGGAATTCATTGATCGACTTGTATTCTAAATGCGGCTACTTGTGTGATGCTGAGAAGATCTTCCTTAGCCTCAGAAATCGTAATTTGGTGACTTGGACTACGTTAATATCGTGCTACGGATTCCATGGAAACGGGAAAGAATCTTTACGTTTGTTCGAGAAAATGAAAGACTCGGGATTCAAACCGAATAGCGTGACTCTAACCGCCATTTTAGCTAGTTGTAGCCATTCCGGTCTTATAGACCAAGGTAAAAAGATTTTTAACTCTATAAGATCATCATACAGATTCGAACCAACTGTCGAGCATTACGCTTGCATGGTGGATCTTTTGAGTCGTTTTGGATGGTTCAACGAGGCCATAGTTTTGATCAGAAGTATGAAGACGGTCCCACCGGCTAGCGTGTGGGGTGCACTCCTTGCGGGTTCTTTGGTGCATAGAAATGTCGAGACCGGTGAAATGGCAGCTCGCCATCTTTTTGAAATTGAACCAACGAATGCTAGTAATTACATTGCGTTGTGTGGGATATATGATTCTCGAGGCATGTGGAGCGATGTTTCGAGGGTTCGATCGGAAATGAAAAGGTCGGGATTCGGGAAAACTCCGGGATGTAGTTGGATTTCGATCGGGGGCGAAATACGTACTTTTTATCAAGGAGATTTCCATTCTTCTCTTGGTCATAAAATTAATGAAACATTTGAAGGGATTATTGGAACACTTCTTTTGGTTCATTCAGAAATACACATCGATTTTTAAGATAAACTTGTTATGTTTGTTCACAGTATCGTTTACGTAATCATTTACAAACCCAATAAACTGTACAAACTTACAAACCAGTGTTCATATGTTGTTTCACATATGAAACAACAAGTGTGAAGATGCAGTATTTATACAATGGTGTTTCATATGTGAAGCGTTCTAGGTTGTTTTGTGTGTGGAAAAAAACAATTTTGAATATTTCACATATGAAACATAACACTGTATAAACACTGTATTTTCATATGTGTTGAAACAACACATGAAAACTGGTTTGCAAGTTTGTACGAATTATTGGGTTTGTAAAAGAAGGGATTGCAATGTAAGGTTTTCCATTGGTAGTACACAATGAATTCAAATCCTAGTTTAATAAAATATATTTTTTTATTAAACACTTAATTTCAATGTCTCTTGTTAGTGAGTAATAATTAAATATTATTTCTCTTTTTTAAATATAGAGTTTTAGAAATTTCTCCAAATTTGGAGATTTTTACTCTCTCTATTCTTTTCTCAATTTAAGCATACGGTATAGCATAGCTGTTGGAGCAAAATTACACCTCAAATCTCCAAACTTTTTATTTTAGCATAGCTGTTGAAGATGCTTTAAGTCAACTCTAATAAAAAAAATGCAAACATATTACATGGACCCAACTCATTAATTTTTCAAAATAAAGATGGAATCTTGTAAAAATTCTAAACCACATTAACAAAAAATGCAGTTCACTCTTGAACAAGGATAAATTGGAAAGTAAATACTTATTTTAGAGCAAAATAAAATAGAAATATGAACACTTATTTAAGACGAAAGCCGTAGAAATGTAGGGTTCCTTGATGAATAAGATCAGATAAATCATTTGCTTCATTAAAGTCCGTTTTCCCAACACACTAATTCAATTCTTAAGTATTGGGATAATTCAAATGACCATTCGAAATTAAAGGTTGTAAAATCGAGTTTCTACCACCCAGATTCAACGTTTTATCAAGGCTTAAATTGGTGTGAGACATGGCGTGGCGGCGATGTCAAGCCTTAAGTCTTACACGCCATGGTGAGGTCACAACGGTTTTTAAAGCGTGACATAAGACGGCGAATTTATATGGCGCGCGCAAACACACACACACACACACACACACACACATATATATATATATATATATATAAGTGAGTAATGTGATTAGTTAAGTTTGTAAAAATATAAAATCTGAAGCTAAAAGTGTAAAAACACAAAAGTTAAAAAAATTGAAAAAAATCCCGTCTTATAAAAAAACGTGCACCTCAAGGCGTCATGGCATGAGCCACACCTTACACAAACGTATAGGGCTTATGTAACAGCAGAGACGCGTCTTACACTATCATGCGCCTTTTTGAACCCTACGTTTTACATATTTGTATTAGAGATTTTATATATTTATATAAGAGATAAACAATTCACTGTAGGAATAACTACACAACATTAACCGCTTGTGGATAAGATCAAACACAAACGTGAAGGTAACTCGGAATGCACTTCAGAAGCTTCTCATGAAGACTCAGAAGAGGCTTCGGGGACCACTACAGGGGCGCTACCCCTAGAACCCGGAAGGCAGTACAACCCCTTGCCCCCTATCTTATGGTGATCAAAGATGATAGAAGCAAACTCTACACGTGTGTGCACACGCACCTATCAACTAAAATTACGTTTGCTTCATTACCTAGTCAGATCCCTTGTAAATCACAAGTACAGGAAAACACTCGATGACACTAAAATCATTAATAGAAAGACGTAATATCAAATTATTAATTAATTCTAAAAATCAAAATAAGACATTAGATCAACCATGCTTATTGATTCATATACATTCATTATGTAAATGATAGTTTTTCTATTAACCTGGATATCCAACCCACTATAGAAGCTGACTAATCTCAGGATGACCACCTGTTTTGTGGGTAGCTTGAAGTCATCATATTTGAACCTCCGTGGCCACAAGGAGATTTTTATTCCTCGTTGGATTTGAACCTGAGACCTATAAACACTTTTGATCTTTGGAGTCTAAGCTCAAGCCAATCAGGTATCACCCTTAATGTTTGTAAATAATAGTTTTAGTCCCTGTTGGTTTGATCAGTTCAAAACATTGTTGAAATTGACAACTAAAATG
Organism: Cynara cardunculus var. scolymus; assembly: GCF_001531365.2. Lineage (NCBI taxonomy): Eukaryota > Viridiplantae > Streptophyta > Magnoliopsida > Asterales > Asteraceae > Cynara > Cynara cardunculus. The sequence goes on along the minus strand of NC_037531.1, from coordinate 19,015,172 downwards.
TCGTTATTTTTTTGGAAATATTGAATTTGGTTTGTTGACTATTTTTTTACAAGACTTAAGGTCTTGTTTTATCCATTGTATATGGTGGAGAGATGATATTAGAAATAGACTAATAACCCGCCAAAATTAAGTGAACCATTTTTTATAGATTTTTTTTTAAATATAAATATAAAAATTTTAGAGGATTTTTTTCTTTTCAATAAATTCTTCAAAACCTTTTCTATAAAAGAAAAAATCACCAAAATATACGTATTGTATTAACAAAATAGTTACTTTTTACACAAAATGACCACAAGGGTCGCCTCCGGAGGCATGTTGACCATACGGTGGTGATTTGACCAAAAAGTACACAATGGAAGCCACATGTATCTGATTTATGAGACATAAAGATGGTTTTTATCTTACATGTGGCCCCCCTTTGTGTACTTTTTTGGTCAATCGCCCTTGTATGGTCAACATGCTCCCGAGGGCTATCCTAGTGTCTATTTTTGTGTAAAAAGTGGTTAATTTGTTAATACAATAAATATATTTTGGCTATTTTGGTGATTTTCCCTTTCTAAAATAGAGAAAGTATGAGAGAGAGAGTAAACCACAAGGGTGGTGTCCGATTGATTTAAGCTTGAGCTTCAAAAGTCAAAAATGTCTAGAGATCCCAAGTTCGAATCCAAGGAGAAATAAAAATCTCTTTGTGGCCACAAAGGTTCAAATGCGGTGACTCCGGCTATCCGCGAAGCGGGTAGTCGTCTTGGGATTAGTTGGATCGCATAACGGGTTGGATATCCAGGTTAATAAAAAAATACAAATTTAAGGAATTCCTTAAAAAGAATTAATTAGAGCATCTCCAACATGTATATTATATTTTTTTTTTTCTTTTTAAATTTGGAGATTTCTTCTTTCTCTATCACATTTCCTCTATTTTAGATAAGAGTTTAGTATATCTGTTGGAACAAACTTTTCTAAAATTTATAAAATAGTATAGTATCGTTGTTGGAGGAGATCTATCTGGTTTCTTTCATAATTAAAAGCGACTATTTAATTTCAGAATTTGTCGATCGAAAACAAAAACGACTCTTTGATTTTCTTCTCACTTTATCATTTTAACTTCAGAATTTATCCTTTACATTTTCATATCCATTTAGCATGTCTTTTATAGTTTTGTTGCCTTTTTTTTTATTAACCTGGATATCCAACCCGTTATGTGAGTCGATAAATCCCAGGGCGACCATCTGCTTTGTTGGTAGCCCGGAGACCGGAGTCACCGCATTTGAACCTCCGTGGCCATAAAAGGTTTTTATTCCTTCTTGAATTTGAACCTGAGACCTCCATACATTTTTGACCTTTTTGGAGCTTAAACTTAAACCAAACAGACACCACCGTTATGGTTTTTTTTTTCCATAGAGATAATTTGATTGGTATTTAATCATCAGTGATATGTAGTGGTGAGGACAAGTTTTAAGTTTTAGAAGTTGAGGACAAGTTTTAAGTTTTAGAAGTCACAGTGTATATCAAAATATGGTTTGAAGCTGCAAATATGCATTTCATATATATAACAATGTATGTATATATACATACATATATTCTCTACTACTATTGAATCATATTGAACAATTTACAATCATATACAAAAGAAAAAGATCATATGTTGATGTTATATATATATAGAGAAAGAGGGGTTGGTTATTATACAACTCTTGACATTTGTGCAACCAATACAACACAATCTCAACCGTACATTTCATTGATTAATATGTGATTTCATAGAAGTTTTGATTATTTCCTAATATAAAGTATTGATCATAATTAATTAACCATATTCATCTTTCATAAATATTCAAATCATAATAAATGAACTCTCATCATTTTCATAAATATCTCAATTTATTGGGTTGCATTAGTTGTACAAATGCGACGGGTTGTATTTGAAACAAACTCTATATATATATATATAGGTTATTATACAACTCTTGACATTTGTGCAACCAATACAACACAATCTCAACCGTCCATTTCATTTGATTAATATATGATTTCATAGAAGTTTTGATTGTTTCCTAATATAAAGTATTGATCATAATTAATGAACCATATTCATCTTCCATAAATATTCAAATCATAATAAATGAAATCTCATCATTTCCATAAATATATCAATTTATTTGGTTGCATTGGTTGTACAAATGCGACGGGTTGTATTTGAAACAAACTCTCTCTCTCTCTCTCTCTCTCTCTCTCTCTCTCTATATATATATATATATATATAGGGGACGTTCAAATAAAAACCACCCTCATTTGTAAAAACTGTACAAATCACCTTCATACGTCGATTTCATTGTTTAATCTTATGAAATTTTTTCATGAAATTGTTTAATCTTGTGAAATTGTTTCATATAATACTTTTTTTGATGAA
>NC_037531.1:19002700-19011935 GCF_001531365.2 Cynara cardunculus var. scolymus | reverse complement strand
GTCGAGGGTGTTAATCATAGATATTATCATCTTCATTATTTTAATTTTAGAGAAATACATGAAACAGTTTCATTAATGTTAGAGAAATACATGAATATATATATATATATATAGGAACGTTCAAATAAAAACCACTCAATTTGTACAAACCGTGAAAACCACATTCAACCATTCATAATTTTTCATTTTGTTCATTTTTTTGTAATTATGAGAGGTTGATTAACCATTTTTATTGTCGAGGGTGTTAATCATAAATATTATCATCTTCATTATAGAGAAATACATGAAGCAGTTTCATTAAAATTTCATAAATATTATATGAAACAATTTCATAACCATATATCAAACAAATTTATAAAAAAAAATTATTATATGAAACAATTTCACAAGATTAAACAATTTCATGAAAAAATTTCATAAGATTAAACAATAAAATCGACGTATGAGGATGATTTGTACGGTTTATACAAATAAAGATGGTTTTCATTTGATCGTTCATCTCTTTCTATATATATAAAGCTTATACAAATTAGTTCCTTTTTCACAAGTTGTATAAAGCACATAACTTGTCTTTTAAGTTACTTTTCTTACACGTACTTGCAACAAATCATAATCATCTTTTTCAGGGTTTTATGTGTTGGTAGCATTATTATAATCATCTTTTTCAGGGTTTTATGTGTTGGTAGCATTATCATCTGTGTTGTAAGGACGCCGCACACTAAGATTATAATCCATTCTTCAATGAAAATAGTAACATCATAATTGATCACCCACAATAAATAAAAACACCAACGCCTTGTTTTTTCATTTTCAACTCTTAGTTATCACTTATGTCTGATTCGTTCAGACGTTTTGTAATTCAGATTAACGTGGAAAAAAAAAACTAAGTACCTTTTGTTTTTGCTGCGAAAGTGTAAAAAAATGGTTTCATAGTGAGACCAGCATGTTTTCATGATACCCATGAGACCACTTTTTTACACTTGAAACTTCGGCAATGAAAATATTATAAAAATCAAGAGAATTTTGCAAAATGTATGCACCTGATTTTACAAAAAAAACAAACTATTGATTCATATTTCAGACTTCAAACGTTTGTCAGTTCACAAAAAACAAACAGTCTTATTGATTTAGGTTTCATAATTCAGCACCACCTCTTATTAGTCAGAAGTGAAATAAGACACCTCTTAAAAAACAAACACCACCTAAGACTTCGAATGCATGCCATCAAGAAGAAAACTTCAAAGAACATTGGGATCGAATCTATAATTAAATAAGTCGAGTAATCAGACATTAACAAGTTCATGATGATATAATAAATAAAAGTCTTGGTCTTTTAAATATGATTAAGATATTGTACTTCTTGCTATTCAAACAAGGAGCTTATTGATTAATCCCCTCGAATCTTTCTCATATTAGAATCGAAGGTCCAGTACCATGAGCATTTATGATATTTTCAAACTATTTTTAGTTAATTTAATAATGGCCAAATTGCATAAAAAAAGTAGTGTATTTTAACTTGATTCTTATTTTGAGTAACGTACATTCAAACATCCATTTTGGTTAAGTGGTTGTAATTTAATAAATTGATTAAAAGTACTAAATTTAAATATTCGTTCACCTGTAAATATGTCGTAACAATCGATAATACGTAAATTACTATTGTACTTGACTAGGGGTGTTCATCGGTTGAGATTCAATGGATTTAGGTGGATCTGATCCGATTCAATCATCCATTGGATGTTGGATTTTGTCATCCGATTCAATCTGATTAACATTGGACATCCGACTGGATCCAAATCCAGTGGATGATTGGATCAGATTAGTTCCATTCACTACATGTTACTATTGGTTGTGCATTGGATCTGATTTGATTCATCCAATCCTTCGATCCAATACTCAACCAATTATTCGTATATTTCCCTGAGTTATTAAAAAACAATATATATAAATATCAATTAAAAAACAAAATCGTAAAATATTTATAATTATATATAGTTATTAATTGGATATTAGTTGGATGATCATTGTATTGGGTCGGTTCAATTTATTGAATGTTGGACTATCATACAAGAACCGACCGATCTGATTTGAATATTGAAATTTTGGACCCGATTCAATCCAATCATAATTGGATATCCGATGATGATCGGTTGGTTCTAATTAAATCGATCGATTGATATTGAATTGGATGAGTTTCTGCACCATCCTATACAAATTCCTCAACTTGAATAAAGCCAACTAAAGGGTTACATTTAGTTGGTCAACATAAAGTTGTTGCAATAAATTACTTATATTTATTAAAATATAAATATCGTTAGTCATGATCATTTCACATTAAACATAAATAACTTATTCTTCGCTCCAATGTCAAGCACAATCAACATTTTCACTTAAATTTCCTCAAGTTGACTTTGTACGATATGTTCAACTTTTATATATATATATATATATATATATATATATATATATATATATATATATATAATCAACCTTTTCACTTAAATTTCCACAAGTAGACTTTGTATATATATATATATATGTATGTATATATATATATATATATATATGTCCACTCTTTATTACTCCTACTAGAAGCTCAAATAGGCAAGAATTGAGAAAGATGAAGTGCATGAAGATGAATGGGGTTCCCAAACTTCTCTCCCTCTTGTCTAAACTTGCTCCATTTCCTTCTCTAAATTACCAAAAACTTGTTGTTGTCTTTCCCATATTCACATACCCAACAAACCCTACCTTCATTTTGGTGATGTTTTTGGCACTTTGCTTTCTCTTTGTACCCATTCTCAAGGCAAATTCTTCAAAACCATCAAGTGATGATTGTGATCAAGATTGTCAACATAATTCCAACCCTTTTCTCTCTATATTAGAAGCATACCCGCATTCGTATTCTTATATAGTTGACGAAGATATATTAGATGAAACTTATAGTTTCGCTGATATTGTTGATACAGATGAGCAAGAGGTCATCCCGAGTGTAGTTCATCTAGAACTAGAGGGTGCCACGGGGATCCTTGAAGAGTTCAACCAAAGTGTCGTTCATCTAGAATTAGAGGGTGCCACAAGGATCCATGAAGAGTTCATCTCGAGTGCAATTCATTTAGAATTGATCGAGGGTGCCACTGAGAGCCATGATCAAGAGTTCATCCCAAGGGTAGTTCGTTTAGAATTAATCGAGGGTGCCATTGAGAGCCATGAAGATTACAACGATTGTCTCCCTGGTTTTGTTCAATTAGAAGTAATCAAGGGTTCAATTGGGAAAGATGAAGGGATTAAGGAGTTCGATGGGTATGAAGGTGACGGAGATGATGCCAAAAGCATTGAAGATGATGATGATGATGATGATGATGATGATGATGATGATGATGGTGATGATGATGATGGTGATGATGATGATCTAAATATTAGGATAGAAGAATTCATTGCAAAGAACATTAGGAAATGGAAGGAGGATATGTTCAATGACAAGTTTCTTTGCTTGGAATACTAGCAATTAGCTTCTTATGGTTTTTTTTTTTTTTTTTTTTTAATTTTTAATTTAGGTTTTTTTTTTTTTTCATTTTTCCCTTTTTGTTTTTGTGTAGAGGGGTTAAAATTCGTAGATGTCTTGTTAGATATATAAAATATATGTGTGTATATATATATATATGTGTGTGTGTAATAACTTATGTAAGATTGGATTCACGTGAGATCAGTTTGTTTTCGTGAGACTCGTTAGACCACTTTTTTACACTCGTTTTGTTGTGAAGGTAAAAAAAAGCCGAACATTCACAGCAAAAACATTGTGAAGTTTCAAGTGAAAAAAAGTGGTCTCATGAGTCTCACAAAAATAGACTGGTCTCACGTGATCTTAAGTCAACTTATGTAAGTGATACATTTAGTAATTTTTTATTATTATAACAAGTTTAATATTTCTATCCATTTCAAGAAAATGGTAATTTTTAGTATATTTTTTTCTCTCAAAATTCAAATGAATGTGACATATTTGTTTTTTCATTTTCAGCTCTTAATTATCATTTATGTCTGATTCGTTCAAACATTTTGTAATTCAGACTGTTTTTTTTTTCTTCATAGCCTCTTATCATTTAATAGAGTCTGAATAAATTGTTATTTAACTATATATGTTGTGATATAATATTTGAAAATTAAATATAAAATATTAGTCATGGTACAAATTATAAATCAACAAGAGAACTTTATAAGGTGTTAATTTGCAACCAAATGTGAGATATGATGGTTTGGTTATAACCAAGGTTCTAAATAAATGAGTTCAGGTGTGACGTGATGGCGAGCTTAAACCTTAAGTTTTACACGTCAAAGCGAGGAAGCAACATTTTCTCAAAGCAAAAACGTTACAAGCTGAATGTAACACAACCTCTTGAAAAATTGAAACGTCCCTATATACGTTGTCAAATAATCCAAAGATTCAAGACGTAAGAATATATGAATTTGTCTGGAATATCGTAGAAAGATTTGACATAAAATTTCATTTGATTGATTTAGTTAGGTAGCAATAGACTAATGTTGGATTCACCGAAGGAACAAAAAAGTTAATTATTATCAAATGGTCTTTGTCCTAGCGGTATCTGAGTCTTTTGTCTTTTATGAGGTCAGGGGTTCAAACATCACCAATGGTGAGAGGATGTGTGAGTTTATTTGTTGCATTTGTCGTATATAAAATACATTATATACTTCAAAAAAGAGTTAATTATTATTTAATTTTCTTTATTAAGTTATTTATTTTCTGAATATTATCAAATAGAGGTTGGGTTCCAGTGAGAATAAGAGTTATAGAGAGAAAGTGAGAACAAAACCTTTGTATACCTTCATCTATATTCAACTATCTTTTTTGACAACTTTTTATCATGACCGAAAGTTTAACAAATTAATACATATGAAAATGATTAATTATGTGTAAAAGTTCGTGAGAATAACCTAAAAATGAAGGTGAATTTAAATAAAAGGATAGATGAAAGTAGATGGAAAAAATTAAGTCGGATTAAAAAGTCAACTCATCCAAAAACTCAAAAATATTCTCGTCATTTTCACCATGACTCCTATTTTCACACGATTCCTCGTCTATCAATTAGATTAAAAATTATTTAACTATAAACCAAATTAAACATAGAATTTTTATGAGATGGTTAAAAGACATACATATATTCATATATTTTTATGTTACCATAATTAATATCTTCATTAATTTATATATATATAGGGTATATATATATATATATATATATATAGGATTGGGTTCACATGAGACCCAGGGTTTTTCTTGAGACCCGTGAGACCAATTTATGTTCATTGATCAATTTTATAAGCTAATGATTTAATGGTCTAAAATTGCACAGTGGCAATTTTGTGATTATGAATGTTGAGATTGTAGATCTAATCCAAGGGTTGAAAATTGGTCTTACGGGTCTCACGAAAAAGTCTTGGTCTCATATGATTCCAAGTCTATGTGTGTGTGTGTGTGTATGGTTGGTTTCACGTGAGACCAGCATCTTTCCGTAAGATCCGTGAGATCACCTTTTTACGCTTGAAATTTCACAGCAAACTAATGTGAAGGTAAAAAAATTTAACTTTCACAACAAAAACACTGTGAAGGTTACCTTCACAATGTTTAGCTGTGAAATTTTAAGTATAAAAAAGTGGTCTCATGAAAACAGTCTGGTCTCACGTGATCTCAAGTGTGTATATATATATATATATATATATATATATATATATATATATATAAATAATATTAGATGAGATGGTCTTGGTCTTGGTCTTTTAGTATAAATGATTGAAACATTCATAAATATGTGTATACACTTACCGAACGTTGACATTTCACAAACATCGTATTTTATTATGTTTTTCCAGACATCATATTCTCCTCTCATTTTCAACCTCTATTTATTTGACTGCGCTGCTTATAGTTTTGTAATTTATAACCATTAATATTAAATGCAACAATTTCTATAATATATATATATATATATATATATGATTGAATTTAACTTTAAATTTAAATAAAGAAAAATGTGATAACCAAATCGATTTTACACTAAAATCACTATGTGATTTGTGTGACCTAGGTCGCGAGCCAAGTCGCCCGCACACTCCTTGTCATGACTATGTTCCATGATCGCATATGATTTCAGTGGAAAATCATATGTGTTTTGCCGTTATCGTCTTTTCTTATTTTGATCTTGTTCTCGTTTGAACTTCTATAATATATATATATATATATATATATATATATATATATAGGTGAAGGATCGTATGAGAAGGAGTTGAGGCGAGAAGCGTAAGAATGGATTTAGACCCTTGATTATCTTTAATCTCAAACCCACCATGAATCGCGTTTATACAAGGATTGATCTTGTGGATCTTGGTGCATCTCATTTTAATGTGCATTCAAGGGTGAAGATCTTTTCTTACGCTTCTCATATTAACTCTCCTTCCCACCGGAAGCCAATCCTACACGTATGCGTGTGTGTTTAATATCAGTGTTGTTTAATCTATAAAACTGCTAGTTGATTTATTTTCATGAAGACTTAATAATCTAGAACAAAGCAAATAATTCAAACATAAAACATAGACAGTAATATATGTAACAGGTCACAAGTTTAAATCCAAAGAGGAATAAAATCTCATTGTGGCCACGAAGGTTCAAATATGGTGACTCCGGACTACACGCAAAGCAGGTAGTCGCCTTCATATTTGTCAGCTCGCATAGCGGGTTGGATATCCAATTTAATAAAAAAATACGTATAACAACCGATCAAATTAAACGTTGACCTGAGATTTTGATCTCTCTTCTTAAGACAAAATTGTCTTGTATTTGCCAAACGATATTAGATAATGTTATGTCTCTTATAATACAACAGCCTATGTTTTACCTTCGTCAATAGTAGCACTCACATGTGAAGTCTTTTAAACCCAATGATGTGCAACTCTCCTTTATTGTTATGACACTTTTGTATATATTAAACAGTAATTAATGAGAACGAAAATAAAAGAAACTGTTTGATATTATATAATATAATGAGCTCATTTCTTCAGAAACCCAAATTTTCATCCCATATTAAAATGGGAGAATGAAAATTCATTCTCATTTTCATTTCCCAACATGAACCAAACAGTCCCTCAATTTTGTTTCTTTTCTCTGTATTATTAGAATTTTTTATAACCGTATTCTTACGAAATTAATGAAGAAAAATTAGAAGCAGCTTAATAATTTGACCAAGATTGTCGATGAAGACGACCAAGAGTTCATCCCACATGTAGCTCATTAGTTAAGGGTGTTTGATAAGAGATATTAAGCAGTCATTTATGGGATTAAATATAAAAGAAATTGTTTTGTTTTATCTATACTGTATTATAAAGGATTTGACAAAAACTCTTAAAAACAAATTTTTATGCATGAAATATTGTTATATTCACAACCCTTAACTGGCCCAAATAAAGGCTAGACTATAGGATTTCTCTTTGTACGTCATCCGTTCAAATCTCCTCAGAACCACTAGATATTTTCCCGACTCTTATCTTCACGCCCCCAAGTTCGTCTAAATACCCACGATTACCAAAAAAACGATGCTATAATGGTTCGTTAATAAAAAGGCTAACATGGTTGGACGACGTGGTGAAGTAATATCATATGTCCATTCCACAATGCAAAAAAGCAGGGACTCGTATGTGGTTCTTGCTCAAGCAAAATAGAAGATATATCAGTGGAGAGCAATCAAATCGACGAGCTCTTTGTATTTATCGGAGACAAAGGATTCCACCTTGAAACCAGGTTTCCCGTTGTCCGTAGTCGGAGAGATATACTTCACACCGACAACTGTTGGCAAACCTGCAAATGTTGCATGGATTTTTTTTTATCATATTTTCAAGATGTAAAAATCAAACAATTTACAGATCTAAAAACAGAAACCGCATAAAATTGCAACGTATTTTCATATGATTCCTATTTTGGGTAACATACTTTCAAGACCTTCATTTTAGTATTGATATCTCAAAGTTTAGGTGCATGGTTTACATATGAGAATGCAACGTAGTATGGTCGAAATGTTTGAGATATCACATCCGACTCTGAGGTACCAAAATAAAGGTTTTGAAAGTAGCCCAATATAGGAATCTTCCATAAGTATCCAAATCATGATAAATGAACCATCATCATTTTCATAAATATCTCAATTAATTGGTATGTATGGTTTGCACTAATATTTGGGTTTGTAGATGAAACCACCAGAGACAGAGAGCCCAAAAAATGAAAAACTGATGAACACTCTGGTAACCATTTATTTTGACGGTATGAACATGTGCATACAAGTAATTGAAGTTGTTTCTTGATTTTTATACACGTGTGCATGTTATGCACATGTGAATACCGGACAACTGCTTACAGATTCCCTATATGTACATGTGCATACCGTCCAGGTTACTAGGGTGTTCCTTAGTTTTTCATTTTCTTTGCGGTTTTTCCCTAAACCTGACCATATACATGTAAACATTATATATTTAAAATAACAAAGAAATCTTGGCAAAGAAGCACTTACTGTTATGGACTCGACCATATAAGAGTCTTTCTCCCTTCCAATATTCCAAAGGTCTCCTTCTAACTCTATTGCTTCTTCTTACACCGGATTTCCATGAAGTGCCGGCCTCTGCCAAGACATTCAATAAATGTTCCATAATTTCGGATAGAAAAAAAACATGGAAATAACGACATTAAATCAACATATGAACGAGTAAGCACCTGCTAAACTCTGGCGCCTCTTTCTTTGATCAACTTCCCGTGTTCTTGTTCTGTTCTTTCTCTTATTCGTTGATGTATTTGGGTGCTCCTGTGTTTTTTGGGGTTAGGATCTTAGAATGTTGGTTATAACACAGAATATTGTGGGGTCATTCAGCTCATGACCTTCTCCAGAAGCCGGTTTTGCAAAATGACCTCTAATGTATTTCTAAGCTTTTAAGGTGCGTTTGATATCCAGTCTGGACAGGACAACATTTCAGCGTTGGTAAGACTGAACTCGACAAAACAGATAAAATGACCAATTTACCCCTAATGAGCCTTTATATATTTTGATTTTTAATTTATGTAATTTATTAAATTATAATAAAATAAATATTTTTTATAACAAAATATATATCATTATAAAGTTTCCATCAAGAGGATTAAAAATGACACCAAAATAAAAGCTTACGTAGTTTTCCAATTTTT
>NC_037531.1:18948102-19002639 GCF_001531365.2 Cynara cardunculus var. scolymus | reverse complement strand
ATATTATTTTTAATTATTATTAATATTTAATATATTACATAAATTATTACAATTATAGAAACGGTATAAAAATATATTTTGATAGTAAAATGAAAGTTTAAAGAGTATAAAAACAATAAATAAAATTTAAAAGAATGAACAAAATGTAAAGGGAGATGCATATTTGATGTTTTAGAAGAGGATTAGGTTTTATTTTGAGGTTATGTTGGTAAAATATAGGTCTGTTACACCATGTTCCATGGGGTGGGGATGGAACACGCTTGTTCCACTTTGTCCCACTTTGTTCCTGTCTATTCCACACAAAAGTCCTACCAAACTTGAAATAGTGATCCTTGTTTTGTTCTTGTATGATCAGTGTACCAAATGCACCCTAAGGAAGCAAGCTATCTTTAACCACGAGAGGTCTGTTTTTAACCAGGGGAAGGCCAGATGAAGGTCATTGAGCTAAAAAAAGTTAGAAGGTCGTTCTCCTAATTAAAAACTCACCATACGCCATTTACCCAAAGGACGCAAATATTGTGTCAAGAAGGATACGAGTTAATGTTACGCACTATTACGTTACAGCTAGTAATACTTCTTGATAAAAGAACTAAAAATAAGAAAAACTGAGAAAACCTCGTTTTGTTGTTCAGGAACAATATCAGGATCTTGAGTAGGTCCGCTTGCACCAAGGCCTTCGATAGAATTAGCGCCTGTTTGAGCTGACAAAAGTAGTTAAAGATGTAGTCATCAGCCAATAGAGTGAAACTATTCAAATTGAGATTGTTATATCACAAGCAATAAAGAAAAAAACGCATATATTTTTAATAATATTAAAAATTCCAGGTACTCCTCTCTGAAAAAAACGTAATAAAAAATAAACACAAGCTTGAACTTCTAGTTTTGTAGCTCAATCCCAGATGCTTGGCTGCATGTATTTCTAAGAATATTGTTTGTTTCACCCAGATGGTTGGCTGCATGTGCTTGAGCTAAGAGTCTTCTCTATCGGATAAGATTCTCGGTCCTTGTCATGCTCACCCAGTAAAGTAAGTGAGCTGCTAAGCTCTTACCGGATAAGCATTTGGCAAACGGCCCCTTAACGTGTATACAGTGATTAGTTCAGCAATATAGAAAGCATACAATCAGCAAGAGAAAGGTCAGAACATAAACCTGACGGACTCCGATGGCCTCCTAAGTCCTCTATCCTAGAAACTTCAACATTTACTTCTGGTAAAGCGGATGATCCTGCCTTCTCTGTCATATCTCCAACCTGTTATGTCAACAGATGGGCCATTTAGTAGCAGTATTCTATCAATCCTCAAAAAGCTTATTGAAAAGCAGGTAAACAGAATTTACATTCTCCTCTCTGTCTTGTAAGCATTGGAGGTAAACATTATCAGTAATCTCCTCAAAATTTAAATGGAGTAGTGTAACAGATGCCGCTTTTTGCACCGCATCTTCAGCCTGCATATAGTCACAGTCCACGGTATTCAATTCATGAGTTCGAAGATATGAAAAGATAATGAATATGACATGAGCATTTACATTTCCCTTTATGCCTTCATCTGTTTGAATATCAGTTGCTACATAAGGACCGACTTCATTGTCATTCACATCCCTTTCTTCCATATTATGGGACTGATCACGGTCCTCCATGCCAATCAGAGACTCTGATAGACTGGTAAAAGAGCATCCATTCATGTTATCATTGAGAAGCTTATCAGACTCGGGAGAATTAATCGAAGCTCCAGCTGAAACCTTATGTGTTACATCAATGGCAGTTTCTCTAACTTTGTTTTTTGCTAATGAGTCCAGTGTGCCTGAAACTGGGAATTCCTTATCCTTGCTGACATGAGTTGAGTGTCCGCCAATGATTTCAGTAGAAGCAGTGGTGGGAATCGAATCAATATCATGGGCAGAGAATGGATCATTTGATTCGATTGATTTCAACATACGTTTTCCAAATGTTGAAATTGCCAAAAATGGACTCCTAGGTGGCGTGGGTGAATCTAGAGAATGAAAGGGGTTGTCAGATAACTTTTTCTGTTTCCCAAGTGTTTGCCCTTTTAAAGCATCTGGTAAAGCGTGTGTACCAGACAACATGCTCTGGCCTTTTGTTAAGTTATTGGGTGGAGAAATGAAATCAAGTCTATGGATATCATGAATATCAGGAAGTCGTAAGTCGCTTATATAAACAGGTTTGATCTTCAAATGATCTTTCAAAAAGGACAAAGCCTCATTTCCATATAATCCGTCGATATTACTGGACATTAATTCATCAACTAGCTTGTTGAGTCTATCCTCCTTCTTAGTTATTGATCCTGTTCACATAAAAGAAAAAAGAAATATATCTTGTAAGTTACTGTGTATATAAACAAAATAGGAGGCCATCAACTTAAAACTTATATGCGGAAGAAATACCAGATCAAAAGTGAGCATACTAATGGAACCATTGGTTATTAATTGTTTGGAGTAATTTTTGATCAAGTGCCTTTTTTACTTCTCCAACTATGTCAGGTACATCAGTGATCGCAAAGGTACTTTATGATGTGCCTAATTTTTAAATTTCAAAAGCATCAACTCACCAGATACTTCGTCTTCCTTGGATTCCCAATTGGGGGTGCCAGGTTCTTGTTGCAAAGAGAGAGCAGGTGGACTTCCAATATTGTCTTGCAATGACTCTTGAGCAAAGGATGTGTTATTTTTAGACTGGCTGGAGTACTCATGATGCTTATAACTAGTTTTTCTCCTGGAGAATGAATTTAAGGTTACACCATGAAAAATTACTAATTCATATGGCAAAACTTCTAAAATGTTGCAATTCAGCAGGAAAAGCTAAACTTAACATATCGATAATACCGTGGTATTTCAGGTCGACGATGCCTAGCAGTAGTAGAAACTTTGGCTTCATTCAGGTCTTCGCCGCCTCTCTGCCTCTTCATTTCTTTTCTGGCATCTGGAAATCAATTTTAACATGGTATAAATTAGTTGTGTGACTTTAACTAACATCATGAATGTAGAAAATATGAATTTGTATATTATTTAGTATCCCTCTAGAATAGGAAACCAAGATGTACATTTGATATAGTTTCTATATTTAGAATGATTATATGCTGCCTTAGTTACCTAGAATTCTCTGTATATACTCTTGAACATTCGGTATGTAATACCCAACATTTTCTTCTTTGTTAAGTGCCTATTTAAAGGCACCATTCTCTATGAATAAATTTATGCAAGCCTATTTTTCGACTATGAACATTAAATCACAAAGATTAGAGAAGAATAATGTACTTTCAAACTTCTCAAAGGCTGCAAAAATTTCTTCTGGATCCTGCAGCTGATCAATTTGAAAACTTGGTTCCAGGACTGTAGAAGGCTGGCTGTCAACAGTGTTGCATGTTAAGCTAACCCCAAGTTTCCAGACAAAATATTTAATTGAGAGCACGAGAATGTATAACCTTTACCTTGTATCCAGCTTCAAAGAGAACTTAGCACGTTTCCGGGCCAAAGCTGGTCGGTTCGCCTGAGGGTTTTCCTTGTCGATTGTATCAGCTTCACTTTCATTGGTGTTAATGAATTCTGAGCCACCATCCACAATTGACCTTGCTTTCTCAAAATGCTTATCAGAGAATTGCAATGCCTTAAGCAGTGAAGACACAATAACTAATTTAGATCACTTAGTAATACACTTGACATAATGTATGCTCTACACAGCAATTCAAATTTTTACCTAATTACCTCTATTGTAATAATTAATACTCCTCTATATTAAAATAAGAGCATAATAAATTTACAGTTTTGTTTCAAAATCCCTCCGACAAGTCAGCATTGGTTAAGGGGCTGTTTACTTTTCCATTAAGCCCTTTAATGCTGATAAATTTGTCAGTCTGAGGGACGGGAGACTGATGGGTCTGAGGGAGGCAAAGAGAGAGGATTGGATCAATTCCTGGGGCATTTCTGGTATTGATTTGTTTGAGGTGACTTAATGGGGACAAGTGATGGGTCCTGGCTTAGTCCATATAGCCGTTTTGGCTTAAGCCGTAAAGAAAAACTCCTATATGGCTGAGCGAATAAGCTGCCCAAACCACTAAGCTCTTTAACCTGTATATAAACAGCCAACGAATTCCTATAGAACTTAAGTGACACAATAAATGTTTTGATCTTCTTATATCAGCATGTATCGAATTGTTTTACATCATCTATCCCACTAAAATTCCACGTTATGAATGCTCAAAAAGAGTAAAGCAGAGGTGTGATTTGTTTACTTTCTCTACAATTAAATTATTTTCGTCAATTGGAAGTTAAATGTCTTCGTTTCACACCAAATAATCGAATTCCTCAAACTATTTGCTCACTGATAGAGTGTAATTAACTAATTATGAACTCAACTCCGTAATAATCTAATGCCTCATAAACCTAAAAATCGCCATACACAAAAATTTGCACAGTTTATAACTGATTAAAGATGAATCGTAATAAGAGCTTGAAGATAAGCGAAAACTTAACCATTGAATTCATGTGCTGGTGAATAGCTTCCAGGTCTTTGGATTTCAGCGCATCTTTGGAATCACCAAAAGTTCGAGGGTGTAGAGAGATAATTGACTGTCCTTGAAACGGATCAACAAGATTGAATCGCTGCGCTTGAGTCATCTCTGCATTTTCGTGCTCAAACAGAAACCCTAGGGAAGATGCAATAGGAATTCGAAATTGTGTATGGTAATGGTACCAACAGGCGGGAGGGGTGAATCAGTCTCCGGTGGGCATGATTTCAAGTTTCTAAATTCTAACTGGATTTGTTGTAGTTTAACCCCCCCTGCTTATCTACTCATGTTTGGTTATACTTGTTTGGTTAGACTTATTAAACAACATGGGGCTATTAGATTCGTTTTCTGTTAAGACATGTATTGATATAGTTATCTGTATATTAAGAGATAAGTTGTTATTCGATTGTTATGCTAAATAACAGTCTGAATGTCATAAAATGACCATTTTACCTCAGTCTTTATTTTTGTCTAAATAAAACAATAGTTTGATAAAAATGTTAGAAAAATGACCATTTTACCCCCAGTTTTTTTTCTTCGTATCATTTTATCAAACACCTCAAGTCCACTGTTTCTGAGTCTGAAAAGATTAGAAAAAAACCCCATTATTCATGAGTCTGGTTCTAGCTCTGTAGTTTCTCTTTAAGCGGTCATATTTGAAACAAACCCGTGCGAAATCTGTTTAGGAAGAAGACGAATCAGTTATGGTTATTGAAGAACGTCGTCAAAGTTGGAAAACACGATTTTGTTGAGAAATTTGAAGAACGTCTTCAAATGAATCACCAAAGACTTGAAACACCGTTGTTGCTCTCAGACTTGCTCTCATCACCACCTCCAACATCGCCATCATCCACCGCTTGTGGATGTTGCACCGGCTCCAACTTATTTTTCTCAACTTCTTCCTCATTCTTAAACCCTAAATCCTCGTTCTTCCGAATAGAAAGAAATGGATCGACAGAGAGTTTGGAGCAAAACCCAGTTTGAAATCTGAGAGATAGAGAGAAAGCTCGTTTCAGCAACACGAGAAGAGAACTCGTCACCAGCAGCTTCAGATTCAAGTCGAGAGATGGAGGACGAGGGATAGAGGGATAGAGAGATCGAGAGATGGAAAGGAGGAGCAAGGAGGTACAAACCCATCATCTTCTTCAAGGAGGCACGCCTGAGGAAGGAGAAGGGAGGCAATGTGAATCATAAGGGCAAGAAAGGAAAAATGAGGGTTGAATGCAAACCACACCCTTTTACCAGCTAACCAAATAAGTCATTATTTGTTTTACTAAGTGATAAGCATGGTTTATTACATGCTTAAAGTACCAATTTTCTTTGTTTAATAGGTAGATTTTCCTAGTTTATCCCAACCTTGAGTCATTTTTACTTCCTTATTTTTCATTTATTATGTTTGGAGCTAAATGCGGTGATGGATTTGTTTTTACAACAACTTGGGGGTAGATGACATTTTTGACTCACAAATACTGCACTATGATGCTGCAGCATTCCAGTAGCATTGACCTGATCCGGTTCGGCTTTTTGGAGAGGTGCTTAATAGTTCAGTCATTGTCAAGAAGGAAGTCTTAGCTAAAGGAACTGTCGATTTTTGCTCTCTAATAGTTGGTTTAAAAGGATATGAGAAGACTTTGTGGATGACTTTTTGTGATGAAGATGATGCCTCCTTTCAAGTTTTTTCATGTGTACCTTGTCATTTCCTTTGCTTTTGTCTTTAGTATTTATTGTGTGTATAGGAGCCTTGGATGCCTCTTTAGATCATCCCCTTGTCCTTTCCTTTGCCTTTAGTATTTATTGTGTGTATAGGAGCCTTGGATGCCTCTTTAGACCATCCCCCGAACATTTTCTCATCTTGTGCTTTCCATCTTCAAACACTTTAAACCTTTATTAGTTTTATATTTATGCAGGTTATTAAGTTCTTATTTAAAAATTGTTCTTCATCTTCAGTTATTTATTTATTTACTTTTATCGTCATTTACTTTCCGTCTTTACTTTCAGTTATTTACATTCGTGTATTTACTTTATGTCATTTACTTTCCATAATGAGTAGCTAATTCCATTAGCTCGGGTGTAGGGTAAATGGTGAAATGTTAAACCGAATGAAAGTGGACGTTGTTTCGCAATAACAATGTTCCACTATTTCATTCAAGTTTTATAAAACCAAGCACACTTCTTGACGAGTTGATCACTTTGAAAGTGTTAAAGTGTCATGGACTTAGAGATAAGTCATTGATAAACACGTCAGCTTGAATGATATAAGAGGTAGACTTGAGAAAGTTACCGACAAGGAGACTTGTCATTTATGTTTTTCAAACTTAACTCCCAACGGGTTGGTCACTCTCTAAAAGTGTCAAAGTGTGATATATTCAGAGATGAACTATCAAGAACACGCCAACTTGAATGATATGGGAATCGGCTCGAAAGAGTGATTTTTAACAAAGAGATTTGTTTAGCCATATATCTTGAAGACACTTTTTTGTTACTATCCCTGGTTTGAACACCACATAGATATATGAGTGCAAAACTATAATATAGTGCAAAGGTGAAGTCCGAGACGAATACCTTCAAGATAGATGGTGAAAACTAGTTCTTCTACGATTTTGTCCGCTGGATTTTGTGTTTACGTTTCACCTCAAATCTTACACCCGTGCTACCTTTATTATTCTGTTATATTATTTGTGTTAACTCATAATCAACCTGAAGTCTTCATTTTTCGTCATCTGAAATCTTTTCTTTTATTGGACTCTCATTAGACTTTTGCTACAATCTCCGTGGACGATAATCCGATACTTGTACCACTTTATTACTTGGAAATACGATATTGAACCATATTGTATACTTACTTTGTGGCCCAATTTTATTAGTCTGAAGGTGTTAGTAATAGCCCGGCCACTAAGCCACAATCGAACAACCTTGTATGGCTTACCGAATAAGCCATACATTCTATACAACTTATTAAGCTGCTACCAAGATGTCGTTTACCAAAAGCTTGCCCAATAAGTGCTTATTGGTAAAATTTAACATTATTACTTACTTAGCGTGTAAGATTTTAGTCTACCAAAACAGTATCGTACGCAATAATTTACCCGATAACTTATGGTTATCCTAATTAAATTTCAAATTTTTTATATTTTTAAAAACGAGATATTTATCATGTATTTGATTATGTTTATCTGCAGTTTGTTACACGAATTCAAACATAGAACTTTAATAAGTTGTACTTACGTACAATTTATTTGTAATCTTAAATTTTAAGTAATATACATTAATAAACAATATTTCATGCATAAAAAATAGTTTTAATAGTTTTTGTTAAATGCTTTATAATATAGTATATATATATATATATATATATTGTATTATTAGAAATTTGTGTTAAATTACATTACGTAATGTTATAACTGAGTAATTTTTAACATATGATGTTTGATCATTTTACATTTTTGAAGTTGCTTGTCTTCTAATTTTTATCAGATATCGACTATCTTATCAGTTAATTCGACAACCATATTCTAAATAATAATTTTTTTAAAATATATTTTACTTTTATTTTAATAAAAATTACACAAGTAATTAAAGAAAATGGTTATTTAATTATATTGGCAAACAGAAAGAACATGTTGGAACCTGGAACATACATGTCCCCTCAGCCACATTAGTGTGCATTCATTGATTATAATCCAATTTCATTAATTGCTCATATAATGATTGAATTACAATTTTGGTCCCTAAGGTTTAATAAAATCTTCAAAAATGGAACATAAACTTTAATTAGTCGAGTTTTTATCTTTTAAGTATGCATTTTGCTCTGAAAGTGGAACCTGACCACTAACGACGTCCAATTTCTCCAGTAGAAACAGGAGTAAAAGTCGTCCAACCATAAGTCTCACCTTCAAATATTTCAGTAAACCCCCACTCTCCTCCGATTTTCTTTCACCTTTTCCTTTAGTACAAGTTACTAAAGCCTTAATAGACAAATGATTGTGTGATAATAAGAGTTAAAGTGAGAAGTATAAGTAGTGATCTGGATCTTTGATCACTTTAATCTCACTTCATCCCATGAATTGCTCTTCTCAAGGAACTGATCTGGTGCATTTTAGCGCATCTCATTAGTTTTGATCTTCAATGCATGACCCACATCACCGTGAATTGCTCGATGCATGACCCACATCACCATGTCGTAGGCATAACTGATCGCTAGCCAGGCTTTGAATGAAAAGTAATAAAACAAAAAAGATGATAACTAAAAAAATCAATTTTTAAAGACTTTTAGACTGGAATAGTTATAAATAACAAACTATAAAAGAAGAAAATCATAGTTTACTTTAAATTTTAATTAGTTGTGTACCCGCGCAATGCAACGGGAGCCATGAATTTTAACGATTTTGAAGTTCCACTGGTTTTAAAAGATAAGATTTAACGATGATATATGTTACACTTGGTCTTTACATATTAATACAATTTGAATAAATAAGAGTTATGGTTCCAATTACAGACTATCGATGAAAAAATTGTATTACAGTTTAAAATCCAATATATTTAAAATCAAACATATTTAAACGACTCCACAAAAGTGTTCGATTTACACCAAGAGCAAAGAACCAAGAAACTTGAGTTTTAAGATAAACACTCAAAACCAATAAATAAAACTACAAATTTAACAGATCATAAGCCATGAAAAAACCAAAAAAGATGGGTTTTAGAATGAAATTTCAACTGCTTACCCTCTTTCTTGTCCAGAAACTCAGATTAAGGTTGAATTAATACATGTATATATATATATATATATTAAAAAAAACCAAGAACATATTATACAGTGCAATTTGGACAGCCTAACCCCAAAACATAATATATATATATATATATATATAACTATAAAAGTATAAATCATAAATATTAAAAATATTTTTTCACATTATATATAACATATAATAATATAATTAAGTCAAAAACTATTCAATATTGGATTAATTTCGAAGGTATTAACGAGACGATTATAATGGTATAACTTGTTAAAATAAAAATATATTTTTTAAACATGTTTTAATTGATATACGATTATGTATATTAATTTGATAAATGTTTAAAATGAAACATTTAAAAGTAAAKRACGTAAAGTAAATTAATTAACTAATTATAGGGGTATAAAATGTAAATTTAAAATTATAATTTAAAAAACGGTGAGTGTATGTGAGGAGATAAGGGGGTGAAAAAGTGATATAAATGGTATCTTCATCATTTAGTATTTTAAGATTTTAAAACTTTTGTTAAATTTGATTTATAAGATAGTATAAATGAGTTAGTAATTATTTTATAATAAAATTGATAGAGTTACTTTACCGTACATCGCTAGTGCGTAGTGTTATGGTCAGGACGTATCTAAGACCGATTTGATTGTGTGTCTAGAGAACTCAAGACCCCAGAATGTCGCATGCTGGAAGACCGACAACCAATTAAATCAATTAAATTTTAATTCGACTTACTTTTTTTTAATACGACTTAATTAAATTAATTAATTATTCATTGGCATAGTTTGGTTTTTTCTTGAATAAATTGATACAATTTAAGAGGTTGTTTACCTAAATGCTTATTCGATAATTGCTTATTGTTAGGAGTTAACACTATAATTTATTTTACTAGGTAAGATTGTAATAGATCAAAACGTATCACATGCAACAATTTACCTAGTAAGCGCTTACCCGGGTAAGAGTCGTCGTCATCACTTACCGGGTAAGACTCTCCATCACTTACCCGGGTAAGAGTCGTCACCATCACTTACCAGGTAAGACTCTCCATCCTTACCATCGTTCTTACTGAGTAAGATTCTTAGCTCTTACCATGTTCATCCGGTGAGAAAAATTAGCCTATAAATACTTACCGGGTAAGCGTTTAGTAAACGGCCCCTAAGTCTACCATAATATTACCGGAATTTGGAAAAAAAAATAGAGATGGTGAAAAAAGGTGGAACTTGTTTTTTATGAAGTGTTAAAGTTTGAATTTTGGTTTCATTTCTGATTAGAAGTGGTGATGTTGAAGTTTGAAATATGAATTAGTAATACTGTTTGTTTTTACTTCTAAAATCTGAATTCAGTCAAATTAGTGAAAAAATATAAAAGATAAATAGTTTTTTACAAAATTATAAAAGATATATAGTTTTTGCTAACAAATCTCTTCCAGCCCTCAAAATATGAACCATTTGATAGAGCGTGGACTAAGATTAAGAGGTATTAAATGATACACTTACCACTTAAAATTTTAGAGGACATTTAAAATTTTTAAGCTCTAATTCAAAAAAAAAACGCTCTTAAAACTCAAAACGTATGAACGAATCAGACTTCAGAAGTATTAAGAGTCAATTTTGAAAAAACAAACAAGCCTTTAGAAATATTAGAGATTTATGAATAGTTTCTCCTATGGCTATGTTAAACTCTTATATAAAATAGACTAAAAAATAGGAGAGAGAATGAAGAATTTTGTAGACATAAAAAAAGAGAAATAATATATAATACATATTGAAGATGCTCTTAGAACTGAGTTCCTTACCCTACGATGGAAATATAATTGGAATTGTATAACGAGTATTCAAAACATATGACATGACCAAATCTTTTACGGCACGATGGTTATATGGTCGGTTTTGACCCTTGCAACCTCCTTCATCTTACCCCTTAGCCTTTCGGTTTGAAGGCTTTTGAAACCTTGAAATGTTCGAATCTTCGGCCCCACCCTATCCCAAGAAATCTCTCTCTATATATAAGCTTAACCGGACTCACTTTTTTCGACACAGAACCGCTTGAGGCCGGATCTGTTAAGGCCCGAGACCGATAAGTACCGACCTGAGACCAATTTTTGGTCATCACCATTCCTTTACAACCAAACTTGTTACTTAGATTCACATATGAATATTCAAATAGTTTTTTAAGAATTTATCAATAATTTACATGTGAATCATTTATGCATGTTGTAATTTTTTCCCCTATCTTTTGCATTCATATGTAATTACTTAAAAGTAAGTTATTTATGAGAAGCAGACGTATTGGGGGTTCATTTGGTCTGGAAAAGATGGCCCCTACGTTAAATAGCATACAAACATCGCCACAATCTTGTGTTTGGTCGGTGGGTCCAACCTCTGACCCCATGATTTAATCATTCACTCAGCGGTGATTTAAATTCAAATAAAGAAGTTTTTGTATTTAAGTTTTTTTTTTATTAACCTGGATATCCAATCCGTTATGCGAGTCGATTAATCTCATGACGATCATCTGTTTTGCTGATAGCTTGGAATCACCGTATTTGAACCCCCACGACCACAAGAGAATTTTTATCCTTCCTTGGATTTAAACCTGAGACCTCCTGATACTTTGACCTTTGAAGTCAAACTCAAACCAATCATACACCACCATTTGGTTTTGTATATAAGTTATATAGCTTTTTATTTATTTATAAGATATAATTTTAAATAAAAATATATTTATGTTAATAAAAGTGGTTAAATATTTAAAACATCTTCTAGTGTTATGTTATAATTTAAGTTTTGATCCTTTTTAGGGGTTATTTGTTTATCTCTTAATAGTTTCATTAAGAGACAATATGTGAATCGTTAAGAGATGAATATTGTTTGGCAAAAAAAAGTCTGTCTCTTAATCGTTATAAAATCCTCTAAATGATTTTGTATCATAGGCTTCTCTTAACCATTCAACGCTCTAATTTGTTGTAAACAATTACCAAACAATTATATTTCATTTTGCACTATATCATGAGAGTCTCTTAATCATTCTACACCAAATTATTCAGCAACTGATAAACTGTCCTCAGAGTTTTTTCTTACTCCAACGTGTATGTTATAACGTAGGTTAAAATACATAAATGAAAATAAATGTAAAATTCTTCAATTTTTTTTTAATTTTTCCACCAATCAGTTATTGGTGTTAGATGTAACTTTTTTTTAGAGATTTAACTTTCCATACTTATTTTATCGAGAACTATGATTATCGTCCCTGTGGTTTGTGAAAGATCGTAGTTTTTGTTCTGTGATTTTGAAATTACTATTTTCGTCCTTATAGTTTGTAAGTTATTGTTATTTTTGTTCCAATGGTAATTTATTGCTGTTTTAGGGGTCGTTTACCAAACGCTTACTAAGTTACATTACCTCACAGGATGAATATGGTAAAGATCAAAAATCTTACCCGGTAAGAGCGAGACAAGGACCAAAAGTCTTACCCGGTAAGTAAGAGCGACGACTCTTACCACGGTAAACGTTTACCGTGTGAATTGTTACATGCGATGTCGTTTTGGTGAACTAAAATCTTACCCGGTAAGTAAATAGTAGTGTTAAATTTTACCCGTAAGCACTTATCGGGTAAGTATTTGGTAAACAGTCCCTTAATCCCGGGTACTAAATCTATTAAAAATCACCCATTCGACTTAGGGGTATTTTGGTTGTTTTAGGGATGTAATGTTTTAAATTATATATTATATATTTTTTGGGTTATAAAAAGTTACAAACATTAACCGGTTGAAACATTAACAGTTATCATACTGATGTGACGAATAATGTGGTATTCAACTCAATGTTATTTGTTAACGTGACTAGTGAAATGATTTTTTTTTAATTTAAAAATTAGTCTTCAACTGTTTATACAGACACTTAAATGTTTAAAACTTTACATTTTAAATACTAAAATTAAAATTTTAAAAATACATTATCTAAAATAAATACCAAGTTAAAGTACATTATTTTTTTTATAATATAATTATTTTGAAGATGCTTTAAAAAAATAAAAAAAATTGTTTCAAATTTATAGAAAAACCACTTTCCGACAAGAAAATGAAGAGACGGTGTCAATAAACTGTGACCACCTTGAAGGGGTACACCAAACTAGAAACCCCCACGATTTCATGATGTCAACGTGATAACCACTCATCGACCGACACGTGTTAATCTACACTTACACTTGTTCCTGCTCTCCCCCTGTATAAATCAACCCATCGCTCAACAGCCTATACGAACACCAACGCGTTTTCATCATTCTCATTCTACATCTCTGTAAAAGCATCGGAAGTTCGAGATTAGATCTTTGAAGACTCATTCCGATCAAATGTCAACGGCAACGTCGGAATCAACCGCCGCCGGTTGCCGCAGCGGCCTTGATTTTGAAGAAATCGAGCTCACCTTAGGTTTACCAGGCGAATCACGAGATAGAAAGTCCGGAATGAAACGATATTTTTCAGATGTGATTGATTTGAAACTAGGTAGCTTTGAAGATCGAGAAACAGATAAATCCGATGGCAAATGCTCGGATTTGGACGCCGGAAAACCTCGCTCAAAGTAAGTTGATCGATTCGATATGCTACTTTTTGCTGGTCATATATAGGGGTGTGTGTGTGTATATACAGCTAGAGAAAGTAAGAGCTATCGTGAACTAACTGGATGATGTTACAGGGAGCGAGTGGTGGGATGGCCGCCGGTGCGATCGTACCGGAAGAACATAATGAAGAGTAACTGCAAATACGTAAAGGTGGCGGTTGATGGTGCACCGTATCTGAGAAAAGTAGACCTAGAATCATACACAGGTTATCAACAGCTTCTTTGTGCTTTCGAAGAGATGTTTTCCTGCTTCACGATCCGTAAGTAGCTATTACACATTATATTGGTCGTGGAATGATCTACTAATTCGGTTTTGATATTTAGCTGTGCGAGCTAACTTGTTGAGGTTTAATATTACAGGCAATGTGTTGAATGAGAAGAAGATGATGAATCATGTAAATAGATCAGAGCATGTTCCAACGTATGAAGATAAGGATGGAGATTGGATGTTATTTGGTGATGTTCCATGGAAGTAAGTATGCTTACACAATAACCAAACATTAAAATAAGAAAACAGTCGAATTATATATGATTTTACACCAAATCACGGACGATTTATGCGACTTTGCGGCCACATCGTCCTCATACCCTTGCAATAACCGTTAGTGTAAAAGCATGGTGATTTTGCACATAATTTGACCATTTTCATGTTTTGTTATTTAGTTATTGTTTTTGTTTGAGCCCCTCTCTCTCTACATGATATGTATATATATATATACACACATATATATATATATATATATATTATATACATATATATATATATTATATACATATATATATATATATATATATTATATACATATATCTGTACATACATTTATTTTCAACTACATGAAATAAGAGGTTAAATATTGTTAGAAAGTACGAAAAAAAGTTTATATGAATTCGTTGAAAAAATCTATTTGAAGATTTGAATGTGAAATGGCGATACAAAGTTTTACGTATAAACTATTCTGATAGTTTTTTTTCAATAATTCATATATTAACCTTTCTTTTTAACCTTTTTTTCTTACATTTTCACAATATTTCACTTTTTATTTGGATCTCTCAATAACTACATATATGGAAAACGTTATCCGACTACTTTTATGAAGACATAATCTAAACATTTTCCTTCTAGTTTCTCTTCTTGTCCCATCTCTTATTTTGACTCACTCTTTAATTTGACTCACTGTTTAAGGGGCTGTTTGAGATTACTTGTAAAAATAACTTATTGGCTTACTCTAATGTAACACCAATAATAAACATTTTTGAGTGTTTAGATAAACAGAGTGTTAAATTGGTAATAAAGAGTTTTTGAAAAAGTTAAATTATTCTAACTTATGATAAATTTATAAGAGGTTTTGTAAAAAATAATAAATTGTTTTAAACAAGCAATCCCAAAAACCCCATAGGTTTGCCCTTTGAAAGTTGATTAATTTGAAGCTTTATTTGTTTTGAAAAAACTACCCATTTTGTGTTGTCTTTTTGAAGGATGTTTGTTGAAACATGTAAGCGGATAAGGTTAATGAAAAGCTCGGAGGCTATTAACCATCTAGGTACATACTATGCTCATCTCTTTAATTGGAAAATGGTAAATTGCATAAAAAAAATAATGTACTTTAACTTGATTTATATTTTGGGTAACGTATTTTTAAAACTTTTATTTTGTTACCTAAGATGTAACGATTTATACATTTAAGTACCTGGATAACCGATTGAAGCATTAACCGGTTATCATGCTGATATAGTGAGTGATGTGGTATCCAACTTAGTATTATTTGCTATTCAACCCAAATTCATCTTGTCACTCACCACATCAGCATGGTAATCGGTTAATGTTTCAATCAATTACCCCAAAGACTTAAATGTTTAAAATTTTACATCTTAGATATAAAAATAGAAGTTTTAGAAGTACTTTATCCAAAATAGGAATCAAATTAAAGTACGTTACTTTTTCATACAATTTACCCATTGAGAAATTGACTAAAATATCAACTTTTTCCTAACCAAATTTCAATTTTAACCGAAATTTACGCAACTAACTTGTACATTTGTGTATAATCTATTTTCAAATTAGAAAATATTCATCACACAAATTATGCAAAAAAAGATAAAATGAAAATGAAGTTTACACAAAAAAGAACAAAAATCACATTGATAAAATGGCTAAAAAGTGAATTGAGTTGCACAGAATTGCTATTTTGATCAATTTTCCCTTTTAGTTACTAGTTTTGGAGTTGATTTTATCGACAACAAGCCATTGATGATATGTTGTTGGTCTCAATTTCTACAATGCAGCCCCAACTACACTTGTGAAATGTTGGACCCCAAGTCATTGAAGAAAAGTGTTGGTTTAATTTGTCAGGAAGGGCCGGGTAATATGTGTAATGCATTAATGTCGTCTTTTGAAACATCTTTTTGCTGATTTAGCTCGAAGGAGAGCAGTCTGCTAAGATTTTATATTTGTAGAGGAAATATATTAAAAACACAATATAACATTAATTAGTCGATGTTATACACGTGAGGTTTTCGTTTTGGATCCATGTTTTAACTTTGGGGGTTTTCATGTATGAGAAGGTGGTTTATAAAGGGGGGAGATCTTTTATAAATCCCAACCATTAATACAAAATACAACTTAATTAATTAAAATATTTATAAGAATGATGAGAGTTTATTTATAATGATTTTGATATTTATGAAATATTATCAGGGTTTATTTATTATTGATTCGAATGTTTTATATTATGAAATAATCAAAATATTCATTGAAACAAATATTTATTAGATTAGATAAACAGATAAACGACCGAAATTGGTTTGTATAATTTATACTAATGGTTCATTTTCTTACCAATTAACCCAAAAAGTTGTATATTCATATTTGCATAGTTCGATATGAAATGCCATCGAAGAGTCCGATCCAGCAATATTGCGTAAGTGAAGAAGGGAAACACCGCTTGTAAAGCAGCGTACACGCTTACCTTTACTCCATACCATAGGGCCTCTTCAGCAGTTGTAGGGTTCGGTGGTCGGAAATTGACTTGGCCTTGCCAAAAGGCCTTATCTCTAAAAGCCCGACTCACGAGACGTCCCTCTTGAGTAGAGTTCCAAACCTCATCTTGCTCTTGTGACATTAATGAGTTTTTTTTTTACATTAACAAACAAGTAATTCCACATAGAAAATTTAACGTGCACCTTTGATTTGAAATCGTGTTTGGTGCAACGAGACATCAAAGTTACCTGACCATCTTTATTGCATTTAACTTGGGTTATGTTTGACAAATTCGCTTATAAGTTTTTGACTCATAAATAGTCATGTTTGATAAAAACTAGTAGATAAATCATATGACAACATAATATTATATATAAAAGCATGTCGAAAGAATCTGAAAAAATATAGATATATAATTGAAAAAAGTTACGGAAAAAACCAATAGCAGTTTGTTGAAATGTTATTTGAAATAATATTGCAAAAAAATAGTTTATGACTAACAGAACAGAGCTTTTCAATAAGCTAGATTATTCTTATCAAACATAACATTTTTTTGGAGTAATCATTTGGTATTTAGACCATCTTATGTGTAACCAACTATTTCCTCAAACAACCAAGAATGCGTAATTAATCTTCATGATAGTAACGGCTTTTTCGAACCGTAAAAGAAAAGATTTTCACTACACCCATCTGAGGCTTAAACGCCACAACCTAGATCGTAAGGAACAGTTTAAACCACAAAGATGGTGCCTGACTGGTTTGAGTGTGAGTTTCAAAGATAAAAATATTTGGACACAATAAAAATCTTTGTGAAATTGTCACTTAATGAAGAACACGTGTCAAGCATTCCGTATACGTATTTGGCCTCCTGCTGTTCCTTTTGAATTGCACCTTGTAATCTTCAACTTCCATTGAAGAAATCTGACTTAGTGATAGTAGTTGTGAAAAAAACCCATCTAAATAAAACCATTTTCGTAGATCTCGTAAATTTTGGTGAAGTCTATATGATGATGGATCGTGTGAGAATAACAGTTATCGTGAAAAGGTGGAAACAATTCTGAGCCTTTAGATGAGTTGACTTTTTAATCTAATTTAATTTTTTTCAATTATTTTCATTACCTTCAATTGCTTTCATCTACCTTGAATTACTTTCATTACCTTCAATTACATTCATCTACCTTTTTCTTCAAATTTTTCTTTATCTTTAAGTCATTTTCACGGACTTTTACATACATTTAATCACTTTTACATGTATGAATTTGTTAAGGTTTCATTCATAATGATAAGAATAGTAAATAAAAGTACGTGAATGTAGATGAAGGTATATGAATATTTTGTTCTTACCTTCTCCCTATTACTTTTATTCTAACCGGAACCTAAACCAGGCCTAAATATATAGAGTAAAGATCAAGGGAGAGCCTTGAAAAAATAACCGGAGAACCATGAAAAAACGGATGAAAAATATATGAAAATAAATGTCAAGCTAAAGATAATAAAGTGATCGTTTATTTGGTGTATTTTGTTTCACTCCAATTTATGTTATATTTAATGTATTTTCTAGTTAAAAATTTGAGGAAAATATGTTTATTTCTTAAAAAAGGTGATTATAACCACCTTTTTTACCACATTCGTTACATCATCTCAATATAACATTTTGAATGGATTCTTTGGTTCTTTTACTTTTTAGAGTTCTCTTTTAATCTTAAACCTTATATATATATATATATATATATATATATATGTATATAGGATTGGGTTCACGTGAAACCATTTTTTTACACTTGAAAGTTCACAGTAAAATACTGTGAATGTAAAAAAAATCCAACCTTCAAAGCAAAAATACTGTAAAGGTTACTTTCACGGTGTTTTGCTATTAACTTTTAGTGAAAGACACATTTGGGGTGGGGGGCTAAACCGAATGCCTACTTATGGTTGATAACCACCAACTACCACTCTCATTAACTATGTTCACACCCTTCTTTATACCCATATCCTCCTACTCCTTTGTTTCTTTAATGTTACAAGCACTGGTTTACCTTTAGAAACACCAGATCCACACACACCAAAAGATGTCAGAAGCTCCAAAGATACAAGAGATGTCGTACAATCAATCTGTGCAAAAGACCAAGGAAGAAAGGGGCTGTCTGTATGCCTGGTTTGTACACCTTCTTAAAACTGGGTTTTACTTGATGGCTTTTTTTCTAAATGTTCATCTCGAAAAACCCGCCTCTCTACCCCTAGACCCTGTTTTTTAAGTTCGTTTGGTTTTCTCTAAGGGGCTATTTACCAACTGCTGACTGCCTTACTTCATAACATACGGTGACGTTTTACGTACACTTTGACCGACAAATGATCTAGATGTTGACCAAGTAAGGAAGGAAAAACTCTTTTACTCGGTAAATGCTTTGAGCATTTACAATGGGTGAGCCTTTTCCAGAAAAAGGTGGGACCCGCATGAAAACCTAGCTTGTAACTACACAAGGAATTTTTTTTTCAATTTCAGTGTTAAAGAGGCTTTTTCACAAGCATGTGGCCAATAAGCTTTCCAAAAAGCTTTGCAATAAGCATCATTATGGATGCTCTTACCCAGACAGCACTCTTACCAACTTTATATTTGCCGGTCAAAACCCTCCAACAGGCCAGTAAAACGGTCGGTAAAAATGCCTTTTGTAACAAAGAATGCCAAATATGGCGTGCTATATCGCTCACTTCTTGTAAATCTTTTTGAGAGTTGTGTTTTGGAGGGGATGATTTTTGCAGTGCGGTTGGAGAGGTTTTGTATTTTAGTGTGAGAGGGTTTTGTATTTTAGTGTGAGAGGGCCCACAAGTTGGTGTTTTAGAGGGTTATTGGTAGGTTGGAGTTGCTCTAAACGGCCCCAAAATGTTCCTCGCTTCCATGTTTTCAAGCATGCTGTCAGCTCGTAATCCTATGGAGGTTATGCCAAAGTGTTTTGGGGCTGTTTACCAAACGCTAACCGGGTAAGTGCTTATCGGCAAGAACACCACCTTCCCTTACCTTATCGAGTTACATTCTCGACCATCAAAATAGATTGATGGTAAACGTATTTTACCTGGTAAGCACTCACCGGGTACGAGTCTTCTCCCACACTTACCCGGTAAGATCATCGGTCTTCGCAATATTTCATGCTCCCTAGGAAGGTAGTAACACTTGATAAGCGCTTACCCGGTAAGCGTTTGGTAAACGGCCCCTAAATCACATTTCTAAATAAAAGATTTCTAATGCTTCATATATGTTGATGCAGCTTCTTCACATTGTTTTGCTGCTGTTGCTGTTCCGAGACATGTGAAGGCTGTTTGGACTGTGCTTGTTGCTGTTGCAAGTAGTCCCATATAATTGAAATCAGAAGTTGCTGCCTAGACTGCATTTCTTATTCATTTTCTGTCTGTTATCTGTGGAAAAACTCTCTTTTGTACTGATCAAATGCTTAATTTCATTAAAGTTCCTAAGTTGTGCTATCTTTGCTGGACTTGCCATGTCTAATTTGAGGTAGATGTATGTGCCTACATACTGTTTCTACTGCTATGGTGCTTGTGAAGAGACTCACACAAACACACACACACACACATATATATAGAGTAATATATACATAGAGAGTGAGGTTCAGGAAAAAACCTCAACAAATGAAAAACAAAGGAACACGTTAATAACTATTCTATGTGCATACAAGTAATTGAAGATGTTTCCTGGTCTCTATGCATATCTGCATGTTGTACATATGCATATCTGCATGTTGTACATATGCATATCGGATAGATGAATGGTTATTAGGGTGCTCCTTAATTTTTTATTTTTTTTTGCGTTTTTTCCATGAACCTAAACCTCTCTCTCTCTCTCTATATATATATATAGAGAGAGAGAGAGAGAGAGATTTTTTGAGGAACGTATCTAGAGAGAATTTGATTTGGTTAGACAATGTGTGGTAGAAGGTATCAACAACAACTGGTTTTATTATCCGTTGGTTTTTATTACGGGACATCTCATATTGTTTGGTCTTACTTCACAATCGATAAACGAAAGAAGACTTCCATCTCCAAGTTTAGAGAGGAGGTTTATTTTAGAAACAAACCATACAAACTAATCTTAGTCGTCCATCTAGTTCAATAAATATCTAATTCCATTTTGTTTCCTAATCTAACACCATGCATCTTCCATATATATATATATATATATATATATATATATATCACAATCATAGTTATTGGACCATGATAATTTTTCATAAATATTTCGAATGTTTCCTAATATAAACATTGGTTATGGTTTGTAAAATAAATTGTCTATATATAGAGAGAGAGGGAGAGTGAGTGTTGGCATCAGGTGAGAACACTTCTAAAATCTTTGGTTTAGTTTTTTAATCTGATGGCTCACAAAAACACGGACCTTCATCCACCTTCACCTTTAATCACATACCTTCGGTCACACCCACATGAATGAATTGGTTAAAGTTTCAATCATTGATATAAGTAGGAATGCAGAGGTAAAAGAAGGTATGTGAATGCAAGTAGATAAAAGTTCGTGTTCCCACCATAATAATTGTTCTCTCCGGAACCCATATATATAGAGAGAGAGAGAACTACTTTTATTAAGCAGTGTGTAAGTAGCATACCTTTCATTTACACTAGAATAGGACAGAAAAAATTGAATTATTATTATACCATGTAGGCTTTTCCAATATACAAATTAAAGACTATGAACACCAAGTAAGACAATGAATCTGTAGTAGTAGTTACCTCTATTTAGCCAGCAAGGATCGGGTTTCTTTCTTCATCAATTTCAACAACAAGTGTGCGCTTAGAATCTGATCCCTTTGGTCCTTCCGTGTAGAGTGTAGGAAGGTATGCCTTGTATGCTGGCAAATATCTTGATACAAAATCCATAACCTGCAACTCCCATCACAAAAAAAAAAGATAAGTTAGTATGCAGCCTATTCATACTGTTAGGGTACGTTTTGTACACTGGACAGAACAATATAGAATAGGGATCATTGTTCCATGTTTGGCAGGACTTCTATGTGGAACAAAGTGGAACAGACGTGTTCCACCCCCACCCCATGGAACAAGGTGGAACAGACTTATGTCTTATCAATGTGACCTCAAAATAAAACTTAATTCTCTTCTAAAACATCAAATGCATCTTCCTCTTTACATTTTATTCATTTTTTAAATTTTATTTATTATATTTTATGCTCTTTAAACTTTCACTTTACCAGATTAAAGGTTTGGCCCACCTAAGATATTAAAAAAATTCTCAGATTCCCCGTTCTACCGCCCAAAACAGGCCGTATCGGATCAAACGCAAATATTCGGTCTGAATCCCCACGATATAATACCATTTCTGGTATTTCAACCATCTTTGCATGAATCAATACTAAGTCCTCAGCCCATATGAAGTCCTTCGACTTCGGAGAACATACAGGGAATTGGAGGTAGCATTCTAGTCCTCGAAATATGATTTCTATATGGTTTCTATGTTTTGATTAATTTATGTAATCTATTAAATATTAATAATATAGAAAAGGTGTAGAATTAAAATTTGAAACTACATGAACTTTTCATTTTGGTGTCACCTTAATTGTCTTGACGAATACTTTCTAAATTCTAATGATATATTTTGTTATAAAAAATATTTATTTTATTATTATTTAATATTACATAATTAGTAAAGATATATAAAATATATAAACAACTCATTAGGGGTAAATTAGTTATTTTATCTGTTATGTCCTGTCCAACGCACCCTTAGAGTCCCACGTCAGCTAGACTTGGACCATTTATCCTCTATAGTTGGAACCTTCATGCACCCCTCAAAGGCACTTTTGGAGAGGAATTATTCTCACATGTTATAAGAGCCAACTTCTACCATTCTAAAACTCAATACCCTAGGGCGATTTGTACGCATCTAGCACCCTCTCGATAGTCTAAGACAACCTCTATCGATCTAGCCTCCATTGGAGGGTCGTGTTAGTGTGAGATCTCACATCGGTTGGGGATGGGAACAAAGGTTGCCTTATAAGGGACTGAATACCTCCTCTATCAGACGCGTTTCAAATCCGTGAGTCTAGGTATGGATGAAGTGAACAATATCTAGTATGGTTGGCCGGGGATGTTATAGTTAGAGAGTGTCGGCTAGATTTGGACCATTTATCCTCAATATTTGTTGGAACCTGATGTTGGACTCTTAACACATACTATTAGCATGATGTGAAGTGAGATGAATATAATAAAGCCGACCTCCTCATCAGACATCCCAGGGTTCCCTGCTTCTCTCATGGCAATCTCTGCCTGCAACAATTTCCCAAATTATATCAATTAGAGACTGTAAATACCTGCAGGAGAACGTCAAGATGATGACAAACCTGTAACCGCCATTGGTAGACACAACTCGGGTCTTTAATTTTGATGACAATCCATGATTTTATGAACTTGTCCCATGCATCATAATAAGCCTCGAGGTTTTTGTTCACTATTTCTAGCTGCAGATGAATTGTCAAGCCATGTTTAATGATTTCACAGAAGTAATATGTGTGATCTTGGTGCCCTAACCTGTGGATCGATAGCTTTGACCACTTTGCCAGGAACAGGCTTAAAACCAAGCATCCAACCCTCGAATAGAACTACCTAAACGACAAAAGAGGGGAAAAGTCACATCACAGGTTATTAGAAAATTCAAACTTAAACCCTTGTCTATTTAGTAAAAAGCGCAGATAAACTGAAGGTTTGATGTCTATCCAAAGTAATTGATCTAAATTTGCAACAACAACGCAAAGAATTTTGATTTTGTTCCTGTTTATCTCATCACACTGGTGGTATGTGCAGTTACACCAACATAAATGGGGAATGACAACCAAGAGCAATTTGCTGTGCATAGCATCTGAACATTCAAATATCATTCAATTTAATGAGTTTCGCTTACCGTTAGAGGTCCTTCAACCTCAGGCCATGTGGAGGGATCAGCTCTGTCACCTCTACCTTTGTATGCAGACTGCATTGAGGATAATCTAAAACTCATAATTGCAATGATCGACACGAAGTCTTTTAGAAATATATGTACGAACATTGGTGCTTACTTTATCATATCTGGGCAGCTTCATCTTCAAACCTGGAATGTTTATGCCCCAAAATTTAGTTTAGAATTTGTGATTGAGCAAAAGATAGGATGAACATTTGGGACAGAATGAGTGTCACACCTTCTTTAGACAATTTCCCCAGAGCTGTCAGTGTTTCAACAGACAGAGAAAGATCATGGCTTCCAGCATTTCCACGAAACTGTGGGTTAAGAAAAAGCCTCCTGTGAACTAGTTACTTAAAAAGTGACACCAATTCTGTTGTGTTTAATAACTGCTTTCAAGAAAAGGGCAAATTGGAATCGTACCTCTAAAAGAGAATTGCCAGGATTGTTTTCTCTCAGTTTAGCCTAAAACAAAATTAAGCTACATTATAAATCAAGAAAACAGAAGAAGATGAACACTATAGGTGGTCAGGTACTCCCTGGGTAGGGAAAAGATCCCATGAGAACCATAAATATTTTGAGGACCGTGAGAACCAAATATGCATTTTGATGCATATGCACTATGAATTTTAGTGACAAATATGCACCAATGCATGCTACTTGCATATTTATAGTTCTCCTGTCAACTTCCGCCCTTTGAGTATTTACCTGATCATCAGCTGTTAAATAGAAGTCGTCAATGGATATAGTTGCAGACTTCCTGATACATATAACATGGTAGAAATACTTGAGTTCCTCAAGATTATTATAAATTCACAACCATAAGCATATCGTCATTTCATAAAATGTACATTACTCTGCACTCTACCTCCCTGAAGTTCGAAAAAGATAGTCCAGAGCAAAGACGAGTGTAGTCTTCCCACAACCTTGTGGAGCACTAAAGCCAATCTGCATAACAATAGAGGATGTCACCTGACAGCTTATTTATTCTGCATTAGCAAACTATTCAAGCAAATATCTGAAGGCTGCTTAAGCAATTTGAGAACGGCACATAAAATCAGGACAATAAACTGCCATAAACTCACGTAGTGAACTTTAACATCAAACACCTAATCATTACTTTACTCCCTACGTCCCAAAATAAGTGTCCACATTTCTAGTTTAGTTTGTCCCAAAACAAGTGTCCACATTTCTAGTTTAGTTTGCCCCAAAACAAGTGTCTACTTAGAAAAGCAAGTGCATACTTTCCAATTCTAACCCTTAATTATGAGATGGAAAAATTAATTATTCCCTCTATTACTAAGGATAAAATTGTCATTTAGTTAATTAAAAATGCAGTAGTTACAAATTTCTAAAACTGCATGTCTTTTTTATTGTGGATATTTATTTTGGGACAGAGGGAGTATAAAGATCCTTTTCTTTATAAGATTAAAAACATCTTTTCTCCCTAACTATTGCGCTCTTTTATGAAGTATATCCTATTGTGCTTAATGGCACTGTCATAAACAAACAAGGACGGGACAATTAGAAGATGAGATGAATACCACCAAAGGAGGGATATCATCTCCTTCTTTGAACGTGGACCTGTGATCAGATATCTGCTGTTCGCACCACAAGTAGACAGGGATATAGTAGTGATAAATTCTAGCTTTCTGGGGTGTTGTCAGGTATAGCTCATTGAGGTTAAACAATTGACACACGTGAAATCCCTTCTCTAGCCACTTGTCTATAGAGTTGGCTACCGTCTCTTGGGTGAATCCAAGTTTGTCCATAAGGGGACCTGAGCATATAAACTCGAAGAGATCCTTCACAGAGGAAACTTCTGCAGGCGTAGATGGAAACACAGAACGAAATGGACCCTGCCTCCTTCCATTATTGACTA
This sequence comes from Cynara cardunculus var. scolymus, assembly GCF_001531365.2. NCBI lineage: Eukaryota > Viridiplantae > Streptophyta > Magnoliopsida > Asterales > Asteraceae > Cynara > Cynara cardunculus. The sequence continues at coordinate 18,976,923 of NC_037531.1, read as the reverse complement.
CAATATCCTTATAGGTTGAGTTGTCTTGCATCCAAGAACATCCATGACCTGCATTAATAATGTCTCAGCCATTTCGGAGATAGATATACAAGAGAAGATGCAGTATAAAGATCAACCGGCTCAAAAATCAATGCCGATGTGCATTAATGCACCATCAGCATCCACTTGTAAAGACTTTGATATGTTTGGTTTTCACCAGTTTTGAATACTTTTGCACTTCCACTGCCAAAGCAACCTAATTCTGTCTAAATTTGTTGCTTCTTTCCCTACAACAATAGCAGCATATTCTGAACATAGGTACATTAAATATCCATTCTGCATCCCCATGACAGATAGTATTCTGGTTTTGCAGAGGCTCATAAATAAGATTTGAGATCTCTAAACAATGCCTAATGGGAGAACAAAATTTCCTCTCAAGGACCAAAGTCTGATCAGCACCTAAACCTTTCAACTTCTTTTGAAACAAGTCATTTTGACAAAACTTCTGTTTTTTTGTTGTTATCACGTTTATGTTTAAAAGAATAAAACAATGCCTGCCAAATGTTTACTTTTTCTAAAACCAAAACCAGTTTAGAAATTTTGTAAAATACAATTATAAATTACAAATTTGTAATGTTTTCACAGTTCACAACACTAATTTACAAAAAGTACATAATGATAATTTGATTCTAATTGTTTGTGCTTTGAAACCACGTAAAACAGAAAAACGCGAGCCTTAAAGATTGAACATCCGTGAACTAAATCGTGTGAGGTAGAAAGATCCCAATCATGACGGCATAGCAATTTAAAACAATCACATTGTTCTAACATAGTGATCAAATCACTGGTCAAAAGTTTCCTCACACACAACTCAATAAGTACCCAAACTCATAAACCTAATTTGAAACTTGAATGTGCCTTCCATCGGACAAGAGAAGTCAAACAAAACACCATAATACCATGGATGCAAAGCAATTAACGCCGTATCTATTACTTACGAACATTATCAATCATGTACGGAACTACAATTTCTCATGTATGTGAGAAGAAGAAACAACAACAGGAGTACGAAAAAATTTATACACGATGACTGATGAACAATCTCCAAAAAAATGGTGGAAAATTAAGGTTTAACTGGAGTAAAATACATTCAGTATACCTGATTTGGAGGATTGGACGGGCAATTGAGAAGTGATGCGATGTGATGTGAAGCTGCTAGTGGTAGTTATCGGGAGTGGAAGGAACCTGCTCGATAGATGATTATTATAGTTAAAACTCCGGTCAAGTGAGGCTGAGGTTGAAGATGAAGACGGCGTTAGCACAGGTTTCGATGGTCGATGCAAAGCATCCATAACCACCGCCATTGATGAGCTACTCATGGTCCTCCCACAGTGGCTTTCTGGAGTGGGATCAACAGATATAGAGGGACGCCACAAGAAACGGTTTGAAGTTATCTTTTTGGATTTTGGGGGATGTTTGGACTACTGCCAACTGTCTAATAAGATTCAAGTTTTTTTTTTAAACAAAATATTTTAAATCACATTTGTCGGAAAAAAAAATATTAAATCATAATAATTAGAGTATTTGACACATCTACGTAGACATGACCAAAAATCAGTCTGAAACGGGTTGGGTCAGGTCCAAATCAATCTCGGGGTCAATTAGTAATAATTCGGACCGGTTCCGGTTCCAATCATGTAAAAAATACTAGATCTGGTTAAAGGTACTTATAAACGGTTACGGTAACCGGTCCCGGTCCCAAACTGGGTCCAAACCAGTCCTATATTAAAAAAATATTTTCTTTTTTATTTATTTTTGATAAATTTTTAAAAATACTTTAATATTATTTTAATATATTAAAATAATTTGATAATTTGATTCGTATTGGTAATGTACATCATGGACCATATTTTTACTCAAATGCTTGATAATTTGAATTAAAAATGCCAAAAAGAGTTAGAGCTATTCGAAATCAGTGTCCCTTCAAGCCTTTGAAAATAGTTTAAACCCTTATTCTTCCATTTGTGAAATAAAAGATTTGGAGTAATATTTTTCATCACATATTTTCATGATTCAATGTTGATATCATTAAATGTGTAGTACTTGCAGAATACCTTACGACTTACATTTGAAGAAGCGTTTCAAATGCTAAAGGTCTGTTAGAATATACCACTAACACTCTCAATTAATCCAACAAATGGTGTATGTCCAAAAATTATTTGCTTACCGAATATTGAAACTGTAGGTATGCATAAACGAACAAAAATAGTTCTTGTACGTTTGAAACACGATCAAATAGAAAGTCAGTGTTGAAGTAGATCCACTTGATATGCTTAATACATAATCAGAAAACAACAGACCTTTCGAGGGACAGAGGGTTTCATTGGAGATTGTTTGGCCTCACATATTTCATAGGAGACCGTTAGTTTAACCGATATTGCAAGATGTATTTATTAAAATTACATTTAAGAGAGGAGAAAGCTGCAATTTAATAGCAGAAGAAGTTACAAAGGCTATTAGTATATAGAAAGTTGGGGGATAACCTAGATTGCAAAATACATTTAAGAAAAAGTGAAGCTAAGAAAGTTACCATAAACATATGGAAAGTTGGGAGTTCAAGATGTATGTAAATTTATAAAAAAACTAATGTACGATAAAACACATATTTATTATATAGGGACAATATGGTCTTTTTTTTATATAATCTATACTACCTTATAAATCAGATTTATCAAAAGTCTCAAAAACAATTTTTAATGCACAAAATACTATACATTTATGCACAAAGTCTTAAAAACAACTCATAATGCATTAAGTATTGTTACTTTATGCATTTAATCTTAAAATCTCTTAATCTACAATTAAAATAATTTATAGTATAAGGTTTTTTTTTTTTTTTTTTTTTTTTTTTTTTGTAAGGGTGTCCGGGCCAAAGCCCGACTAATCCCCGGCAAATTTGGAGGCTAAACATGGCCCCACTTAAATGTCGCCAACACTCCCCTCCCAGGGCTCGAACTTGGGTTCATGACTATGCCATGCCCAAACCTTTACCATTAGGCTGGAAGGTCTTTGACAATTTATAGTACAAGTTGCCAATGCACATTATTACATTTTTCTTTTCATGTTCCCAAGATACTTTTGACACATTTCACTCATGTCTTCACCTTCTCATACCTCTATGTCTTATCTCATCCCCCAAAGTGAGATTCAAATTGATATTCACCATGAGTTATTAAAAGTTCTTATATTCATGTCTTATTCAATTGCTTTAGAATTCTTGGTCTCACTCTCGATTTCTTAAAAAATTGCTCTTGATGTAAATCCAATATATTTGTGAAGTCGTTTAAATATGTTGGATTTTAAATATGTTAGATTTTAAACTGTCATACGATTTTTTTAATCGATAGACTGTAATTAAAACCATATAAATTGTATTAATATGTAAAGACCAAGTGTAACTTATATTATCGTTAAATTTTCTCTAATAAAACTAGTTAAACTTTAAAATCATTAAAATTCACAATTTTCATCACATTGTATGAATACACAACTAGTACATTTAAAAAGATAAAAAATTTAGAAAAAGAAGTAGGGAGGGTTCTAACGTTAAAAGGTGTCATGTAAATGGATAATTTTGTAGCCGTTGATTGGCGTTTGCAAGGACACGTGGACAACAGGCAAGAACTAACCACAAAAAAGACCGATTGCGAAAGCACATCTAATTTTTTCCGTCTCCGAGCCGTTTAACCGTCGCCGTCATCTCCCTTTAACACTCTTCTTCCTCACTCACAGATAAACTACCATATTTGTTCAATTACTTTATATACATTCAAATGGAGATTTGAATTTTGTTTCTCTTTCGTCTGAAGGTCTTCCAAAGTGTTTTCTGTTTTCATCACTTCATTTGAATCAATTTCCCTAAGAAGTGATCAGAAAAACCCTAAGATTTAACCTTTTTTTTTTGTGGTGGCAATACGATTGATTATAGATGGCAGGTGCGTCGATTGCAGGAGTACAAGATCATTTGAAATTGGCGAGAGAATATGCAGTTGAAGGCCTCTATGATACTTCCGTCATCTTCTTCGATGGTGCCATCGCTCAGATCAACAAGTATCCACATCTCTCTCTTTTGTTTTTCAGTTCAATTATGCACTCAATAACATTCACATTGTCGTTAAATATTGAAATCGAGTTAGTAGGGGTTAGCTCTGTGAAGAATTAGAAGGTTTTTAGTTGAAGTTTAACGATTTGTTTGATATCTAACAAGCACATTGTCGTTAAGTATTGTAATCGAGTTACTAGGTTTAGCTCTATGAAGAATTAGAAGGTTTTTAGTTGAAATTTAACGATTTGTTTGATATCTACCTTCAGAAGTTTATATACTGATTAACCATTGAGGATCTGTTGGAAAGGCAAAAGGTTTTGGAACATTATACCTACTCTAGTTGATCATCTGGTTCATGAAAAGCAATCACCAAGTTTTCCTTTGTTGGAGTCCAGCCCCCGCTATACTTGGACCATTTCTTTTTGATATACGTTGCAACTTCCCTTTTATTCTATCCTCGATATTCTTCTGAAGATTAATCTAATGGGATTCCACATATCATCACATGGTATGAGAGCTAAGGTCTACCGTCACAGGGAGTCGACCACTTTGGGGCAAATTGTACTCGTCTATCCCCCTATCAACACTTTTTTGCCCGTTTAGCCTCCGTTGGAGGGGGCATGTTGGGGATCCCACGTCGGTTGGATTTAGACTATGTCTCCTGAATATATGTTGGAAATTCCCTTCACTCCTATTGGGTTCTTTTGGAGAGTAATCTAATGGGGTTCCACGTATTCCCACTTGGTATTGGAGCTAAGGTCTACCAGTGTAGGGACTCGACACTCTCGGGCAATCTATACTTGTCTAGCCCCCAGTCGACACTCGGAGACAATATGTGTTTGAGTCCCTTGTCGTTTAGACTTGGAGCATTTTCTCTCAATATATGTTGGAACTGTAGCTCTCTCTTCAAGGGTTCTTTTAGAGAGTAATCTAATGGGGTTCCACATATTGTCACATGGTATTAGAGCCAAGGTCAACCACTTAGGGACTCGACACTTTGGGGCAATTTGACTCGTCTAGCCCCCTCTTGACACTCTAGGACAATCTGTGCCCGTTTAGCTACCATTGAAGGGCACAGTTGGAGTCCCATGTTGGCTAGATATAGATCATTTCTCCTCGGTATATGTTGGAATTTCCCTTCTCTCCTTAAAGGGTTCCACATATTCTCTCATCCTTAAGTCGAGTAAACGAGTTTATGCATTTTGTTTGGTTTTATTACACGAATAATGCTTGTAATAGAGATTTATGTTTCTGCATAATATACCAGAGATATCAACCTTTCTTCTCGGATATTGTTTTGATTTCCAAGACATTTATGTTCTCCTTTTAGGCACTTGAACTCACTTGATGATCCTCTGGTTCGTTCAAAATGGATGAACGTAAAGAAAGCTCTCTCAGAGGAGACTGAAGTTGTAAAGCAATTGGATTCCGAGAAGAGGTCTTTCAAGGATACTTCTGTGGGTAGAAGGCCAACTTCACCTCCTATATCTACGAATAAATCATCATTCGTTTTTGAACCATTGGATGAGTACCCAACTTCATCTGGTGCACCAATGGATGATCCCGACGTTTGGAGACCACCTAGTCGAGATACTTCGAATAGAAGATCTGCAAGAGGTGGAGTAGGGGCTACAAGGAAGTCACCACAAGATGGAGCTTGGGCTCGGGGTTCTACTACCAGAGGTGGAGCAACGGCTCGTGGAGGAAAAACTGGTGCTTCGGGTAGGGCTAACTCGGGAGTTCGAGCATCAGTTAACGGGAAAAAGGGCACGGGCTCAGGGAGGCCAAATTCCGCCAAGGATGAATCTGGGGTAAGTTTCATCGCATATCATTGCTTTTCTTTTCCGAAGTATGTAATATTTATGTATGGCAAATACTCACGCACACTTTTCACCTTTGGTAACGTTTGATTACTTGACCTCCTAGGAGGCCGGGCTCTACTGGTAATCCGGATACCGCTGGGCCGATGACCCTTTGGTCTGCATAGCATTCTTTGTTCACATAAAATTTGTTAGACTGTTCTTGCAATCAGGTTAAATACACTCTTATTGGTGAGCAATTTCTTCTCTATTTATATATGGGGGTGGGGTGGGGTGGGGTAAGACTCCTAATGTTTGTTCACCTATTTTTGTGGGACAGAAACAATGCATGTTTGTCCCAGTCAGTCATGTCCAATCTTAGAGCCTGTTTGTTAACAGCTTAATAAGACTCACACCTTATTCGACAGCTATATATGACTGTTTTGTAGTGGCTTAACGTTATATGTATGTTTTTTAATTAAATACTTGTTCTAAAAATAGTTGAAAAACATTAGTAACCTACACAACGTAAGTATGTCTGTACTTATAGAAAAAAAATACAAGATTTGTGTAGATAATCATATAAGTAAGAAAAGACCTCTGAAAAAAATGAAATTTATCGTAAAAAAACTTGTATATTCAATAAAGTATCGTGTTTATTTTAAAACCTACATAAAACATTAAAACTTGGCATTTATAAAGGAAGAAAAAGAAGAATTTGATATGAACAAATAAAGTTTCAAGTGGATAATTGAGGTTTGAAACTGTATCAAATTTTATTTTTGAAGTTTGAGGGGAAGCCAAGGCCACTTCTGGCTCCGAAGTGGCTCCGCCCATGTTGGTAGAGGCTTAATGATATAGAAAGTGGCTTATTCAGTAAGCTTATAGGGTAGAGCTTGCAGAAAGCCAAGTTTTTTTTCAAACCTGTCCCTCCCAATTAAATAACACGCTCCTTCGATCTATGAAAGAACTCTCCCAAACAAAAACCTTCCCAATCTATACAGACAGATTAATCCATACAGAACAAATGGAAAACCAACCAAACAACCCCTTAGTATAATTTGTCGCAACAAACATAGAACACCAAGTTTATCTTTCTTATAGTCCTGTACTGTCTCACGTACCAAACGCACCTTATTGAACTTGCTAGAATAGTTTGAATCTAGTATTTATTGATATCTTTCATACAACAGAAATTTATATTGACTTGCAAAGGGAGTGTCAAACTATAAAATGCTTGGGAGTTTTACACTGTTATGGTATTTGATCTAAATATGAGGATTTTTGGATCTAATTTCAATATCTGCATTGCAATCATTAGAATGGAGATGCTGAAGAGGCAACGACGAAACGTGGGCAGTATGAGGGGCCTGATCATGACTTGGCTGCAATGCTTGAAAGAGATGTCTTAGAAAACACCCCTGGAGTCAGATTTGAAGATGTTGCAGGGCTGACTGAAGCAAAAAGGCTTCTAGAGGAAGCTGTGGTTCTACCTTTATTAATGCCTGATTACTTTCAGGTCTGTAGTTGGTTTGAATGTGTTTTTAAATATATATAGAAGACATATACTCACACCCACTCCTTACCTTTGGTGAGGTTTGAAGGCTTGACCTTCTGGGGAGGCTGGACTCTTCCGGTAACCCATTTGGTAGTCTCTTTGGGATTTCATTGAAATCCCAGGATTTCAATTACTGACTTTACTTTAAACCAAACACGGGATTGGAATGATTTTGAGTGATTTGGATTTCGTGGAAGGATTTGGATTCTTTGATGTGTTTGGTTTGTAGGATTTTGGAATAGAATTGAATTCCATTTTATAAATAATTTATAGAAACAAATTACAAAAATAATTAAATTACCTTTTTATTAATTGATTATTACAAAACAAACATTTTCAACATATTTTAAAACACCAGTACACAAATCTTACGAAATCCCGTGAAATACCAACAACCCCATGGGATTTCAAAACCCTATGTTTGTGGCATTTCAATGAAATCCTTCAAACCAAACATGGGATTGGATTGGAATTCAATACCAAATCTCTCCAAATCCATTCCAATCCGACAAACCAAAAGGGGAACAACACAAATGAACTTTTATGCTGCTTAGTCGGTATATATCAAACCAAACCAAACCAAACAATCCCAATATATCCCGCTCCAAAGCATGGTCCGGATGGATGGGATGTAAACAGACCTGACCTCTTAGTCAGTGTATTAAACTTCAGCATTTCTTCAAGCAACATAGTTTTCTTTGTGCATGAAGACTGCTTGTGTGTTTTTCCATGGATCTGCCAGGCCTAATCTTACAGTGATTTCAGGGAATTAGGAGACCATGGAAAGGTGTTCTCATGTTTGGTCCACCTGGAACTGGGAAGACACTACTGGCTAAAGCGGTTGCTACCGAGTGTGGCACGACATTTTTTAATGTTTCGTCTGCTACATTGGCTTCAAAATGGCGTGGAGAGAGTGAGCGCATGGTTCGATGTTTGTTTGACCTGGCCAGAGCTTATGCTCCAAGCACAATTTTCATCGATGAGATTGATTCTCTTTGCACTTCTCGTGGGTAAGTGTTTTTCCTTTTCCTTTTCAAGTCGAGTCAAATCTGTGTATGCTTGTAATTAGGCATTGTTTGTTCTTTTAAGCACTAAGCGCCAAATCTTGAATGCTTGAAATATACCTGAAATTGACTGGACAGGCGAGAGTGAGGTTGGTGGATGAAAGTGTTTTGGAAGGTTTTAGAGTTCTAATGTACATGGGTAATTTAGTAATTTACCAATCTTGTCCCCATCTTCCTGATTTTTCTTCCACCTATTTTGGTGGGACAAAAACTGCATTTTTTCCCACTTAGTCTTGTCTTTTCCTAGTTTAAATGCCGCACTAGATGTGGGACAACATGCTTTTGTTCCATCCTGTCTTAGAGGTGAATAAGACCCGGGCTTTTCGGGCCTGGGCCTGGGCCTTCTGAGCCCTTTTTCAGTGCAAAAAAAGGCCTAGGCTTTTATAGGTCGGGCCAGGCCGGGCCAGGCTTTAGTGTTGAAAACATAGTCAGCCACGTGTGCCTGACATGATGCTCTTAGGACAGGGTGGTGTGGGCCGGCTTAGGGTTGCCTGTTACAAACCCTTTTGCACAAACATTCTCTCTCTCTCTCTCTCTCTCGTGTAGAAATGATTGGATGGTGCTTCCAACATCGAATCCTTGTTGAAACATGATTTATTTTCATATATGTGTAGGGCTTCAGGGGAACATGAGTCTTCAAGGAGGGTTAAATCTGAACTTCTAGTTCAGGTAGATGGTGTAAACAACACAGGTACTAACGAAGATGGTAGTCGCAAAATAGTGATGGTTTTGGCAGCTACAAATTTTCCTTGGGATATAGATGAAGCACTAAGGTATATACAGTCTTAGATGGAAGTCCTGTTAGGAACACATAATTGATTAGGAATCTGGGAACCGCCTACAACGTGCCACGTGCCCCCCTCTTCAGGACGAATATTCATCATGAATCACACATTCATGATGAATAAGGACGTGCTATTTAATCACACATTCATGATGAGTAACACGTACATATTCCTGATGAATATGCTACGTGTTGCGATGTGGGCAGTCCCCGGTTCCTAATGAAAATTAGGTTGCTAACGGAACCTGCCCCTATAGTCTCATACAACATTGCTTTTCTCCCCCTCTCCAGCCTTTTATTACTTCTACTATAGGAATTGGTTATTCAGTGCTTCTTGCTTATTCCGGTGTTGTAGGCGCCGTTTGGAAAAACGAATATATATTCCTCTGCCAAATTTCGAGAGCAGAAAGGAGCTTATAAAGATTAATTTGAAGACCGTTGAGGTAAAGTCACTTATCTGATCAATCTTTGTTCGTTCAATCTGTTCGAGGAGATGTATGAAGAGATTTATTATGTTACCATCATAATAATTCTAGTTCAGAAAGGAGCTTATTATGTTCTGTAGAAGTTATTGAATCAACCTGCTGCTTTGGTCTTTAAAGCTTAGGGGTCGTTTACCCAGAGTTGTTAAAGGCTCAAGGCATACTTAGACGCAAAGGTGTCCTGGGGCCTAGGCACGAGGCGCAGGCCTCAGGAGTGCGAGGCGCATCTTATCAAAATGTGTGTGTGTATACATGCACACAGTTGCACACAATTCAAATTTTGCAACAAGTAAAAGCCCCAATGCAGCGACCAACAACACTTCGATAGAGGCAGAAGCAAGAAGGGTTTAAAGTGTGAGCCGAGAAGGAGAAAGTTGTAAGGTCTGGGTATTCATAGAGAAGAAGACTTGAAGTTCTAAGGACCGGATATTTAATATTAGGGTCTGACTTACGACATCTATTTAATAATTTTTTTAGAACAGAAGATGAGAAAACTTATTTAATATTAGAGTTTGACTAGGTATTTAATAACCCTTTATGAGGCGCATTGTTGGGAATTCTGATGTTGAGGCCCAAAAGCCCATAGTCACTCAAATGGGTAAGTAGCCCATAGTTTGGAAGGTGTACACGAGGAGAGAGAGGGCAGAAGGTCGTTAGGAAAGGAATAAGTTAGTGTTGAGGTGGGAATAAGGGGTATTCAGTTATTTTGCTATTTTTATCTGTTCTAGGAGAGAATTCTCTGGAGAGGAGCCCCTGACTCTGGTAGTTCTCTGTAGAGCTTACTCTCGTTTTTCCCTTTCTAGTAATCCAATTTCCCTTACTTTCTTCTGTTTTCTATGACGCACTAGGCCCACAAGGCGCCTCAACCAAGGTGTAGGCCTTTAATGAGCCTCGTGCACATGCCGAGCCTTGACTTTAAAAAAGGGCAAGATAAGAGCCTCAGAGCCTAGGAGCTCCTCATGCATGCTTTTAACAACTATGTGTTACCAAAGCTTACCGAGTGTCACTTGCCTTTTCCGAGTGAGCATGGCGATGACCGATAATTATATCAAATATGTGAGGGAAAAGACTTTTACCCTGTAAAAGACACTTGCCAACAATCCGTTTTGATGGCGGGAATGTTATTCGATAAGGTAAGTGAGAATTGTAACTTTTACATGTAAGCTTTTGGTAAATGGCCCCTAAACCTCTTTTTGAAGTGGGACATCTAGGGTTGACTTCAGACACCACTCTTTTACCCTTGGAATATGTGATTTATCTCCCTTATGATGACCTTAGGACGGATTTGGTGAGCGCGCTCTAGAGGGTAGCGTCATACCCTTTTCACCGAAGATGTTTTATACTCGTTATATAATAGGGAGCTCATTTATGTAAACGGTTGGTTTAAATGAATCTACCCAAAGGACTTCCGGATCACGGGAAGTGTCCCATGTTTTGCTATCGAACATTGCATATCTAATTAAACATCTTATTTATTATCGCCATTCGTGTAAGAAATCCTTTACACGATACCGTAAAGAAAGTAATTCCTTAAAGTAGTTGAACCAGAACATCCTAATATCCGGGTAGCTTGATTTCGGGACTTTGTTTTAGGGTTTAAGGTTTTGGGTTTAGTGTTCAATATTGTGAATGCATATTTTGGAACGAGTGATTGAAACTATCTTGATATGGTTTATATATATCAGGTAGCTGCTGATGTGGACATCAGTGATGTAGCTCGTCGAACCGAGGGGTATAGTGGTGACGATTTGACAAATGTATGTCGAGATGCTTCCTTAAATGGAATGCGACGTAAAATAGCTGGAAAGACACGCGAAGAAATTAAAAACATGTCCAAAGATGACATCGCGAAAGATCCCATTGCCATGTGCGACTTCGAGGAAGCCATATCGAAAGTCCAACCTAGTGTTTCTGCATCTGATATCGAACGCCATGAAAAGTGGTTTTCGGAATTTGGATCTGCATAAGAAGAATATGAATCAGCTCGAGATTGCGAGTCGCCTATTTCTGTTCATCGTGATCAAGTACAGGGATGTGTTGTCTTTGCTGTTTTATGTGTTGTTCCCGGTTATTAATGGGTAAGAAAGTGGACGTTCTTGCAGAATGTGTTGTTAACTTGTTGCCAATTGTGAAAAACTCCTTTGTTGTCGTGTTCTTGCGTATTTGTTGCGGTACTTTTGGTTGAATGATCTTAAATTCACCTATTTGTTTCTTTTAACCCAATAAGCTTCATCTGATTGCTCCTACAGAAAGAGTCTGCCCTTGATGTAAAACCCGCAATCGAATATTTAGATATATAATCTTAAATGTGATTTTAATTAAAATTTTGGGAAGTCATTTTTTTAAAGAGCTATTTAAGTGTGTGTATATATATATATATATATGGGAACGATCAAATGAAAACCATTCAATTTGTAAAAATCGTAAAAACCTCATTCCACCGATCATAATTTTTCATTTTGTTCACTTTTTTGTAATTATGAGAGGTTAATTAATTATTTTTATTGTGTAGAATGTTAATCATGGATATTATCATCTTCATTATTTTAATTTTAGAGAAATATATGAAACAGTTTCATTAAAATTTCATTAAGTAGTATATGAAACAATTTCATAATCATATGTGAAACAATTTCATCAAAAAAAAAGTATTATATGAAACAATTTCACAAGATTAAACAATTTCATGAAAAAATTTCATAAGATTAAACAAAATGGTGTTTTCATAAAGATTTTTAGGTATATAACCTTAAATGTGATTTTAATTAAATAGGTCAGCAGACCATGAGTTTAATTAAGAACTCATTTAAGATCATTTCCCTAAATGACTAAGTTTTCATATATGTAACTGGAAGTTGCTATAAAACCGGTACCAACATGGTACCAACCGAAAAAAGTTGACACCAAGGATTAGTTGGCTAGTACATTATATAAGATTTAGCATTCTAATTATAATTGGTTGGTACACAGTATTAAAAAAAAACCTGGTATCGTACTAAATCCACCCCCAGATTGAATTGTTGGTTTCTGGATTAAAAAAAAACAGCTGCAGTTTATTGCAACAACTGCCGTTTAGGTAATTGGTGCTTGCCATTTTGCTGTTATTGCAGTTTAGTTAATTGGATTTATTGATGCATTCAAATTGCATTTGTCTTTGGTTCTGAAAGACAATTTGGACGGCAGAAACCGTAAAAAAGAAAGCAGTCATGTACTTTTGTTAATTTGTGTTTGGTTTGGAATCGTGAACTGCTTAATGGAATGTTGTGCGGGTTGGACAAGGTCTTGGGCGTGTTTCTCATGATTGTTTTTGGACAAGAAGTTGATCACCGGCAACCTTAACCGGGTCCACACAAACCCGCCTCCAAGCATAGCAATGTGAGGGAACATTTTTTGACTCACTCAAAGATTGAGGCTAAGGGGGGCAGGGGCAGGGGCAGGAGGGGATTGAACCTGGACCTGTTTGATATTTGGACTAAGTCATCTCGCCCCTTTGCCAACTGAGCTATACGTTAATGGCGTGTTTCTGGTGATTGTTACATGTGAATTGTATCTTTATGAATTTTCTCTATAATATCCGACATCTTTAACTTAACTAAACCATAAGGTTTATGTGAAACGTGTGAAATTTGAATATTTAAAACATCAAAATGCACGAGGTCCTCGATATCCCGATATAACAAGTCTTTGAGGATGAAAAAAGGACTTTGGACGAACGTCCTAGTCGAGCCCTAGGATGTACCAACTGGTCTCGATCGTTGGTTAGTCGATAAGCACTGTTCCTTTCGGATGTTTATGATACGAGGACAAGATCAGACATGACAAGATTGGACAAGCAAGAGTGACATAGGTGGGTGAAAATTTGTGAGTGTCTTGGGATTTTAATTTGACATGGTAACTTAGTAATTTACCAATTTTATCAAATCTTTCTAAGTTTTGTTCCATTATTGGTGGGACAAAATAGATGCAACTTTTGTCCCACTCGGTTTCGTCAATTGAATGCCCTTCTCAAAATTTCCTTTGTAAATTAATGACCTTTTGAGTTCTGACAAGTTTTAGTATGCCACTTCCAAACATCAAGAGTTCACTTCAACACATCGTAATGCCATTAAATTTGTCAGAAGGTTACATTGTTAATAAAAATCTCATTTCAGGTCAATAGCCCTCATCTTCCGTCCCATTCAATCTCAATTTTTCCTAGTTTAATGTCATACCAAACATAAAACAATGAAATCTTGTTTCCTCAATATCCCGTCTTGTCTCGCGTAAAAAACACACCTTTTATAATATGTTAATACCAACTACAAAGTCGTTTACCATACAGTTATTGAGTAAGTGCTTACGAAGTCAATTACCTTACCGGGTAAGCACAAGAAGGACCGAGAATCTTACCCGGTAAGAAGAAAGACGAGGATTGAGAGTCTTATCCTGTAAGTGAGATTGATGACTTTTACCCCGTAAACGCTTACCGGGTGATAAACGATTACCATCAATCAATTTTGATATCCGGGAATGTTACAAGATAATGTAAATGAAGGTAGTGACTCTTGCCGATAAACGCTTACCCAATAAGCGTTTGGTAAATGACCCTACGTCTCATTGCCCATCATATCTAGTGTGAAACATTTTCTAACCAAAAATCACCAGAAAAAAATTGCAAATATATCATCCCGAAACTAATTACTTTACATCTTGGAAACAAAAATCAAATTCAGAACACGAATAATCTCAGTTGGCATATCAATGTGGTCTGAACAGACACAAACAACAACATTCTCTTTCTGGTAAAATTTAATCACAAAAGCTAAGGTCATAGCTAGCCCCGCCCCAATCTATTCTTGGTGAATTTTACAATGATCAGATTCAATAATTTGTCATTGGTTTTGGGTATAAAACTGATTTACAGGGTCTTAATTAATTTCAATTACTTGTTAATTAAATCTCAAATTTCTCCATCCAAAGGGAAGTCATCACACAAGTTTTTATACTACGATGACCTCGAACTCGCGTTTTCTACTTCTTTTTTGTCTCTTCGCTTTCTTTTCCTACACTCTTCAAGGTATACATATAACAACTCTTATTCTCTTCAAGTTTTGGCGTTTTCCCTAAACCTTACTCTATATATGTGTGTGTATATATATATGTATGTATGTAGTTTTTGAAGATCACCCCACTATCAACGATGCTTGTGGAACAAACTATTCTATATAAGCATTGTTCATCGTAATGAATTTCTATACATAATTGTAATTAACTATTTAGGGATTGTTTATCAAAAACTTACCCGGTAAGTGCTTACCGGGGGATTATCACAAGGACCAATAATCTTACTTAGTAAAAGACATAGTAAAGACTGAAAATCTTTCAAGGTGAGTAAGAGAGAAAACTCTAACCCGATAAACACTTACCGGGTAAAAGACGCTTACTAACACTCCATCTTAATGGCCAAGGATAAATTATCCAATAAGGTAGGAAACTGAGGGTAACAACCCTTAATCCGATGATGTTCAATTAGTTTTTTTAAATGATAATGCTGATTAAAGATCAATCGTTCCATAATCGGATGATATTAAACTAGTTTTTAAATGATAATGCTGATTAAAGAACAATCATTCTTGTAATTAATCAAGTAAATGTAGTTGTTTTTGGTAAAATGCAGATGCATGTACAAATACAGACTGTGGAGAAGGAAAGTGTGTACCTGATCTACTCGGAGTACTGTATCATTGCGAGTGTAATCCTGGGTGGAAGACCATCATGGTTGGACCAATGCCTGTTGGTAGCTGCATCATTCCCAACTGTTAGTCTCTACTCCATCTGTCTCATCCAGATCTAATCTAATCGATGCCTTTGATTCAATACTTTTTATGAATTATGATCATCTATGTGTGTGAGATTGGCGATCTGATGGTTCGTTCGTTAACAGAACATCATCGGCTAATTTTATGATCTGCAGGCACTGTGGATTTCTCATGCGGTGGTAAGTATTCTCCCGCGCCGCCGTTTCCACCGCCGATTAACTTCACAAGCCGTAAGCATCGATCGTCCTTTCCTATCCATATTTTCCTACGACTTCAATTAATCTCGCCGGAAAGTTATAACAACAAAATTTCTCGTCGGATCTTGCAGCTTGTAACCTAGTTTGGTGCGGCGACGGTGATTGCGTTGTGAACGGAACCGGACACTATTGTCAATGTCACGATCGTGCTGCTAATTTGTTCAACAATCCGGAATTCGTTTGCATGCAACAATGTAATGGAATAAATTGTGTTTTCGTCATTTTCTCCCCAATTTTTGTGGCTCAGAATTCAGTTTGCAGATTCAAACATTGAATTCATCTCTTTTGCAGGCTATTTGGACGGAGATTGTAATCACCTCGGTCTCGGTCAGCCACCTCCGCCTCCAAGCACGGCCGCACCCGGTGGTGGTAAGTCGGTTTACAAGTCGTTGTTAATGGCGTTGATGTGTTTTCCCTCCACATTTAGCGTGTTTCACCATTAATGGGATCGTGAATTGCAAGTTTATCAAAATTTGGCAAAGACACTCCCCAAGATAAGTATCAACAATGAAAATTACACACATCTCATAATTAAATTAAAAATGGAAATTTATTTCGAAGTAAACTAAAATATAAAAATATAGACACTTAATCTGTGACCAAAGAAGTATAACTTAGTGAAAATCGTTGATTAATAAATATTCATATCGTCCTAAAATAAGTGTTTACATTATTATTTTAGTTTGTTTTAAAATAAGTGTCCACTTTTAAAAGTAAAATTTTAATTGGTTATTATATCCTTAATTATAAAATGGAGAAAATTTATCTCTACGTAATTAAAGGTAAAATTGGTTTTTTTTTGTTAATTAAGAACAATTCTTCAGAAGGCACGTCATAGCGCAAAACGTGTCTCCGCCATTATGAAATGATTCATAGCGTTTATGTAAGGCGTGAATTTTTTATAAGATGTTATTTTTTTTAACTTTTTTATATTTTGTGTTTTAACACTTTTAGCTTTAGATTTACACTTTTATAAATGTATCTTTTTGATCAAGTGTGCGTTTGGTATGCAGACTACATGAGACAGGACGATACAAAAAAAAAATAGTCTTATGTTTGGCATGCCATGGACAAAAAAAAAACATGGGACAAGGTGGGACTATTTTTAATTTTAGTGGGACAAATCTTGATTTATTTTGTTCCACCAAAAAAGGTGGAACAACATGGGACTAAAGTTAAAATGATAATATTTTGATTGATTTGTTGTCATTTTACAATTATTATATGATATAAAATAACATTGAACAACATTTAGGGGTAATATGGTCATTTTAATAGTTTTGTCCCATCCTGTCCTAGTCGTACCAAACATAGGACAGACAATTAGTCCTGTCCCGTCCCGTCCTGTCCTATACCGTCCCGTCCTGTCCTGTCCAGTCTGCGTACCAAACACTACCTAAAGCATATTTTACATTTTATTTCTACAAATAATTATTATTAAAAATTAATAATTTAATTATGATCTATGAATTTTTATTTGTATTTATCTTTATTATAAAATATATTAAATATAATTTTTTTATTAACCTGGATATCTAATTCTGCTATACGAGTCAACCAATCCTAGAGCGACCATCCGTTTTACGGGTAGCTCGAAGTCACCGCATCTCAACCTACGTAACCACAAAAGGATTTTTTATTTCTCATTGGATTTGAACCTTGGACCTCGAAGCAATTTTGATCAGGATTTTTATATCTTTGGATCAAGTTAGGCTTTGATATGGGATGGGTTTTTTTTGGGCTTTTACTTTGGACCATAAAAAATGGTTTATATTCCCATTTTAAATAACAGAAGAAAAAAAAGTTGATGAATTTATGAGGAAATAAATAAATTTATTATTTATTGCAATTATTCAAAATGTTTGTATATAAAAACAAACAAGGTTAAAATATGTAAATACAAGAATGACAAAATCACATGTGATTTAATATTTAAATCACTTGTGAATACAGAAGATGGTCAAGTGACTTGCTTGTGACCCAGAACACAACCAAGGTCGCACGTAATCATATGTGATTCATATGTTCTCATGTTTTCTTATTTAATCATTTTATGTAATTAAGTTCGAAATTCCGGTTACTTCTTTTAAGTATTTATACAGTGACGACTAATACATCCTGAACAAACCTATTTTCGTATTATAACCGAAAAATGGTAAGAAAAAACCAGTAACAGCTTGTTTTCATTACAAAAGTAAATGTCAGGTCTTACGTCTTTTCATGTGTGTGAGGGAAACACGTACGGTATTGGAAAGCATTTGTTATAAGGTGACATGTCTTTATCAACGACAAATATTTTTGTTCGTAACAGTATCAAGTTTCTGTGACAGGAAAAAACAACGGATCGTATTCGGTGACAAAGATCCCTGCTGTTCTTGTCGCGATTTTTGTGGCAATTTTTCTATTCAAGACGTAATGGTATCGGGAAGACAAAAGAACACGACTTAAAGAAAGAAGAAGATGATGTCATCAGTGTACGTATCACAACTAACCTAAAATAGCAATAAGTTGATCGTTTATGAAATATCTAAATACTTATAAAATACCATTTTTTTTCGTTCAAAGTTGGGTTAATGCAAAAATCTATAATTTTTTGCAAGGATATCGTATTTTCTTTATAATGATTAAAGATGGAAAAACATGTCGAGCTCTGTCAATATTAATATTGGCCCTGTCGGTATATTTTCGCTGTTGTAAGGAGAATCTAAAAGCTGTTAACTTTTGTTTTGTACTGGTGATATAACGAACTATCAAATCTTTAACTGCAAGTTATTATAAAAAATCATAACTTTTACTAGAACCGTAATTAATCTCTTCAAATTGTGTGAAATAATAAAATACCATCATAAAAATAGAAAACATTCTTGTTATACCCATTTTTCAAAGGTCAGAATGGTAGATCAACTTACTACTATCGTCCATCAATCACGACTACAAGCCCGACTTATTAACGAAACACATTTCTTTTAATTTCCCGGTATCAAAGTCAACCCGGGGGGGGGGGGGATTAAAGCATGGATCCGCCCGCTTGTAGATCTCATATACTGGAAGTCAGTGAAACTGACTTCGACATTTTGTAGGTTTCCTATCGTTTGCTCGATTGAAACCTACACAAACATTGTTTCACATATATTTAATAGATATGATTAAATGAGTGGATACAACTTTATTTGTAAATTAAAAAAAAACGTTGCTATTTTTAAATAAAAAAATAGATGAAGAACAATAAAAATTGAAGTGAAACAAATTACACCGAAAAGAAAAACACCATTTAATTTAATTTAATATCCTTATTAATATATTTATTCATCCATTTTTCTTAGGTCCGTTTGGAGGGATTTGGATTTTTGGATTTTACTTTCATTCAAATCCCATTTTTGGTTTGTTAGAATTTTGAAATCTTTAGGGGATGCTCGAGAATTCATGAGATTTCGTATGATTGTATGAAATAAGGTTTTAAAAAATGTTTAAACACATTTTATTTTATAATAGTCGATTAATAAAAATATAATTTAATTATTTTTATAATTGATTTATAATTTTTTCTATAGATTATTTATAAATAATGAAATCCAATTCCGTTTCAAATCCTACAAACCAAACACACCAATGATTTTAAAATCTATTCTAATCCAAATTTCCTTTATAAAATCCGAATCCCTCAAAAACAATTTTACAAACCAAACGAGCCCTTATAATTTTTTTTTTTTTCTTTTTTCTTTTAATTGAGACTAAATTTCAAAAGGAGAATATATCATAGGATCAAGCCTTTTGTTGTTATCGTGGACGTTAAACAAGTGAATTGGAAAATAAATGTTTGGGAGGAAAAGGAGCTTTCGTGAAGCTATTTGAGTCGTTATTTTCTTGAAAGCATCATATTTGATTTTTTGTTGAAACATAAAAAAATTATTAAAAAAATTGAATTTTATAAACACCAACGATTTAAGATTATATATATTCATAATTTAATAATTTATCTGTTCCAAAATAAATGTCAATAATAAAAAATGAGACAGTTTTAGAAATGTGTAATTATATAATTAAACCCAGAAGATAAATTTTATTCACCTCATAGTTAAAAGTAAAATATTTAAAACCATGTTGAAAGTTATTCATAGCCTACTATTTGAGACCTATAAGGAGTTAACAATTCTCACATTCTATCCATGTGGGATGAGTTGTTGCAAGCTCCCCCCACTTAAACTCCTGACCTTCTCGTCGGGCCTATCCAGAATCTTCTGTCTTGTCATCGGCAATGTGGGATTCACCTAAGATGTTACAAACACTCCCTCTCGAGGACTCATCATGCCCACTGAGGTTTGCCCACTATCTCGATGGTACAAGGATCGCCTCTGATACCAACTGTAACACCCCCAAAGCCCAAAGTTATGGATTAGCTCAATAACTTTGAATCTAACTTAAAACCATGGTGGAAGTTATTGGTAGCCCACTACTTAAGACTTATACAGAGTTAACAATTCTCACCTTCTATCCATGTGGGACGAGTTGTTACAGGTTCGACCCTTAGCCTCCGCTAAGTGAGCTAAAAATACACTTACATTGATGTCCTTAAAACGGGTTCTGTGTGCAAGTTGGAGTTGTCAGCAATGAATTTTTTATTAAAAATAGAGAAGGGAATTTGGTATATTATATTATATTGGTGTTTTCAGAATTTGGTAGCCCATCATGGATTTTGTGTATCTTTTCTCATGATTGTTAAAAGAAATCTCTGTAAAAATATAAATAAATAAAAATAAATTCAGTATACCTTACTTGAAAGCAGTGTTAAATTTATTAACAGATTACGAAAAAAAAATTAAGGCATGATTTAAGGGTTAGACTGCAAATTCAAGTTCATAAAAACCCTTCATCGTTCAAAAAAATAAGTACCCTTTTTCTTGTCTCTTGTAAAGATAACCTATTTTACGGGAATCAGATGGAAATCTGTCTATTTTAAAGCCTATCATTCAGGTACATATACAACCTACAACGAATGACACGTCACGATGCTGGTGGAATCTTGTTATATTTTCAAAGAAAGATATCGTAGTGCACATTAATAATGCATGATTGACATTACATGAATGGACGATGATCGACAAAAGAGGCACAAAGAGACAAAAATGCTGACCAATGGCCATCACTATGGGCTACAAGGAGACAACCGTTGAGAGTGATATATCAGTATTGTCTTGAACCGTGAAAACGTATGCTTGAAAAATGAAAGACATTGTAAAAGGAACACCAAAAACCCATTATTCTTTTCTTTTTTTCATTTGGATAAAAAGTTGATTACCGATAGCCCTAATTTATCTGACATAGAACCGACCTCCAAAAACACCATTATGAGGAGACATTTTTGTCACATTCAGTGGCTGAGGCTAGCAATGAGACAATTTTTATGCAAAATTGTCTTGTCTTTTGTCAACTGAGCTACATACCCAAATACATTAGATTCTTCTAATAAGATGAATATATACATATCTATTGATGCTCAACTGACATTAAAACGTGTAATCTTGTAATTAATGAGATTAAATTTATGCGGGTTCTCTGGTATAAAATAAATGTTTACAATGAGAAAACACATAGTTGTAAGAATGTGTAATAATTATATTACATTAATTAACCAAGGGTTGTTTACTAGACGCTTACTTTGTAAGCGCTTGCCTGGTGTCACTCACCTTATCAGTGAGTATATAATGACCGAGAATCTTACCCAATAAGAGGCATGACAAGGGCTAAAAATCTTACCTGATAATTGAGGGGAAACGACTCTTACCCTTTTAGCACTTACCGCATAAGAGACACTTGCTAACGATCCATTTTAATGGTTGATAATGTTACTCAATAACCACTTGGGTGACGTTTGTTTTTTAAGAGGTGTTGAAGTGAAGTCTGGTTTCACTTATGATTTATAAGAGGTGGTGCTGAATTCTGAAATCTGGATCAATAAGACTGTTTGTTATTACGTTTGAAGTCTGAAATTTGAATCGATCAAAGTAGTGTAAAAATATAAAAGATAAATAATTTTTGTTAACAAATCTCTTTCAGCCCCCAAAATATGAACCATTTGATAGAAGACGAATTAAGATTAAGAGGTATTAAGAGATACATTTACCACTTAAAATATTAGAAAACATTTAGAACAAATTAAAATAGAAATGTAAACATTTATTTAATACAGAAGATGTATTAAATATCAGTAAATCAGGCAGCCTTTGAAATAATTGATCTCCATCGATGGTAGAAAAATACAAACAAAAGGAATCAAAGTTCAAAACAAACTCAAAGTTCTTAACTACGTTTCTTTATCGAGTTTGAATACAAAAGAATTACATAAAAACCGTTAAATTGACCTCCACATTCGCAACAAAAAAGTTGACTACACATGTTGAATCGACAACTTGCTAGTATCAAAATCTCATTTAAAGTTATACTAGAAGGGTACTCGCACAATGCAGCGAGACACATCTCGATTTTAATGTTTCGTTTTATTTTTTTGGTCTCGTCGATGTTATAATAAAGTCTTATGTGGTTTTGAGCAAGCACTAATGTTTTTTTAAAATAAAATACAAATTTGATGGATATCATAAAAATTAAAAAGTTCTCATTATTCTGTGTAATTTCTTTAATTCAAAACTTTTTATTATAATTTAGTTTAGATTTAATAATGAAATATACGAATTCAAACATGGAGCTTAATAAGTTGTACTTATGCACAATTTAATTGTAATTTTGAATTTTTAAATAATATGCATCAATAAGCAGTAATTCATGTATAAAAGATGGTTTTTAAGAGTTTTTGTCAAATGCTTTATAATATAGTATAAATATCATTATAGACAACATCTATCATGAATGCTTACCGGATAAGCACTTGTCGATAAGAGTCAACACTTTCACTGAACTTAATCGGACAAGATTTTAATCCATTAAAACGACATCATATGCAATAGTTTATCAAGTAAATGCTTACAGATAGGAATTATCACTCTCATTTACCAAGTAAGACTATCGGTCTTTGTTATGTTCATCCAATAAGATAAAATGATCTGATAAGCATTTATCAGGTAATCGTTTAGTAAAAGACTCTAAGCTATTAAATTAGCGAATAATTACTTATTGGGTAAGAATCAACAACCTAACTTATTTTATCGGGTAACATTCTAATGGATTGTTTGTAAGCATCTCCTACCCGATAATCACTAACCGAATAAGAGTCTTCTCCCTCACTTACCATGTAAGATTCTCGGTCCTTGTTATGTCTCTTAAGTGATTTTAACACATATTAAAAATGATTAATCAATTTGTATCCTTGTTGGAGAATTGAAATTGAATTAACACACTAGATGGATCCAATCCTAACGGATCATCCTATGGATATCCAACAAAAGTATCCAATGGATGGAACCGAACCGATACAATCAACCATTGGATTGGATCGGTTATCCAATGTTAATCGAATCGAATCGGTTGGCAAAACCCAACATCAAATGGATGATTGGATCGGTTTGGTTCCCCTCAAATCCAATAGATGTCAACCGATAAACAACTCTATTTACATCGATGATAATAAGAATATAAATTGTATAACCATCCCTAAGCAAAGTTCCAAAAGTACCATACAAATAATCAAATATGTCCAACATATATGACAAGTGTCCCTTTGGAAATTGACATCAATGCTATTGTGTCAATTGCTACACATTTACATTAAATTTGCTCCCAAAGGTATGCAAAGCAAAATAATCAACTACTTAGCCATTTTATCATTAATTTATATATAACTTGATTGTAGTTAAATGAATTTAAATAAGTTTCTGTTATCAGCATGATTAAATCCATAACCTCTGGGAACCTATTATAAGGTAGCAAGAGAGCTCTAAGAAGTGGAGGGGACCTTATAGTGAACGAAATGCTCCTATAAAATCTTAAGAAGATATATCTAACCCAGTATTATTACTTATTCAAACCAATTTTATTTCATTACTCATCACATCAGTATGATAACCGGTTAATGCTTCAACCTAAATGTTTAAAACTTTACAGTAGGTACCAAAATGAAAGTTCTGAAAGTACATTACCAAAATAGGAATCAAATTAAAGTACGTTATTTTTTCATTCAATTTTCCCTTCTTTAAATACGTGTTATAACTTTTCTTAAAAGGTCAACAATTTTATTAGAGCAACAAAGAACATGATACAATAACAGACCCTTTTTACAAAACACATGTGTCTTGTAACTTACAGTAACTTTTTTATAAATAAAATGAATTAATTTTGTACGGATAATTTAATTTAAAAAAAATATTATAATTTAAAAAGTTGATGTAACAAAGATTTCACAAGTTACCAAAGGGCCTTTGGCCTAGCGGTATCGTAACCCTTGGCCTTCTAGGAGGTCAGGGGTTCAAACCTCACCATAGGTGAGGAGAGTGTGTGAGTTTATTTGTTGCATTTGCCGTATATAAATATTATATACTTCAAAAAAAAAAAAAAAAAGATTTCACAAGTCAAACTCAAATTAGTAAACACCTAATAAATAACAAGATATTACTAGAAATCTATAGAAGTTAGTACCAGAAAATATACTTTGGACTTGTTCCATTTAACGTTACAAATAGTATAATGAGTTGGAAATGTGTCATTGTTTGCATCAAATGTCACACAAGAAATGATACAAACAATTGGAAATGGAACCACAAGGGTTAGTGGCATGATGGTTTGAGGCCCACAATATCTCATCTACGCCATATTCAGTTTTAGACGTCTACGACAGTTATGATAACTAAATTTATCTGGTTTGATGTCGTACAATCACCCTTGTTGGGATTAGTCCATGAACATAACGTAAGATACCCTTCCATGGTATCATAAATTAGAAATTGGAAATGAATCATTGTTTACATCAAACTCCACACCATTTTAGCACAAGAAATGGAAACTTGTGGCATAGTAGTTGAGACCTAAAGGGATATGGTACAATATCTCATTTGTTCCAGGTTGGGTTTCAGGTGTTCACGACAATTATGACCACTAGGTTTGTCAGGATTAATGTCTTACAATCGCCTATGCCGAGATCAGTCCGTAGATATTGTCTAAGGGCCTATTCGTTAGCAGCTTAATGAGACTCACAGCTTATTCGGTCAGCTTTATATGACTGTTTGGTAGTGGCTTAGTGATACATAAAGTGGTTTATTCAATAAGGTTATAAGGGAAAAGCCAAGTTTTTTTTTCAAACCTACCCCTAATAAAAAAACACGCTCCTTTCATCCATGAAAAAGCCCTTACAAACAAAAATCTCCTCAATCCACACTGATAACTTTATCCATATATGACTTAGGGGCTATTCGTTTCATTTTTTATTACAACATGTATGGATAAAGTTGTATGTATTGATAAAGTTGTCTATATGATAACAGATAAAGTTATTGTTCGGTTGTGTACTGAATAAACAGTCTGAATGTCAGAAATGACCATTTTATCCTCGGTCTATGTTTTTGTGTTGTTAAAATATTGGTTAAATGACTCTGATGATAAAAATATCAATTTATAAGTTTATTAAACCCAATTCCAACCCATTTCATCTCCAAATATATCAAACCCAAATCTGAATCATTTCATTCTCAAACCCTAAGGGGCCGTTTGGTTCGCGGAATTCGAAGGAATTTGATGGAATTGGAATGATAAATTCCTTTGACCAAATTCCAATTCATTTGTTTGGTTCGTTTCTTGAAATAGATGGAATCCTTCAAATTCCAATGAATTCCACAAGTTAAGGAATTCATCATTCCTTAGCATAATAGAAGGAATTGAATTCCATCAACACCCACAACGACCATGCTATTACTATTTGTGATGCCCCACCCCTAACCCCCCACTACCACCACCACACCACTACTGTCACTGCCACCCACCCTATCCCACCACTAACCACCATGCCATTACTGTTGTCATCACACCCACCCACCCCCGGGCCCCGGTCACTCACTGCACATCCCTGCTACGACCATGCTACTACAGTTACTATCACGCCCCTAACCTAACCCCCACCACCACACCATTATTGTCGCTATCACAGYTGCCATTCACCCCACCCCACCCTACTCCACCCCACCACTAACCACCATGCCACTATTGTCGCCGTTATACCCATCCACTCCCAGCCACCCGACTACCATCCCACCACTGTCATCGTCATAACTGCCACCCATTCCCACTACCCCACCCCCCCTAACCTAACCCCCACCCCTCACCATTATTGTCGCTTTCACAACCGCCATTCACTCGCAACCCACCTAACCCCAACCCTAACCCACCACTAAATATCATGCCACTATTGTTGTCATTATACCCACGCACTCCCAAGCGCCAGCCACCCAACCACTATCATCGTCACATCTACCACCCCGCCACCTACCCCACCCTATTCCAACCCACCACTAACCACCATCCTACCACTATAGTCTTCACTTGCCACCCACTGGCCCATCCCCAATGCCTCACCTCACCCCGCTTACCCCCAACAACCCCACCTATTGTGGGGCAGGGGCATGAGTGGTGGGGGCGGGGTTGGGTAGGGGTTGGGACAGGGTGATAGCTGTGATGACGACATTAGTGACATGGTGGTTGGTAGGGATTGGGTGGGGCGATATGTGGGATGGTCCAAACAAAGACGATTGTTCCAATTCTATTGAGAGATTTCATTCCAATTCCTACCAACCAAATGCATGGTCAAATTCCATCAAATTTCATTCCAATTCCTACCAACCAAATGCATGGTCAAATTCCATCAAATTTCATTCCAATTCCTTCAAAGTCAAATTCCTTTGATGGATTCCAATTCCATCAAATTTCATTATGTGAACCAAACACCCCCTAACTTTCACAGGGAAATATATTAGTTTGTATATTCCTTGTTGGTCAAACTCAACAATGGAGATAAAAAAAAAACCCAATTTCAAGCATATTCGCCTTCTTCCAGAACTCAGCGATGGAGACCAAAAAACTTGATCATCATCAACTCTCCAACCTGATTAATATTCATCAACATCCTCTTCCTCTCTCGCTCCACCATTGCTACTTCATTCCAGAGACGATTTATGAGATGGAAGAGTAGGGCAGAAAACTTCAAGTGCTGAGAAGGACCAATAATGGCACAAAGAAGAAGAAGGGTGGTTGGTCGAGTGCAGGAAGAACAGACCAACAATGGCAAGTCTTTTTCTATGAGTCGTCTCTTTTTACATAAAAAGAAACGGATAGTTGGGAAAAACTTATGGCTGAGTGTAGACTAGAGGGCAAGCGATTTCTAGCTGAGAGAATAAACAGCAACCGAACACCTATTTATGGCTGAGCGAATAAACCACAACCGAACACCTATTTATAGCTGAGCGAATAAGCCATATAAACTATACACAGCCCATTAAGCCAAAACCGAACAACCCCTTAATGAAAAACCAACCAAACATCCCCTAAAATACCCTTCCAAAGTAAACAATTGGAAATGGTCTAAAAATAACTTTCATATAATGCCATTTAACTAAATGACCTTTTTGTGATATTGTTTTTTGGTTGTCAACATCATTTTGGAAAAAGAAATAGAAAATAAGAGGGGAATTTGAAAACAATAACATATGTGATAAGAATGAGGTTATTTTGTCCTTAGTATTATCACAACAACAAAAAGGTTTTGTCGTTTGTAAATGTAATAGAAGTCTTTATAACGTTATAAAAGAATTAGGGACCGTTTGGTTCGAGAAATTTTATAAAATTGGAATGACAAATTCCTTTGACTAAATTCTTTGATGATGTTTGGTTTGCGGATTGAATCAGTTGGATTCCACTTAATTCCACAATTGATCATACGTGAAGGATTTGAATTTCATTTCGTGGCAAATGTTATAATTTGGTTTTAGAAAAACAAAAACAGCTTTTGCATCCAATTTAACCAACACCACGACCCTGACCCCTCACCATACCCCCCCCCCAAACGCGTTGCCCCTACCCCTACCCCACCAGCTTAACCAATTCTCACTGCCACCACCACTTTAAGTTGTTGCCATAACTGCACCCACCCCACCCCATTGTCACCACCACGTCGCTACCCCATTTCAATTTTTTTTAGAGCATCTCTTGGAGATGCTTTTCGACCCTTTCTTCTCGATATATCTTCGAATCTCCTTTCTCTCCTCAAGTGCTACTTTGGAGAATAACTTGATGGGTTTAAGACATTCTCACACGATATCAGAGTCTACCATCTAAAAGGGACTCGACAGTCTAGGGCATCTGTACCCGTCTACATGTTGGATCCCAGATCAGATAAACTTGGACCATTTTTCTCCTTTATATTGGAACCTTGATCTTCTCCTCAAAAGTTCTTTTAATGAGTAACATTAGAGCATTTCCATGTAAAATTATAGAATATTTTAATAATAAAACAGATATTGAAATTCTTTAAAATAAAAAATCTGTTGAAATTGAATGTAATTCTATTTTAATTTTTTTAACTTTTAATTCTGTATTTAAAAAAAAAATTATAAAAAATCTTGAAATATCCCAATCTATGATTGGATTGGCCTTTGGCTCATGGAAATATCCAAATCTATACTTCTTGGTGACCCAAAGGTCATGCATCCAAGTCATGACAAGCGTATTTTTTGCAGAAATAAATAAAATACTGTTTCTTCGCACATGTAAACTGCTCATTGTTTTTTTTTTCTTATTTTGTTTTACAACATCATCTTCAACACCATAGGAATAATTATAAAATACAACGAGATACATTTTGATTTTAATATTTTGTTTTATTTTTTGTTTTTGTTGATATAATATGGTTGTATATGATTTTAAGAAAGCAATTATGTTTTTATTCTTGAATAAAATATAAATTTGAAAAATATATATATTGATATTAATTTTAAACTAACTATTTAAACATTTTTGTTTTTCGTATAATTTTTTTAATTCAATTTTTTATTATAATTTAATTTTTA
>NC_037531.1:18934691-18948050 GCF_001531365.2 Cynara cardunculus var. scolymus | reverse complement strand
TTAATAATGAAATAATTTATTTTTGATTTAATAATATAATTCTTTATAAATATAATAATTAAGTATTTTTTTAGAAGTCTACTTTTTATCCTAATTACATTTTAAAGTTTTTATATTTAAAATGAGATGTTTATCTTTAATTAGTTATATGAATTAAAAAAATGAAGCTTTAATACGTTGTACTTGTATACAATTTACTTGTAATCTTGAAGTTTAAGTAATATGCATTAATCAACAGTACTTAACGCATAAAAAATAGTTTTTAAGTGCTTTTGTTAAATGCTTTATAATATAGTATATATATACTCTATATTTTTTTTTTAAAAGTATATATATTCACCTCCAACAACTAATATATTTTAATATATATGTTGAAGATACTATATATTACTAGTTATGTTACAGTTTCTTTATTTTTCTATATTTGGAGATTTCTCCATACTCTCTCATTTTTTTCCGTATTTTAGAGAAGGGCTTAGCATAGCACAATCTTCTTCATGACATACTTGAATTAGATAGGGAAAATCGTGTGGTTTTATGARACCATGTGCTATGGCTCGAATCTGTAGTCAACCCTATTTCCGATAGGAACAGTTGACAACTGAATCCGATTTTTTCCATTATTTTCATATCCGTAATAGTGCGAAAACGAAAAGAAGGCCCGGCCCCAAGTTGTTCAAGAATAGTGTCGTTGAGTTTTTCGACCCTTTGCCTTAGGATTAGTCAGTTCTATTTCTCGATGGGGGCAGGGAAGGGATATAACTCAGCAGTAGAGTTTCACCTTGACGTAGTGGAAGTGTTGAGTCTGATTATCCCTGAATCCAATATGAGTTTTTATATTTTGATTTGCTATCTTGCCGTAATTGAATGAGTTTCTCCAAAATTTCTAAAATAACATAGATATTGAAGATGCTTTAACGGAAACAATCTCTTTACCTCTTGGGTATAAAACAATCTTACCCCACTCCACTAAACCCTGCCTCTACTTGATATTTACTGGTTCAGTTTGGTTTGATTTTACGATAGAATATTATATACCAAGAAAATATGGTGTATTAAGTTTTATTGTTTGTTTATGTACATGAAAAGAGAGAGACGTCTAGAGAACAGAAAATGGAAAAGACAAAATAAAAATTCAGAGTAACTTACATGTTTCGTCCCTGTAGTTTGTAAGAAATTACAATTTTTATCCCTATAATTTAGAAGCTGCGATTTTTGTCTTTATAGTTTACGATTAATTGGTATTTTGGTCTTTGTGATTTATAATTTAGTGTTGTTTTGATCCTTGTGGTTTACAAATTACAGTTCTTTGTTTTTCTTTTTGTTCATTGTACTTGAAAGGTAGGAGTTAAGCTCTGTAAGATCCTACATCAGTTGGGGAAATGAACAAATGTTGTCTTATAAGGGGCTTGATACCTCATCTATCAGACGCGTCTTACTACCTTGAGTCCAGGTGTGTGGACAAAACGGACATATTTGATATGCTTAGCTTGGGATGTATTAATTGTACGCTAATTTGAATGTTGGTCTCTCAAGGGGGGCATATTGTAAGATCCCACACCGGGTGAAAAGGGGAATAAAAGTTGTCTTATAAGGGCTTGATATCCTGTCTATCAGAAGCGTTTTAAAACCGTGATTCCAAGTGAATGGACTAAGCGAACAATATCTTATACGGTTAGTCTGGAATATTACAGATGGAACCAAACTGGTGCACCAGCATCCTCACTGGGCTCCCAAGGGGGTGGATGGTAACATCCTACAACGGTTGGGAAGGGGAACAAATGTTGCCTTATAAGGGGATTGATATCTCATCTATAAGACATGTTTTCCCCTGGTACGGTTATCCTGGGATGTTATAGATGGTATCAGAGCTGGAAAACGAACGAGTGTGGCAGTGTGGACGCCAGGCTCCAAGGGGGGTGGATTGTAAGATCCCACATCGATTGGAGAGAGGAACAAAGGTTGACTATAAGAGTGCTTCATACCCTCCTCCATCATACACGTTTTAAATCCGTGCGTCCACATGCATGGACAAAACAGACAATATCTGTTACGGTTAACCTACGATGCTACAGGCTCAGGGACCAAAATAGCAACGAATTGCATACCATAAGGACGGAAATCATAATTTCTAAACTACAGAGACGTAAATCATAGTTTTTAACAAACCATAGGGACGAAAAGGGTAATTTAGTCTAGAAATTATAAGTGATTAGATGAGTTAAAACATACTTTATTGTATTATTTCTCCGGTGGAGGTGATTGTTGGGAGCCCACCTGGTGAGTGAAACAAAAAGGCTCTAATCAGCCCTTGGAATAATACCAAAAAAGACTTGTGCAATATTTTTCATGAAAATGACTTAAAATAAAAATAAAGAGCATGTAAGGACAAAAATACCCTTCCCCATATTTTCAAACTTGTTCCTATTGTGTCGGTCCATTCTATCAGAGAAATAACATGCATGCAAAGCCTTGATATAATCTGTATCTAGCTTATGACTGGACTTGTTAGAAACTGGTCTGACAAACCGAGTTCGAGTAAAACCGAACCGAACCGAACCGACCGAACTAAACTGATAGCGAACGGGTCTAAGATTTTTGCTAAGCGGGTGAACTTTTAAGATGGATCAGAGGCCTGTAAAATCTGTTTAATGTGTTTTTAGCTAAATTCCACCATTCAAGGGATCTTTTTAAGTTTTTTGGTTGATTTTGAGGGATGCTTTAAAAAAAATTGGATGAATACGGATAGACTTTTTCAGTTCTTTTGTTTATGCTCCTTGTGTTTTCTAATAGGGATGGTGATTTGTCCCGACCCAGTGGGGAACCCGGTTCACTCGACCCGAACAGGGACGGGGATTCCCCGCTAAAACGGGTCCCGGGGATCCCCGGTAGAATCAAACTAAAGGATACTACTTATGGGGTTTGACCAGGGATTGCTAGAGATTTGACCGGAGACGGGATGATAATCCCCATACCCGCCGGAGACTGGGGCCGGGGATTATAAAACCCGCCCCATCCCCGCCCCGTTGCCATGCCTATTTTCTAATATCCGGAGCACCCCTCAAATTTTAGTGGGTGCATCTTTCATATCTACTTGTGAAAATCAGTTGAGTACGTGCATGAGACCCATTTGACCTTCATATATAGGCCTGCCCTGCAAATTGACCCAGTATATCCCACTTAGAAGTAGGGTGTGGATAGTAAGATGTATATATAGTCATTGGCTCTCCATGCATCTGCTCAACCGATTTTTGCAAGTAGACTTTTTTGGGGTATGAAAGGTGCACACATTAAACTTTGAGGGGTGCTCCGGGATATTAAAAAATACAAGGGACATCAACCAAAAAACCGAAAAAGTCACATGAAATCAACCAAAAATCTTTAAAAAGTCCCTTGAAATCAACCAAAAATCTTAAAAATCCCTCGAAATCAACCAAACTACTGAAAAAATCCCTCAAAAAGGTGAAATTCGGTTAAGAACACATCGTGTTTACGCTCAAAGATGTAGTCTTACGTCTTGCTCAAAAGGTCATCCATTTGGAAAAATGTATTTTACTCCCAAATCGACACAATTGACTTATCTATCCCCAGTTCAAACCACGTTGACTTTTCCACAAGATCATACGGTGACTTTACATGCCTTTGATCCACCTTAAGGTGCACCCGCTAGAGCAAAATCGTGGGTCCGCCACTGCCAAAGAATAGACCGGCCGGATCCGTGAAAACCGCAAATTTATACAATACTACGACCAAAAAGGATAGAACGAGTAATGACTAGCAAATAGTAATCATAGAACGAGAAAAAAGAGTAAGAAAACGTACGAGTAGGTACATTTAAAACAAAACGAAATATTCCATCCAAGCAGAAAAGATTTCCACAAAATCGAATAGGAAAAGCAACAAACACAACATCCCGAAAACACATTTCTAGAACGGCATTATGTTAATACCGAAGGAAACGACAAACGGGCACTTAGTTTCGGCATTTCAATCAAAACACAACATTATTAAAGTTAAACCAAACTCCATGAAGTTGTCGTATGCGTTGTCAGAAATTCTTCTAAGTGGTAACACCATTTGACTAAACAAATATAGGGATACTTTTCACAAAATCATCATTGATCTATTGGTTAGTTCATTGCTTTTTCATATGTGAGATCCTGTGTTCAAGTCTTTTATTGCAAAAAAAAATATGAACATAATAAATATGAAACTAAAAGCTAAAACAAAAAAATGACACTAACAGTATTCGAACTCGGGTCTGCGGTGGAAGAAAAGTCTTGCAAACAAACTCTACTAAGGGAAACTTGTGTCGTCATTTTAGTTTCAAAATTTTATACGGTGGCATACAACGAATTGATACGGTGGCACTTTTCACGACCCTATATTTTTTTTACACTACGATGGAGAAACAAAGAGGTGGTCTGTGCCACCGTATCCAATACACTAGGTTCGTCCTTGTATGTTGTGATTTACGGCAAATATAAAAATAAATCTACAGGAGAGTATATTCTACCCGGGCGTGTGACGGTTCTGTTTACCAATCGATGCTCGGGTATTTCCCTTATTGCCGTCAGTCCTGAAACTTTATGTAGATGCTCGATCAGAAAAATCTAATATGTAACGTGCAGATCAAACGGAACCAAAGAGTAAACAATAAGAAATTTCATGGATGCATTTATAAAATATTTCAACACGTCTCGTGTGAATTTCAGGATAACGAGTATCGGGAGGATAACGAGGCAATTATGGATCATTAATCATTAGCAGAGACAGATTCTTTTACTCTAATCATCACCTTTGTCTTGTAACAGAACTGATAAATTCCTGCTTGAAGACAGACAAATGCACATGAATGAGAAAGAGAAGCTTTCTCATTTCAATTCTACATAAATCAGGATATTTGAGGTCAAAAAACAGCAATCTTCCAAGAAAACACCTTTTAGAATCTCTGTAGAGAACAAGTTATCCTATATCACCTTATCAACACTGCTTCATCCGTTCAACGATTAAGCCATCCGTCCCATTATCAAAATCCAAGTTCTAATTCATAAAACATATAATTGTAGGAAACTTGAGTATATTGGATCGTTTTGATTACACTAAGGGTCTATTTGTTAGCAGCTTAATGTGATTCACAGTTTATTAAGTCAGCTATACATGACAGTTTGGTAGTGGCTTAATGATATAAAAAAAGTGGCTTATTCAGTAAGCTTATAGGGGGGGAGCTTTATGCAGAAAGCCAAGCTTTTTCCAAACATCCCCCTCCGAATTAAAAAACACGCTCCTTCCATCTATGAAAAAACCCTCTCAAACAAAAACCTTCCAATCCATACAAATTGATTAATCCACACAAACAACTTTATTCATATACGAGTTAACCAACTAAACAGCCCTAAGTAGGACACTATTTATTGGAATTTTCACAAATTGGATTCCAAATTTGCAACAAAGTAACATAAACAGGGTCCTTGACCTTTTGTTAAGTTTTTTGACCTTCTGACAGATTGGATGATGCCACTTCCATATACAAGAATGCCTAGAAACTCGTTAGAAGGTAACGGATTTAAATAGCATTAGTCAAGAGATCAATTAGCTAAATAACCCGCATAAACACCTCTTAAAACTCATCCAAGACTGTTCATTATCTTTGTATTATAGCCCACCATTTTTGTCACTTCTATTCTCAACCCGTTATATATATAGAGGGAGGTTCAACCGAAAACAATAACTAAATAAGAGATCATGAAAACGAACAAATCACATGTGATTCAAATGTTTTCTTATTCTCTTATTGTTCTCATATGAACCTGACTCTCTCATTCCCCCTCTCTCTCTCTCTCTCTCTATATATATATATATATATATATATAGTAGAGGACAAATCAAATACAAACCATGGAAAGATTACAAACCATACAAACCAATCTCAACCGTCCATCTAGCCAAACGAATATTTGGTTTAATAAATATATGATAGTTTCCTAATATAAAGCGTTGATCATAACTAATGAACTCTAATCATCTTCCATAAATACTCAAATCATAATAAATGAACCTTCATCTAATTGATTGGTTTGTATGGTTTGTAACCTTTCCATGGTTTGTATTTAATTTGTCCTCTATATATATGTGTGTGTGTGTGTATAGTATCCACATCAAATTTCCACCACATCTTCCTCATTCTTCAGTCACAACCATATTTCACACATAGTACCATTTTCCTTCTGCCATAACTATTCCTATTAGTATCAAACCCCTCTTTCTCTAAGATGTCTTTAAAACCATTGGATGCTTTCAGACATTTGGACTTAAATTCAGTGAAAGAACTGCCTGATTCATATGCATGGTCCACAGCGGATGGCTGCCCGTCCTCTTGCAGTTCAGAGCCAGTTCCAGTGATTAATCTTGAAGATCTTAATGCCATTAAACATGTTGGCCATGCATGCAAAACATGGGGTGTATTTCAGCTGATCAACCATGGCATCCCTACAGATCTTCTTAATAACATGGAAGCTTCTGGAAGAAAACTATTTTCTCTCCCAATCCAACAAAAACTAAAAGCTGCTCGGTCTCCAGATGGTCTTTCTGGATATGGTGTTGCTCGGATATCGTCTTTTTTCCCAAAACTCATGTGGTCCGAGGGTTTCACCATCATCGGATCACCACATGAACATGCTGAAAAACTGTGGCCCCAAGGTTATAAGAACTTCTGGTAAGAATCTTCCATTTTCATTTTCAGGCACAATAAAGTTACCATCATTTCAAATAAGCGGAAGGTTCGAGAATCATACATAGTTTGAAAACCGTAAGAACCAGTATATATACATTGATGACTATACTAGTTGACAGATACATATTTTGATAGGATATTATATATGCATAGGGTCGGGTTCAGGGGAAAACCGCAATAAAATGAAAAACTGAGGAACACCTTGGTAAACATTCATTTGTACCGTATGCACATGTGCATAACAGAAACCAAGAAACAACTTCAATTACTTCTATGCACATGTGTATATCGTTCAGATGAAGGGTTACCAGGGTGTGCATATATACCCGGTCTCACAGTTATCAAAATATTTATGTTTCTCATTCGAACCCACCCCCTTCAAATAAACCTACCAGTTCATGCATGTGCTCGTTCAAATAGATGTGTTCACGTAATTTTGATAAGGTGATTCTAGAAGATGTTTTCTTGGAAGATTACTATTTTGACCTCAACATTCTGATTTACTTGGAACTGAAAGGAAAGAGCTTCAAAAAGATCAACTTTAAGAATCATAAGTTCAAGCCTGAATTTTATCCGATATTTGAATAAAATAAACAACATGTACCAGAAGAAATTCATTTGCAGCTGATTCTATTTTGACACAAAGTGCATGGCAACAAAAACGGTTTTATAGGACACCAACTATGTGTAAACGTCCTAATAGACTGTTTTATAGTACTTGTGTTTACAAAGTCAAACAATTGTGCATCCTATTTAAAAGTGTTATAATAAGTTGATGGGACGTTTAAAAAGTTTTTCAGAACACTTGATATATGTCCAATTAGTTTTTTTTATGACACTTTGAGAAGTGCCATGTGAACACATCTTTCTATAGGGCCTTGTTTTTATAAGACATGTTTCCATATAACGTCATATGAAAAGACTAATAGAATGTTTTATTTCAAATGTGTCTTAAAAACTTGTTAGGACACCCAAAAGTGTCATATCAAGTTAACTTCTTGTAACACTTGTACCTATTACATAAGACACACAAGCTTAATCGAACAAAGCAGTCTATTAGGACATTTGTGTGTTCGTTGGAAGCTTACTCACAGCTTATTTGTTCAGCTATACATGACTGTTTAGTAGTGGCTTAATGATTATAAAGTGGCTTATCAAGTAAGCTTATGGGAGAGCTTTATGCAGAAAGCCAAGGTTTTCTCAAACCTGTCCCTCCCAATTAAAAAACACGTTCCTTCCATCTATGAAAAACCCTCCCAAACAAAAACCTTCTCCCTCTATACAGACAGATTAATCCACAAAGACAGCTTTATCTATACAGAACTTAATGGAAAACCAACTAAACAGCCCCTTAAACATATTTGTTGTCCTATAAAGTCGATTTTGTTGTAGTGCAGGTGACAGTCGAATATGACTGACACTTTGTTTTGGTCATTCTCCAGTGAATTAATCGAAGACTACAAGAAGGAGATGAACAAATTAGCCAATAGGTTGATGTGGCTAATCCTCGGGTCATTGGGTATAACAAGGGGAGACATAAACTGGGCGGGTCCAGGAGGAGAGCTAAAAGAAGCAAGTCCTGCTTTGCAGTTAAATTCTTACCCAGCTTGCCCAGATCCGGATCGAGCCATGGGCCTTGGGGCTCATACAGACTCAACCCTCCTCACAATCCTGCACCAAAACAATACAAGTGGATTGCAGGTTCATAGGGAAGGATTTGGTTGGATTACGGTCAAACCCATAGCAGGGGCACTTGTGGTAAATGTAGGTGACTTGCTGCATATACTATCTAATGGGTTGTATACAAGTGTACTCCATCGGGCCATAGTTAACCAAACCCAACACCGGTTCTCTATAGCTTATCTCTATGGTCCACCATCTAATGTTCGAATTTCACCACTATCGAAATTAACCGACAATGTCCATCCTCCTCTCTACCGATCCGTCACATGGAGTGAATATCTTGGCACCAAGGCAAAGCATTTCAATAAGGCACTTTCATTCGTTCGTTTATGTGCACCTATGAATGATTTTGTAGATACTAATGATCATAATAGTGTCCTAGTTGGATGAATAAGTTTATGCATCATCTCTTGGCTAAGAATTTTACTTTCGCGCGGATGTTTCAAATGGGTCATTTACGGATATGACCTTCTATGAGTTTTTTTAATTAAATCCATGACCTCATGGCCTATTAAAGAAAAAATGGCTTCATACTCATCAGAAGATCATGGATTTAATTAAAATCTCGTTTAAGGTTATATACCTAAAAATCCCGTCCCAAGAGACAAAGAGACTGTTTCCTAGAAGACCTCCACTTGTAAAAAAGATATTAAAAAAACATATCCATAAAGCATAGTTATAGGCCACATATGAGGAAAAGGAAGTTGTTTTCTTTTCCTTGAAGACATAGTTATAGAAGAATGCAAAGTGTCTATCAAGCTAAGAAGTACACGGTACACACTAAAGAAACTCCCTATTTCTAACACAAGAAACCACCAATCTATCATATAAATTCATGTGTTGACATAAGAAACAAAAGTGGGGGGGAATATAGCTCAGTTCCATGAAAATGGCCAAGGACTAGGAGGGGATAAAGTTCTATCACACGGTCATATCAGTACATCACAAAGAATATAACCAAACAAACAACATATCATCACTGTCCTTTTTGTCTTTACCTCAAAAGATGAAGGATGATCCCCCCCA
Organism: Cynara cardunculus var. scolymus; assembly: GCF_001531365.2. Taxonomy (NCBI): domain Eukaryota; kingdom Viridiplantae; phylum Streptophyta; class Magnoliopsida; order Asterales; family Asteraceae; genus Cynara; species Cynara cardunculus. Next base: position 18,938,608 of record NC_037531.1, on the reverse strand, counting down.
ATAGAACAACACACACGCCAACATCTTCAATTTGTGGCCCAAACATGATGGAATATCCTCCTCAAAGGAAAAGGAGAGTGTTGATCAAGAAAATATGGCTAAGGCTATATTTAGCGAATTAGCTGATGAGCTGAAAAACTAGGCATGTTTGATAAAAGCTAGATGACAATGTAAAATGACTTAAAAGAACATGTTGAAAAAATGTAAAGGGCATAATTTGGGAAAAGGAAGTGGAAAAAAAAACCTAGAGCTTATTGAAACGGTACTTGAAATAGCTTTTCAAAAAGCTAGCATACGGCTAACCAACCGAGGTTTTTTCAATAGGCTAAAAAATATGCTAGCTTTTGGTTGCCAAAAATGGCCTAAATGGTTGCATGCAGTAGCGAGGAAAAGATGCTTGAAAATCATCAATAGTTCCCTTTTAAAATGCCTAACCAATGAAATAACAGGACCAAAATAGAACAAATTATATCAAATAACAAGTTGATATTAAAAATGAGGTTGTGATTGGCTAGTATTTGTATTTTGGGGGTCTTGGGTGGGTCCTGTTAGTTCATCAATTCCTAAATGCACAGCCTTGAACACTATATTTGATACAAGTACTTTGTGAATTCATAACTTGTTAGCAAATCCTTCCCATGAGGTATAGGAAGTGTGGATGGGGAACCTTTAATCATTACTAGCAGTAGGAAGGACCCTGTGCAGACAAAATGTTATAAATTTCAACCTCCCCCCCCCCCTCTTCGCTTTAACAAGCAAACGCATAAGTGGGGGTGTAAACGAGTCGAGCTTTTAACGAGCTACTCGAGCTCAAGTCGATCTCAAACACAAAATAAAGTATCGCCTAACTTAACAAGTCGCATTCCATAACACCAATGTTCAACTCGACTCGTTCAAAAGCTCGATTAAACTTTACGAGTCGAGCCGAGCTGAGCCATTCGAGCATACACTTTTTCCAACCAAACATATTTATATCTTTAAATACTATATAATCAGAATATATAAATCATCGAGATTGAGTAAATAAACGAGTCAATCGATCTCGAATTCGAGCTCATAAACGAGCATCGGGCTCGAGCCCAAACATTCAAAAAGTATTCGAGCTCGAGCCCGACTTTGAAAAGGTGAATCGAGCTCGAGTCTGGTATGTTTTTCGAGCCGAGCTCGAGCCTGATATAATTTTTTCGAGCAAAGCTCGAATAACCTGCTGCTCGACTCAACTCGTTTACACACCTACGCATAAGGAAAGGGGGGAACCAGGCGGGTCTTCTGGTTAAATGACCTCCTGTTAGAAGATCACCAATTTAAAAGGCACTTGTCGCAGGAGGTCAGGTCATTGAGCTAAATAACCTGAACCAGAAGCAGGGACGGACCCACTCTATTGGATACGGTGGCAGGGGTCACCACTTCGTACCTCCATCGTAGTGTAAAAACTTATAGGGTCGTGAAAAGTGCCATCGTATCCATTTGTTGTGTGCCACCGTATATGTTTCCCTTGGTAGAGTTGGTTTGCAAGGCTTTTCTTCCACCCCAGACCCGAGTTCAAATCTCATCAATGTCATTTTCTTAGTTTTAGCTTATAATTTAAGATTTATTATGTTTTTGAAAAAAAAATTGCAATAAAAGACTTGAACACAGGACCTCATATATGAAAAACAATTAACTAACCAACAGACCAATGATGATTTTGTGAAAAAAATATCCATATATTGGTATCTTATTGTCAAATGGTGCCACCACTTGAAAAAAATTCTAGGTCCGCCTCTACTTGGGAGAAAGAAGATGAATGATCAAAAAGTCTCATTAAATCCCCTTTCCAGGGCGAAAGAGAATGAAAGCACCACCTACAACACCTATCTACCAGGTGGAAGAAAAAAATTTAAAAGACTTCACGATAATGTTGTGGGTGGTAAAAGGAAAACGACAAGAAAAAGATGGATACAGTTTCACCTCTAGGCCCACCGGTTTTTCTGGTTTCAGAGGTTCATGAGTACCAGGTAAACTCATATTGGCCAAAGTGAAAAAGAAGAAAATGGTAGAGAAATTCGGCATGGTGCTCACTAAACCTCCGTAATATCTAACAAGTCGAGTCTTATGTCGGTCGAGGAGCTTTACACGTTTGGCTTCTTAAATTTGGAATGAACCAGCAAACAATTAGGAGAAATCCTTAGCTAGACTGAACCAGGTGTTACTTCAAACAGAGGAGGCAAAATGGGTGTTCACTTCTTCTTATTGCTACCCTTCCAATTTCTTATGAAGGATCCAAACAGTCAGTGAGTCAATTTGGTTCTACACTAGCACAAAAGATAATTGAATTGATAGAAGTTATACACCTGCAACCTGGTGTTATTTTGTATTCAAATTTCCTAATCTTAAAGGTCTAGTTTCTAGAAAATGGTAAGGGAAACCATGAATATATGGAACCCCAGATAACTCTCCAAAAGAGTCATCAAGGAGAGAAGGGAGGTTCCAATACATATAGAGGAGAAATAGTCCAAATCTAGCTCACATGACACTTTAGCACACCCTCTCCAATAGAGGCTAGTCAATGCAGGTTGCCAAGAGGAGGCTAAACAAGCACAGATTGCCCGGAGCATCAACCCATAGATGGTAAACATTGCCTCTAATACCATGTAAGAATATATAGAACCCTTAAGGCCTGTTAGTTAGCAGTTTAATAAGCTTAATGAACTCACAACTTCTTCGATTAACTATACATGACAATTTGGTAGTGACTTAATAATATAGAAAGTGACTTGTTCGGTAAGCTTACGGGGGAGCTATATACAAAACTTGTCCCTCCCAATTAAAAACACGCTCCTCCTGTCTATGAAAAAACAATCTCAAACAAAAACCTTTCTTATCTATACAATTAGATTAATCCACACAAACAACTTTTATCGATACAGGACTTGATGGAAAACTACAGCTCTCGAGGGAAAAAAAGGAGGTTCCAATGTATATAACGGAGAAATGGTAAGTCGACTGTTAACAGCAACAAAGAAAGAGACAAACGAATCTATAAGTTTTACTTCAAGAAAAAAAGGTTAAATCGTCGGTCACGAATCCCTTATCCTTCATTGTATTCTTGTATGAATAATCAAATTTAATTGTATATACACAATTCATATAATGCAGACAAATTTAGGTCGCAATCAGATCATAAATATAAACCACAATGGTGATTGTACCTTGATAACGAATCAACATTGGTTCTCCCCCGACCACGTGTTGTTTTCTTCTAAAGAAATATATGATTTCAAGGCATCTCCTATGACAATTGTGTCACCTTCCATCGTCGATGCAATTTCTGATGCAGATTGCAGACAGAGGCCGTGCAAGTTGCAAAAAGGACACGGCGGCTACTCCGTTCACACCGTCGATTTCGGTAAAAGTCTCCTCCATATTCGGCGATCCATTCTCTACCTGATTATTTTCCCTCCGAGAATGACAGAACTCCATAATCGCTCGATTGATGCCAAAATTCTGACATCTTTCCTGTACCGACATAAAATCGAGGGAATTCCAAATTAACATTTGAAAAAGAACGAGTGAAAATTGTATAAAGGTTAAGAGGGAGATTCTGGAAACTCAAAAAATAAAAAATGAAAAAAGAAATAGGAATTTCAGGTAATCATTCATTTGAAGGTAAAAGTACAATAAAAACGAATGAACTTTCTTGTTTGGAATGATTAAGTTTTTGAACTTTTTTTTGGAACAAATAAGTCCTTGAACATTCCAAAACATGTTAAATAAGTCATTGGACATTTCAAAATATGTTAAATAAGTCCTTGAATATTCCAAAAAATGTTAAATAAGTCCTTGGACAATTTTTGAAACAAATAACTCCTTGAACAATCCAAAACATATTAAATAACTTCTTGAACTTTTATAAAACATGTTGGATACATTCTTAT
>NC_037531.1:18822741-18934211 GCF_001531365.2 Cynara cardunculus var. scolymus | reverse complement strand
GTATCCAACATGTTTTATAAAAGTTGAAGAAGTTATTTAATATGTTTAGGATTGTTCAAGGACTTATTTGTTCCAAAAATTGTCCAAGGACTTTTTTAACATTTTTTGGAATGTCCAAGGACTTATTTGTTCCAAAAATTGTCCAATGACTTATTTAACATATTTTGGAATGTCCAAGGACTTATTTGTTCCAAAAATTGTCCAAGGACTTATTTAACATATTTTGGAATGTCCAAGGACTTATTTAACATGTTTTGGAATGTTCAAGGACTTATTTGTTCTAAAAAAAAGTTCAAGGACTTAATCATTCCAAACAAGAAAGTTCATTGGTTTTTATTGTACTTTTTCCTCATTTGAATGCATACATATATACACACACATAATTTAAGTATTAAAAAAAACGTAGTTTAACTTGATTTTTATTTTGGATAATATGTTTTCAAAATTTCCATTTTAATGTGTTAGATATAAAATTTTGAATATTTAAGTACCCAGGTAACCAGTTGAAGCATTAACTGATTACCCGGATACTTAAATATTCAAAATTTTACATCTTAGGTACCAAAAAATGAAAGTTTTGAAAACATGTTACCCGAAATAAAAATTAAGTTAAAGTAAGTTACTTTTTCTTGCAATTTGTCCTATATAATATGTATATATATAATTAAAAAAATTGTTTTTATGCACATGTGCATGTTATCCGATATGCATATCGGACAAATTACTTCCAAATTACTTGTATACAAATGTACATATAGTCTAGATGAATAGTTACAGTGTATCTTAGTTTTTATATTTTTTCGATTTTCCGTTAAACATGGCCCTAAAACTTTATATGAATTTCTTTTTCTTAATTTAAATATACATATAAAAATATAATTAATTTAATTATGTATTTATTAGTTAGATTAGCAATCGTGTGAGAATAAAGTTAAGGTGATAAGTGTAACAAGTGATTTGGATCATTGATCACTTGATATAGTGTTGATCTAATGGATCTGATTAGGTTCCAAAATAAACCATGAATTGATATATAAAGATGAAAATCTCTTCTTACTCTTCTCACAATAACTATTATTCTTACTCAAAATCAACTTACTTATTAGTTATATTTAAATATAATTAGAAACTTTTATCAAAATTCTATAAAATTAAAACTGATTAAATGTGAAAAGCCTCTGAAAAAAGTAGGTCGTATAGTTATGACTTGTGAGGAAAAAAAAAACCTCACGAGAAACCTCCAACCAATAGTTCATTATCTAATGGATCTTTCCGTTCAGCGAAAAATGCTATTTGTGTAGTAGTAGATCAAGGCATGCAACGAGCAGAAGTGATGATTCATTTTTGAACAAAAATCCATTTTTTGGTCAATTTACCAGTTTTGTCATGTGAATATATTATTTTTTTTAATTTTTTTCATTCTCGTATGAATCTCTCTCACTCTCTCTATATATATATATATATATATATATATATATATACTTGGGATCACGTGAGACCAGCTTGTTTTCCTGAGACTCGTGAGACCAGAATTTTACACTTGAAACTTCACAGCAAAATGCTGTGAAGGTAACCTTCACAGTGTTTTTGCTGTGAAGGTAACATTCACAGTGTTTTTGCTGTGAAGTTTCAAGTATAAAAATGTGGTCTCACGGATCTCACGAAAACAAACTGGTCTCACGTGAACCCAACCCTTTATATATATATATATATCCCTCTCTTTCTTTCATCAATAGCTTGTTTGACTTATGCACAAATTCTAGTTGAAAATAAAGAAAACTTATGAACTTCATATCATCGTATACTTTAGGGGTTTTTTTTTATCACAAACATTACATTTTAAGATCACCGATTACATATTGAATAAATAAACGAGATCCCAAAAATATTTCTTCGGCACCAATCAGAAATTTAGTACATGCAATTTTACAACTATTTAACACTCAAGGTACCAAAATTATTTAATTAACTAAAAAAATATAATTAAAAAAAAAGAGGTTCAAATAAACGACGTAGTGTTCTGATCTTATCTCTTCTGGAAATTGAAAGCCCTAATGCAATATGCAAAGATGAAAGCAAAAATTAGCACCAAGCCGACATGAACTCCGGCGACGGCGCCGAGAAAATCATGCTTGAAACCAAAATGATCATCCAAATACGCTTTCACCGTCTCGCCACTGCTAAGCACGTCGTCTGGGCCGTCTAAGTCCCCAAATTGCGATACAACCATGCCGTAAAGAGTCCACGCCAATGGGTTTCCCCAATAATACCATCTCCACCACACCGGAATACTCTGAAAACGCCACCAGAATTATATCAGAAAGTGCAATTATATGAACAAAAAACAAAAAAAAAAAAACATAGGACAATTGTACATGACAGGTGGCGTGCTTTTGGTACATTGAACATGACGGAACAAGCATCACTGTTGCGCGTTTGATATGACTTTTATGAGGAACAGGGGAACAGGGGAACAGGGTGGAACAGGCATGTTCCAACCTCCTCCCATGGAACAAGCCTATATCCGACTAATGTATTCTTATTACGTTTTCCGTCCTTGTGGTTTGTTAAAAATTTCAAATTTCGTCCTTGTGGTTTTGAAATTCCGGTTTTCGTCACTATAGTTTCATTTCTATTTTCGTCCTTGAGGCTAAACACTATTTTTCGTCACCAATTGTTTGTTGTTTGGTATGACTAGACCAAAATAATGTTAAAATGACTATATTGCCCCTAATGCACCTAGGACAATACTATTAAAATGCCAAACACGGGACCATATTTTTTTTCCCGTAGTCTGCACACCATAGGAGAACGAGTTCAGATCTCACACGAACAAACTAAAAGGTCAATGACCAAGCGAGATCTGGATTACCGATAGATCCTAGCCGAGGTGTGGGGTGTCTACTTTTAAAAGAAAGAGTCAATTTTCTTAATTCTACTCAAAATTATGAGAAAAAAGAAATTCGTTACTCCTATTAAGGGTAAATTTGGCATTTAGTTAAATAAAAAGGATAATAGTATCTTTTTCATTGTAGAAATTTATTTTGGAACGTAGATAGTATATAATAAAAAAAACGATGGTTCGTTGGTGAACTTACCGGTCGGGGAATAATAAATCCCGAAAAGAGATTGAAAAGTCCATAAAACGAGGCGGCGATGATGGCTGCGATGTTGGCGTTGGGTGTAATGGCGACGGTCATCATACCGTAGTATGTCATGTAGAGTAAACAGCACAACTGGAAGAACGTGTACCAGAAGAACTTGGCCGCGGTCCACTCGAACCCGATCATCGCGTACACTATAACACAGTAAACTCCGGTTTGTGAAAGAATGTACGGGATTTCAACAAGAACCTGCGGAAAACAAAAGAATGTAAGAAACCCGAAGCGATACTGAACAGTTGCAAGAGTAACGACTGTTTGGTTGATTTTCCATTAAGTTCTGTATATGAATAAAGCTGTCAACATGGATTAATCTGTCTGTATAGACCGGAAAGTTTTTGTTTAGAAGGGTTTTTTAATAGACAGGAAAAGCGTGTTTTTAATTGGAAGAGGCATGTTTGTAAAAAACTTGTCTTTCTGAATAAAGCTTATTGAATAAGCCACTAACAAGTAATCATGTATAGCTGAGTTAATAAGCTGAGAGTCACATTTAAGCCCATTAAGTTGCTAACAAACAGACCATTGGGAGAACGAAACAAGACTGTAATCGTGTGTCTAAATGACGTTTTTCGATGTTGTACCTGAGCGAATGCGTACGGCAAAGCTGAATACATTCCCGCAGCTCGTTCTCTATAAAAGACAGTTCGTTCAACGTCTACAACCGGTTGCACCGAGGACGCGTTTTGGACTCCTAGGAAAAGGGTAGCAGCGTACATAGAACCCATTGCGTTAACCAAATCCCTTCGGTCATTCCTGAAATGGTTTCACGATTAGTACAACGAAAACCCGGATCAAATTCGACTTTTTTTGAATGTTTAAGTTTCGGGTTTTTACTTTTTGCCACCAAGATCCCAGAACATAGTACCAAACATGACGGCAATGAAGGTGGTGAAGGCAAAACGGACGGCGGTGTATGGCGGGTTTCTCCAGTACGACCACCGTTGTTTCCATAAGCAAGCGATGCATTGGACAAGGAATGATTGCGAGTACTGTGTCGGGAAATAGAGATCTTGCGTACCGGGACGTGGTACACTTAGTTCCGCGATAAGCGCTTTGTTTCTCCTGTGAATTCGATTTGAACAAATGGTAAAAACGTTACGTTTGATTTCGTCAAGAAATCAAAAAACCGAGGGGTCATCATACCGAGATCGGATCTAATGTAGTACTAACCTGTAAAGATCTGAATTCCGGTAGATTTCAGTGAAATCGACATTTAACGCCATTTCTTGTGCCGAAGTACTGACTTCCAACATCCATGTTGCGGGGTTATATCCGTCCTTGATCTTAGCTATCCCGTCAATATCCTGGATTCCGAAACAGTCTGAATGAGTACCGGTATTTCGGTCTAGAAGTAGTTAAAATCTACGGACATTTTAACAGTGTCTTACCTCGAAGTACTTGATCAACTCGCAAGAATGCCGACCGACAGGTCCAACGTACAACTCTTGTCCTCCACGTTTCATCAAGAAAAGCTGCAAGTTAACCGATCATTTCAAGATTCAGTTATAACCAAATAGCTGAAGAGTACTCACTCCGTCTCAAAATAAGTGTCCACAATGAAATGACAATTTTATCCTTGTTAATAAATGGAGTAATGAATTTCTTGATCTCGTAATTAAGGGTATAATTGGGAAGTAAGACACTTAGTTGTAATAACGGCAGTAGATTCGTACCTCATCAAAAGCTTCAAAGATATCGATGCTAGGTTGATGAATGGTGCACACGACGGTTCTTCCTGTGTCCACCGTGTTCCTAACGGTTCGCATCACAATAGCAGCGGCTCTAGCATCTAGACCCGATGTTGGCTCGTCCATAAAGATAATAGACGGATTGGCTACAAGCTCCACGGCTATGGTCAACCTCTTACGTTGTTCGGTCGAGAGTCCATTGACGCCCGGTAACCCGACTAGCGCATCCCGCAACGGGTTCAGCTCCACGAGGTCCATAACCTCATCGACGAAACTCTGTAAGCAAAATCAAATCAAATAGCTCGATAAAAAGACAATTTTCAGAAATAACCAAACCAAAGAACCCCGGTATATCCTACGCTAAGGGGTGTAAACGAGTCAAGTAGCGGGCTATTCGAGCTAAAGTTGTAAAAAATTATCAGGCACGAGCTTGATTAACGCTTTTTCAAAGTCGGGCTCGAGCTTGAAATGTTTGAGCTCGATGCTCGTTATGAACTCGAACTCGAGATCGATTAACTCGTTTATTTACTCAAGATGATTTTTATATTTTGATCATATCATTTGTAAATATATAAATTTGTGTGGCTCGAAAAAGTGTTATGCTCAAACGGCTCGGCTCTGCTTGACTCGTAAAGTTTAACCGAGCTTACAAACGAGTCAAGTCGAATATTGGTGTTAGGGAGCTCGACTCGTTAAGTTAAACGAGCTTTATTTTGTATTCGAGGTTGACTCGAGCTCGAGAATTATTGGGCTCGAGCTCGAGTAGCTCGTTAAAAGCTCAACTCATTTACACCCTGAGGGTGGGATGCATGCAGACTTCACTTCTAGCCGAAAGAATAGAGCGGTGGTTCCCATAAAGTTTCATAAATAAACCAAACGGACCACGTATAAACCATCCGGAGGTGGGGTCCAGAGGTAAGATACTAAGATGTATGTAAATATGACTTCTACCCCAAAGAGTAAAGCGGTTTTTTCCGAGAATTTATCAAAAAATGTCGAGGCAAAATACAAGTCATACACGAACCTTTCGGGTTTTTTCGTCAACGTCTGTAGCGAGCCTGAGCCACGCCGAGTAGAGCAAAGACTCGTAAACGGTAACGTGAGGAGAGTGGATGTCGTTTTGCTCACAGTATCCGGAAATCCGAGCAAAAGTTTCTTGTTTCTTCGGATACCCAGAAATCCTAATGTCACCTTCTATATAGCCACCCGTTTTTCTACCGGCCAACACGTCCATCAGAGTAGTTTTTCCGGCACCACTCACCCCCATCAGCGCTGTAAGAACACCGGGTCGAAAAGCTCCGCTCACGCCCTTAAGTAGCAGTAATCTATCCTCGTTCACCCCTTGCTCTTTCATTTCCTACAACATTTATCGTAATATGAACACTTCGTTTACTGACACAAATTGGGTAACGCTAACCAGGTAAGAGTTTCGATCGGGGTAAGGACCGATTGAAAATGGTTGTTGACGTAAATTACGTTTTTGGTCCCTGTGGTTGTTAAAGTTTGCGATTTTCGTCCTCATGGTTTAGAAATTGCGGTTTTCGTTCCTATGGTTTGTAACTCATTGCTATTTTCATCCTTATGATTTACAATCTGTCGTTGTTTTGGCCCCTATGGTTTACAATTCTTTACTATTTTGGTCCCTTGTACTTAAAGGTAGTAATTAGTCTAGAGAGGAAAATAGCAATAAATTGCAAACCATAGGGATGAAAATCGCGATTTCTTAACCATAGGGATGAAAATCGAAATTATTAACAAACCACAGGGACAAAAATCTTAATTTACTCTAAAAACAATTTGTCCAAGCATTGACATATTGGTGGCTGACTCAGTCAGCCACCTCGTTCAGTCAAAAGTGTAGATACCATCATTCCTTACCGGTTAAGAGCCGGCTCTTAACCGGTAAGAAACAATCGACATACACTCAACGGATTTGGATCATTTACCGCTATATGTAATGATCAAAGTACCTGTGGCATATCGACCGAGTATTTAACATCGTTAAACGTAATCGAATGTGGTTCAAACGGAAGAATCATTCCTTTCTTCTTGGTCTGGCTGCCATCATCAGCGGATCTCGGTGCCAATTCAATGGCTCCTGCATCAGTGCTGTCTTCTGTTGCTGCATTCGATTGAGTCTTCCCGAAAGCTGAAGCGTATGAAGAATGTTAGAAAACAAACCCCTTTAAACAATGCTCGAAAACGAAGATAAAGATTGAGATACTCACGGTCGAGGAGAGCAAGAGATAACGCGAAACATAAGTTGAAAACAAGAATGAATCCGATCATGGCGGCAATTGCGATCCAATACCAGTAAGCTTCCGCAAAGAACCCTCCGGACTCGATGATAGTTTTCCCTAAGGTTGTGTCGTTCCACGGCTATAACACCAAATGCAATTTAAAAAAGTAAGCTTCCTGATCGATACATATATATATAGAGAAAGAGAGGGGGAGGGAGAGGGCTCATCAAATGCAACTCTCTTAAATGTTGCAACCAATGTAACTTCATCTACGCCACACAATTAAACAATCAACGGTTAGGGATAGGGCAGTTGCGGATAAGGCAGTTACTGTGTCCGGATGATTGGTTATCAGGGTATTCCTCGGTTTTTCATTTTCTAGAGGTTTTCCCCTGAACCTGACCCTAAATATATAGGGTTGGGTTCCAGTTAGAACAACCCACTTCGGGGAACGTAAGAAAAGGCAAAGGTGTCATGCTATGTGAACGTTTGTCGTAACTGTGAAGATACCTTTATATCATGTGAAGATTACAACATTCACACAATTGAAGGTGATGTGAAAGTTACAATCTTCACACAATATAAAGGTATATATATATATATATATATATATATATATATATATATATATAAACACACACGCAATGCATTGTTCGACTTACCCGCCTCCAACTATGCCCAAGAAACTCGTTCACTACAATTCCGTTCATAGCGTACATCATTGGAGAAGACCAGTAACCCCACAACCACCACTTCTTAACATCCTCTTTAGAATAGAAAACACGATTGTTAGCTGAAAAGCACGTGAAAAGATTACGTTTCTATCGATTTTCGAAGAAATTAGTACCTCGGACAAGGACAAAGCCACCCAAAGCAAAGACCAATAGAAGCGCAAATGAACCAAATGTGTTTGCAACGATCATATTTCGACCCAAAGCTCCAATGAACCGAAACAATGCAGAAGACATCTGGTTAACGAGCAAGAGCAGGAGGTATTGTTTGAAGAATCTGAAAGAAAAGAAAGGTTCCGTAAATAAGCATATGCAAAGTGGAAAACACGTCCTATAAACCGAATTTTATTGTAGTGACTCTTTGAGAGTGTTACCTTGCGACATAAGGATCAAATCCCACTACATAATAGGTGAGAACAGTCCAAAGACCAGCTTCAAGAAACGAAACGGGAATCTTGATGACCCAAGATGGTAGAGCATACGCCCACGAGGGGTAAAACAGGAAATCCCTTTGTTTGTAAAACACGGGAAGCTTTGCGATTGTCATTGAGATCTCAGACATCCCGTTAAACATGATCATAACGACCCCAAAGAAAAGAGCACCCGTATATAATCCCCCATCATCCGGGTTATTTCTATGCATCTCAGTTCGGAAGAACACAGTTAAAGTGATGAGCGACAACACGAGTAGCTGCAACCGAGCAAAACAACATGATACTGATTAGAACTTTTAAAGATAAAACTACAGTAAAATTGACTTTATAAGACGCCAAAAATGTCGAAATGTCCTAATAATACTCGAGTTTATAGAATAAAACAATTGTGCGTCCTACATAAAGGTGTTACATGTAACATCTTAGGCCAATTGTACCATATATTGTCCGCTTCGTCCACACACATGGACTCATAGTTTCAAAACGCGTCAGATAGAGAAGGTATCCAATCCCTTATAAGGCAACTTTCGTTCCACTCCCAACCAATGTGGGATCTTACAATCCAGCCCTTGGGAAACCAGCGGTCGCTGGCGCACTAGTCCGATTCCCGGCTCTGATACCATTTGTAACACCCTAAAGCCCAAAGCAACAGGCTGGCCCAATAACTTCAAATCCAACTTAAAACCATGGTGGAAGTTATTAGTATCCCACAACTTGAGGCTTATAAGTAGTTGACAAATCACATATTCTATCCATGTGCGACGTATTTGGGCATTCTAACAAGTGTTTTAAGACAGTTTTGAAATAAAGACGGGTTGTTAGGGAAAGAAAAGGCTCACTTGGAACAATTTGAAGAAATAAACGAACGAATTTCTCTTCATGAGCAAGATTTCCCTATCCGTACAAGCCTTCAAGAGCTCTTTTTTGTTCAAACCAAACTTTTCGGTTGTGAGAGCAGCCGGGTGGCTTTTCGTTTTGTCGTAAGGTGTCGCGATATCATCGCCCAGTTTCCGACCAACGTGGAACGATTGGAACGCCTCTGCAAATTCCTTGGCCGTCACAAATCGGTACGGATCGTCTCTTCTCATCCAATACTGTTGTTGATCTTTCTTTGATGTCACCTGTAACCCAAATCCTAACATAAATCCCGGAAGCAAGAAATCATAGAAACTATATTCAAAATCAAACGGAAATCGAGTGTACTTACTTCTTGCAAGAAATCAGCAACTCCTTTCCTTTCTGGGCATTTGAACCCCATAGATTCGAAAAACTCGAGCACGTGTTCACGCGGGCCCTGATACACGATCTTCCCATCGGTCAGCAGGATAATGTCATCGAACAAATCATAAGTCTCGGGTGCTGGCTGGAGGAGAGAAATGACAGCAGTTCCTTCAAGAATGTGAAGGAACTGCTTGAGCGATTTCACGATTTGGAAAGTTGTGGAACTATCTAAACCCGTAGATATCTCGTCCATAAGAAGAACCTTCGATGGTCCAACGATCATTTCACCAGTTGTCACACGTTTCTTTTGCCCACCGGAGATACCCCTGATCATTTGATCACCCACCATGGTATCAGCGCAGATGTCCAACCCCAACAACTGTAACGTGAACAGATCATGTCAGAGCTTAACTCGAGTTCTTTTTCTGTTTTCCTAGGAGTCGGTACAACAAAATTGGCTTTATAGGACGACAAAAATGTCTTAATAGACTTGGTTGTAGGAGTTGGTTTATAAGACCTAACAATTGTGCATCGTATAAAGCAGTCTATTAAGACATTTAAACATTTTTTGCATCATATAAAGCAGTCTATTAAGACATTTAGCCATTTTTGGCATCTTATAAAGCATTCTATTCAGACATTTAGACATTTTTGGCGTCTTATTGGGCACTCTATTAAGAAATTTAGATATGTTTGGCGTGTTATAAAGCCGATTTTTGCTGTAGTGGGCATACATACAAACGTATAGAAAGAGTTTATGTTGTCGCACCTTGAGAGTATAATCGGTGACCACGCTAGCTTCTTGTCCTTCGGTTGCTGCAGCCTATATAATAAAAGAAAAATGATAAGGTTTCTCGATCATTTTTCGATTCAAAAGATATAAAAATCAGGTTTATGTGATCTCGAAAGCTCGTTGCGAACCTTCATGTAGATATCGATATCAGGATCGGGCTTAATGTTCGCGTCTTTTTCCCTTCTTGACAACTCCGCTAACATTTCTGTAATTCATACGACAAACTATTATTAACCCCGTTGTCAAAATGCCTTCTTTGTCACGTATCGTGTTACAACAAATTTTGATAAGACGTCAAATATATCTAAATGTCTTAATAGACTGCTTTATAGGATATAAGTTTATAGAACAAAACAACTGTGAATCCTATGTAAAAATGTTGCAATAAGTTGATAAGACGTTTGGACATCCTAAACAAATTTTTTACGACACTTAAAAACGTGTCCTAAAATTATGTGTTAGGTCCATCAACTTATTGTAACAAGATTACATAGGATGCACAATTGTTTGATCCTATAAACTTAAGTCCTATAAAGCAGTTAATTAAGACATTCTGACATATTTAGCAATCTATAAAGCCAATTTTGTCATAGTACTATAACACCATTGAAGATCCAACTAACCGTAACGTGATCCAACCCCTTGGCATCGAGCTGAGAAAGCCAAGGTTTCTCTAACCGTCATCTCTCCGATATGGACATCGTTTTGACTGATATAAGCGGAAGTTCTTTCGGGTACAAACTCATGCAATTCATGGCCATTATACGTCACCTTCCCCGTGCTCTACATTTAAAGATCGTAACTTTAGATTGAACGTAAGACGCAAATGCATACTTCTAAAGAAAGTCAAAATGCATTGAAACGAAGTTTGATTTAGTTTCTATTTAGTCTAAGACATAACAATTTTTCGAGTAAATTACATTTTTAGACCCTAGGGTTTGTTCAAATTTCTATTTTTTTCCTTGTGCTTTTGAAATTACAATTTCAATCCTTATGGATTACATTTCATTGATATTTTAGAATTTATGATTTATAACTTTTTGTTCTTTTCATCCCTTTTTACCCTCTTATACTAAAAGGTAAGACTAGAGTTTGACTCAGGGACGAAAATAGCAATAAATTGCAAACTATAGGGGTAAAAACCGCAATATTGAAACCACAAGGATGAAATTTGTAATTTTTAACAAACTACATGGACAAAAACATAATTTACTCTAATTTTTTCTCAATCAATGTAAAAAAGTTTCAAGTTTTTCTATTTTCTACCTTTTTTACTCGTAACTTGTTGATCTTGTAACACTTGATGACTTGAGTACCCGTTTATAAAAGGGACCAATAACTTGTTGATCTTATAAAATTTGATGACGTGGGTACCCACGTTGTAACCCTTTTATAAACGGGTACTCAAGTCATCAAATGTTACAAGATCAGCATGACATCGGTTAAAATGGATACAAAATAGAAACTTTTGGAACTTTCTTACGTTGATTCTGAATAAAAATTTATTTGTTACACCAAATAGAAACTAATACAAACTCCGATGAATTTTGATGCATTTTGCCCTCTAAAAGAACAAGTCACCAAGATCGGTGATTTACCTTAAGCTCCTTGGCAAGTTTCCCGGCTAAGGCCAACAACAACGTTGTCTTCCCCGAACTCGGAGGACCCAAAAGTAATGTCATCCTACAAACACATTTTTGTGAAATTTTAAGTACAATATAATTCGACCGTTTTACTAAAAAAAATTTGAAATCGAGTTATATTGATGGGTGATTCGTGTTTTACTTCCTTACCTGCTAGGCTTAATGACGCCACTAACATCATCAAGAATGGTTATATGCCTTTTTGCATGCGGAAGCACACCGAACTTGCTCAATGCAGTCTATAAAATATAAATACAAACGAGAATTATAAAAACGATTTCATAAAAAAATCGGAAAACGGATTCCGAATATATAATTTGTAAACCACCAAAAGATGCTAACCTCAAAGATATCAATGTGGAAGTTAATGAAACTAGGCAAAGCTCTGCTTCCTGTGTTAGCATCTGCCTCCACAGACACATGTTCAAATCTAACTTCAATTGTTGGCAAATCAATTCCAACCCTGTAACATTCCAAATTACAGTATTAAAATGATGAAAAAAAAACTGAGGAACACTCTAATAACCGTTCATCTATACGACATGTACATGTGCATACAAGTGTTGTTGTTTCGTGGTTTTTATAAAAAAAACTGAAATAAATTTATAAAAAAAGACTAAAATGCCCTTGAGTCAATGGTTCATTTTAACAAGTTAGCGAGCGTACGGTTGTTTTTTTTTCATTAAGCTCTATATGGACTAAGTTGGCAATTATAGAACTACCATCGAATCATTGGGTAAGCGTTGGGATAATTGATATTCGCAGCTATATCGGGTTGTACGGTACAACTCATCAAAGCTTCCAAGGATGAAGATGGAAACAAATTACAAACCACAGTAACAAAAGCCATAACTTTAAACCACAAGGACCAAAGTAGATATTTTAATAAACCACAGGGACTAAAAACGTAGTTTACTTTAGAAAATGAGATAATTTAATTTGGAATTAATTATTTAATTCAATTAAAAAAAAAGGTCAAAGTATCATAAAAGTCATAACCATGTGGCTTTGAAAGTTAACAATTAAAGTCTTGTTATTGAAAATCTAATTAAATAATTTTTCTATTTCCAATCAATAATTATTATAATTTTTAATTAACTAAAAATAAAAGAAATTTTTTTTCTTCATCTCGTGACAAATGTAGTCATGAATTTTTATCTCAAAAGTGTGTAAAAAATAGTGTTTACATCATTTTTTTTACACCAAGACTAAAAAAATATTATAATTATTTAAAATAATTATGTAAACTAATAATAATTCAATGTTATTGGTGGATTTAACTCCAATGGATTATGTATTTTAAACATAATATTAATTATATCTTATTAAAATATTTTATAATTCTATAATATATAAATATAATTAATATATAACGATAATTCAATCTTATTAATAAAAAAATATACCTTAAATTTAAGAGGTCGTTTATCCAAACACTTACTTCGTAAGCATCATCCGGTTAAATTTAACATTATTATTTACCTTACCTGGTAAGATTTTAGTTCATTAAAACGACATTGTATGAAAACTAACCGGGTAAGAGCCGTCGTCCCGGATAAGACTCTCGGTCATTGTCTACGTCTTACCGAGTAAGATTCTTATTCCTTACCATATTCATTGGTTAAGACTATATAACTTGGTAAGTGTTAATCTGAATAAACGTTTGGTAAACGGCTCATAAAACTGCTATTTTGTTTGTTTTAAAAAAATGCTTAATAACATCTCCGACAACTATATTAAAATAGAAAATTTTGAATTTTTAAGAATTTTTCTACTTTAACAAACCATGTTAAATGGTGCATAAAAATAGACAAAAATCCCAAAATCTGGAAAAAATATTGAAACTTTATAAAAAAAATTATATTTTAATTATTTACCACCCATAAAAATTACTGAAATTAGAAATACAAGAATGAAAAATATTAATTAAAATGTATTTATTATTTTATTAATATGAAATAGATTCTTTTTCTAATTTCAAAATAGAAATAGGATAGGATAGATCTACCTTTTTTCTATTTATATATGACTAAAAAAAGTATCTTTAAAGTGAACTAGAATACATGAAATCGATAACATATACTAGCTTCTCATGTTTGTTATAGAAATTTTTTATACCATTTTGACCGGTTGGTTTTATCTCTTAGTCATTTTTTATAAGGTTTATTAAAATAGTCTTAGGTCCGTAATTTTAAAATTTTTATGCGAACATGGGAAAAATGTGGTTTTTTTTGCCGACAAAGATAGAAAGTGTAAGCTTTTTGTCATTTAGTCAGACCCGATTTTATTATAGCCGTTGAAAATACTATGAAAATTTAATGCATCTTTGCGCCAAAAGCTATGTCATTGCATATACGATTTGTTTTTCCAAAACTCCATATTTAAATTGTTATGCGAGCCGACTAATTCTAAGTTAAACACCCGCTTAGCGGTTAATCTGAAGACACCGCGTTTGAACCTCCGTGTCTATAACGGAATTTTTATTATTAATTGGATTCGAACCTGAGAACTCCACGCTCTTTTGACCATTGGAGCCCATGGTTAAACCAATTGTAGATCACCCTTGTGATTAAAATTTTAACTTTCAATATTCTATTTTAAAAAAAATTATGGGGACGTTTAGGATTGTTTATAAAAACAACTTATTGACTTATTTTTGGTGTGGTACTGGTAACAAGTCCTTTTTAAGTGTTTGGATAAACAAGTTATATCGGTATCAAACCATTAACAAGTTGTTTTTAAAGAAGTTAAACCATTAATAAATTGATAAATGCTTTTGTAAAAAAAAATTAAGCAATCCCAAACACACCCTGTAACGATAACATAGCTATTAAACGTGATGGATTGGAGATGAATACCTATCAATTCTGTTCCTGAGCTTCAACAAGAACTTCTCATTATCTTCATCAGCAACTTTGACAAGTCGATCAAGCAGATGCTGTCTTTGTTCAAATCCAAGGTTATCGATATCGATTTCATTCGAAGGTCCACTCGATCCAAACAACAATCCTTTTCTCAATCGATCAAACGTCGGAAGTTTTTCAAGTGACGCCCATTTCAGAGCTTCTTCGTCGTCTTCTTCACGAGATGATTTCGAAAAAACATCCATGCCTGAATTCCTCCATACAGAATTACTTCCAGATCTTAAACTTGATGTTCTTCCACTTACACCCTTTACACTTCCTAACCTTATACTGCTACTAGCTTTATATATATCACTTCCATCCATTCTCAAGTCTCAATCACAGAAAACCCTAATCAAAACCCTAAAATTTGTGAAGATCTTTGTAGGTTTTGGTGGTTTTTAGGGGAAGAACCCCTTGATTCTTGTAAAATGGGTCGAAAATCGAAATGGGTATCTGGAAATTTGTGAAGAGATGATGAATTTGGTGTGAAAACCAAATGGGTTTTGAATCAAAGTCCCTAAAAATTAGGGGTTGTGTAGAAATGTGTTAAAAATGGTGGGTGTTTGTTTTTGGTGTGAAGAGAATTGGTGTGTTTATATAGGAATGGATGGTTGGAGTCTTCGTATTCGAGCTGGAATTCAAAGCAACTGAGATATCAATTTTGTTTTTTTCCCTAATTTTATAATACAGGTTTTTAATTTAAAGATCCGATAAAAATATATCGATATTATTATCAAATTAGCAGTATAACGTACCTTAACTTGATTCCAGCAAATTATTTATTTTAAATATTTCAACATTTGTTATAGGACAAATTGCATGAGGAAGTAACGTACTTTAACTTGATTTTTATTTTGGGTAACGTATTTTTAAAACTTTCATTTTGGTACCTAATATGTAAAGTTTTAAACATTTAAGTACCCGGATAACCGATTGAAAACTAATTTTAGATTAAAAAAAATCCATGTCATTAACCACGTAAGCAAATAATATCGAGTTAAATATCACATCACTCGCCACATCAGCATGATGACTGGTTAATGCTTCAACCGGTTACCCGGTTACTTAAATGTTTAAAACTTTATATCTTAGATACCAAAATGAAAATTTTAAAAGTATGCTACCCAAAATAAGAATCAAGTTAAAGTACGTTACTTTTTCATACAACTTATCATTTGTTATATTATCATACTCCCACTGCACAATTTAAAAAGATATTATATATTATAATTCAATCTCATTGATGGGTATGAATTAAAAGTTAATTTCTCTCTATATACAACAAGTGAGAACTTTTTAAACTTGTAGTTTTCTACTGATTTCTCTATTTCTGATAACATCACAGAGAATCTGTTGGCAAAAAATAGAAGAACAAAAACTCTATTTTCTCTGTCTTAGAGAATTTCCGCATGTTAAATATGTGGACAGGCCCCAAAATTTTCAGACTCAAGTTTACATGTGTTTAGGGCATTATATCAATATATTTAAATATCGTTATTTTTTTATGTAAGTTAGGTTTAGATAATGAGATTTTACAGTATAATCAAAAGTTTTAAATGTAACAAAGTCTTAATAAAAATTGGAGTGTTCCTACTGTGTAAATGTTATTTTTAATCAAATGTCATGATTTAAAATATGGTTTCATATGTGTTTGTGCTTGCATTGTAAAAATAATAATGAGAAGGTTTTTTTACATAATAAACAAAAAATACACGTGAAAATTTCATATCATGAAACAAATGCATATAAAACTATAATAGTATGATAAATATACACACACACATATATATATTTTTTGGATCACGTGAGACCAACATGTTTTCGTGAGACTACTTTTTAACACATGAAACTTCATAGTGTTTTTGTTTTGAAAGTTTGGTTTTTTACCTTCACAATGTTTTGTTATGAAGTTTCAAATGTAAAAAAATGATCACACGGATCTCACGAAAATAAGTTGGTCTCACGTAAACCCAACTATATATATATATATATATGTATGTGTGTGTGTGTGTGTGTGTGTGTGTGTGTGTGTAAAACAATACATTAAATCTCAGAGTCATTCTTCAACATGTTAAATGTGTGATTTCAAACAGAGCCTCAAAGTTTTGAGGCCAATTTTACATTGTTTAAGACATCTCATAAACTAACATAAAAAGTATAATCCAACGGCACCTCTTTAATTTCTATCGTAAGATAAAAATAACAAGTCTTATCATCACATCTGTAATTTATATATATATATATATATATATATATATCTTTGTTATCTCATTTTACAATATAATTAAAAGCTTGAATATAACAGGACCTCCAAAAAAAATTGAAACATCATTATTAATAAAACCTTATGAAATATTTTAAGAATCGATTTTTACAAATTTACAGTAGTATTTAAATACATGGTTCAGAAAAAAAAAAGGGTTGTATTTAATTGACGAGGTTGATTTTTGAAAATTAAAGGAGGCGGCGGCTGAGCCGAGCAGCAGCTGTTGTCCAACGTGAGTGAATTTGTCATATGAGGCTTAGCTAACCCCCCAATATAAATAGAATACTTTATCTATTACCGAATTCTTGGGCACAAAGAAATTTCAATAAAAAGTATTTTTTTTAATTAATTAAAAGTAAAAGTTTAAATGATATACAAGTCTTGCTCAACAAATTCAACACAAATGCGATAACCAGATATGTAATTGCGACAGTTATGTCGGTAATTACGACGGTAAACTGGTTGAATCTGGTCTTTTTTTTTTCGTCTTTTGAGCTATTGCAGATCTGGATATCATGGAAGTAATGACATTTGTGTCACCCTGAGAGAGAAATGGTTAGAAGACCAGTTTAGATGCGCCATTTGAGCTAATTTATCAAAGAAAAATACTCGTTTTAGAGATTATAAATATTTATTTCGTCATCGAACGTGTAGAAGACGTGGATATATATATATATATRTGTGTGTGTGTGTGTGTGTGTGTGTATTTTTGTTATCTCATTTTACAATATAATTAAAAAAATTCATAAACTATCATTACAGTTTGGTTTATGGTTTGAGAGGTCAAAACGCTCAAACCAGACCACAAATTGTTTTAACATTACTCTCGTCTAAATTGTTTAATATAGGGCAAATTGCATGAAAAAAGTAGCGCATTTTCAAAATTTCTATTTTGGTACCTAAGATGTAAAGTATTAAACATTTAAGTACCTGGATAACCAGCTGAAGCATTAACCGGTTACCATGCTGATGTGACGAGTGATGTAATATCTAACTCAGTATTATTTGTTATTCAATCAATTTCATCATATCACTCGTCACATCAACATAATAACCGGTTACCCGGGTGCTAAAATATTTAAAACTTTACATCTTAGATACCAACATAAAAGTTTTAAAGATACATTACTTAAAATAAAAATCAAATTAAAGTAGATTACTTTTTCATGCAATTTACACTTTAATATATTACATTAAAAATTCAATCGAATTACTTGCAATTTAGCGCATAATACATTTAAAAGACTTTTTGCTTATTTTTACATCATAATAATTATCAAAAAAAAAAAAAGTTGTAATAGAAATTATATTATATGAATTCTTGAAAATGGTCATTGATGACGAACGTTAACCACATTTTCTAATTTAATAACCAAGCACGCCGTTTTCTAGACTTTTCGAGAAGAAATATTGTATTTTATTTAAAATTTTACTTCTTAACCAGTTTTTGCAATTATAGGGACCAAATATATAAATCAGTTATAGGTCCGCAAAAATATGTTACTGGACCTAGTTCAAAAACTTTTTTTCTTACATTTTGATCCATTCGTAAATTGCAGACATGTCAATTGCAGATTTATGACTATTTTTGTTATATTGAAAAAGAAATGGCTAAGATGTGAAAACGTGTTGTGGATATGAATATTTTAATTCATTTCCCTTTAATATAATAAATAGTTGAGTAAATAAATTGATTGATATATATATATATATATATATATATATTTATTTTACAATGTGTTTGGTTCATAATGTGAAACTTTTTTACACGTATTTTTTGGTTCATAAACACGTCAAAAAGGCTTACATTTTGAACTGAGTATATGTGAAACAAACAAATTGTAAAACATATATATGTTCTCTACATTAAATTATATGCATAAGAAAAATAATATGAAATAACATATTATGCATTAGTTCTCAAATATTTCACGATTTGAAAAATAACATATTCTATATAATATAATTGCATACATTGATGAGATATATATATATATATATATATAGGTGGGTTATTATACAACCCTTTACATTTGTACAACCAATAGAACTCAATATCAATCGTCCATTTAATTTGATAAATATATGATTTCATAAAAGTTTTGATTGTTTCATAATATAAAGTATTGATCATCATTAATGAACCATATTCATCTTCCATAAATATTTAAATCATTATAAATTAACTATCATCATTTTCATAAATATCTCAATTTATTGGGTTGTATTGGTTGTACAAATGCGATTAGTTGCATTTGAAACAAACTATATATATATATATATATATATGTGTGTGTGTGTGTGTGTGTGTGTGTGTGTGTGTATTGTGTGGAATCCAATTTCATTCCATATATAGAACAAATGTCATAATAGAATTTGATGAACGGAAGTGACCAGTCCAGTTTTTCCAGATTCTACCAGAATCCCGCTAACCGAGCACTCTTTATTTGTCAACACATACAATCAATATTTTGAACGAGTGAGAATGTGAAATCATTGATAGAGATTATTAATTATTCTGATATCAACAACACGAAAGCAAAGTCATTTTGTTTTCAACAAAGAGGTTGACCACTAATTGAATTTGAAACTTACACTTAAATGAAATGAAATTTTTTAGAAGTATATAGTATTTATATATGGCAAATAGAACAAATAATCGTACATCTTCTTCACATTTGGTGAGGTTTGAACCTCTGACTTCCTTTGAGGTCAAAGACCCACATACCGCTAGGCCAAATGCCCTGATAAATGAAAATTATTTGTAAGTTCAATTTTTGACAAACCTAGGTTAGGTTTTCTTGAAATCTTGAAGTTAATCAAAAATTAAAACCTCCAAATTAGGGCAAAAGTGCGGAGTGACTTTATCCAGATATAAGACAGTATTAGGTTCGATCTTTCTCCTGGTAGATTCAACCATCGAGTGAGCTAAAAATGCCTCATTAAATTGGTGTTTTTGAAGGCGGGTTCCGTGTGAATGCCGATTAGGATCGTCAGAAATCAAATTTTTGCCAAAAAACCCTTAAATTTGGTCATTCAACTATGCATTTATATTTAAGTAGAAATGAAACCGTTATAAAAAAGAACTGTTATGTTATTTAATTTAAAATTGTAACTTTTTTAAAATCACTACACAGAAATCGATATAAACACATCCATTTGCAACATTTTGCTTCTTAAATGAGCCAATCCAAACCATAATTGTCATCGGTCATCAGACTTCAACCAGTCAACATTGTCTAACCGGTGCAGTCCATCTCCTTTTGTGTCGTCTTTGTGGTCCTCTCTCTCTCTCTCTCTCTCTCTCTCTCTCTCTCTCTCTTAGCGCCATCACCAGTGGTCCCCCTCTATAGATTTGTGATCGCTAAACCCTCCCTTCCTTTAATTTTATAGACATTGACCCCTACACTATGGTTTTCTGTATTCCTTTTAATTGTCATTAAATTTTTTACGTTGTATCGTTTTTAATTAATTATTTCAATGATGTCACATATCAAACCTTGTAATGTTTCTTTATAACAAATAAAGTACATATTATAATGAGGTGGGTTAAATGTACTTCTGTATATTGCTAAATGCACTCCACCTACTGATTTTTCTTCTCACACATATTAACACCAAGACAAACTTTTTACATTCTCAACATATGATTTGACTCGATTCTGACATAAAAGAGGTGCATATATCATCACCCTTTAAAAATATAACAAATTGGACCAAACTAGAAAAACATTGCGTTGGTTCATATTTTCGAGAACGAATTTTCGAAATCTCAATTTCGAAGAAATAACTTTAAACCATTCACATTTTGATAGAATTAAAATTTAATAGAGAGAGGACTGATCTTTCACAAATCCAATCATTAATATAAATCGATTGATTGAGATATTTCTAGAAATATGATGATTTATGGGTTGTTTGTTTACCTCTTAATAGTTCAATTAAGTAACAGGCTTTGAATCGATAAGAGGTGAATCTTGTTTGACAATTTTTTTTACCTCTTAATGATTCTAAAACCCTCTGAATAATTTTGTATTTTGGGTCTCCCTTAACCATTCAGCACCCTAATTTCATTCTAAATAATTACCAGTAATTATATTTCATTTTGTATTACATCATAATAGTATCTTAATCATTCTGCACCAAATCATTCAGCAACTGGCAAATAGTTGCTTAGATATTTATGAAAAATTACCAGAACTCATTTATTATAATCAAACGCTTTATACTAGGAAACAATCATAATATTCATAGAATCATTAGACTAAGGCATTGTTTGTTTTTCATGAAAAAAGCTCTTATCAGCCTCTTATGTCTGATTCGTTAAGAGGCAAGGCGATTCAGACTGTTTGTTTTTTCCAATTTTTTAGAGGCACTTATGTCTTATTTTTTCTTTTATTTAATAAGAGGTAAATCAACCTCTTATTTGCCTCTTGTTGTCTTCAAATCCTCAACAACGACGTTTCTCTATCAATTAACCTTAATCGATCATTTCTCTCGATCAATCCTTATCAAATCAATCCCAACATATCTCAATTAATGTATTTTAATACGATGTAAATATGCTAAACACCATTAATAACATATTTTTGTTTAAATGAATGCTAATTATATAATTTGGATGTAAATTTCACAATAATGACGAATAAATATGTGAAATTATATAAATTTATCTATAAATTCAACACTATAATTTTTAATAGATAAAATAGACAATTTAAACAAATTCAGACGTTTATCAGTTTACAAAAACAAACAGTTTTATTGATTCAGATTTCAACACCACCCCTTATAAATAAGAAGTGAAACAAGACTTCAAACTTCAACACCTCTTAAAAAACAAACACTACCTAAGTGAATATTTGATATTAGTTTCTGTTAATGGTTAAATTTGTAAATAAAACCACCTCTCTTGTAACAAAACCTAATTAGTGAATCAATATATTAACATAAATATTTTAAAAAATAATTTTTTAATATATTAATAAAAATAAAAATTCATAAAGTTAAAATATCTTTCCAATAATTTATGAGATTTGAATACAGAGAATCCGACTTCTTCGGAACGTTTTTTTTTTTTTTTGAATGGGAATTGAAGCCGTCTCTTTTGACTTGCATAAAACGTTATACAGTTCTTAAGGGAATTGATGTCAATATTCATTTTACCAATTTAAATTGGTTTCTTAGTCATTTCTTTCTCGAGTTTATTAAATGTTATTATATTCTTAATATTATGGATCTGGTTAAAAACTAGAAAAAAGTTTATCAGATTCATCTCAGGTACGCAATTGCGATGACCATGTCTACAATTACGACGGTCAGATCCGCAATGCGACGACCAGGTCCATAACCGCAACGGTACCACTTGTTAACCTGGTTGAATTTTTTTTGTCTTTTAATCAGATCTGCTATATTGCAGATGTAGTTTTTGGTAAACCCGAGATATGAATGGTTAAGAGACCAATTTGAATGGATAGAATGGATATTTGGATAAATCTTTCTATTTTTTAAATAAATTTTTATTAAATTGATTATATTATGATATATAAAATTATTGAATAACCTTTTTTAATATTATCAAGAAATAACCAATAATGCTTTGCAAATATCCACAAACAATAAAAATTGTGAGTTTCGATTAACTAAAAAAAGCAAAAAAGATAATATTCCTAGATTCGGTAAATATATCGTTACTGAAAGTTATGAATTTTGATGATTTTACATTTTAAAAATGTTATACAAAATACAGTTCATATAGAACGAATCATATTTTGGAGTGGGAATCCGCTCCGAAGTAAACTGATTTTTGTTTTAACTTTTGTTTTGAAAAACAGATGTTCAAAACCTTAATTTCGGGGTCTAAAACCAAACTCTGCAAACAATTTAGGTTCCCCGTGACTTACAAATGATAAGTGAATTTATAATCCTTAGACGCATGATTTTAATTCAATCTTTTGTTTTAAAACGAAAGGAACCATCATCGCCCCTTCTCGTCGTTGCCCGCCCCCACCCTTTCCCTTTCCCCTTGTTTGTTGCCCCTCCCCACAACTACAGCCGAGTGATAGAGGATGTATCTAGCAACGATGGTGAGGTAGGTAGGCATGGTAACGGGGCGGGTTTTGGAATCCCCGGCCCCGGTTTGTAATAACATCCCCCGGTCCCGGTCCCGGTCCCCAGCGGATACGGGGATTATCATCCCGTCCCCGGTCAAATATCTAGCAATCTCCGGTCAAACCCCATAAATAGTATCATTTAGTTTGATTCTTCGGGGATCCCCGGCCCCGACCCCCGTTTGAGTAACATCCCCCGTCACCGGTTTGAGTCTACCGGGGATCCCCGGCCTCGACCCCCGTTTGAGTAACATCCCCCGTCCCCGGTTTGAGTCTACCGGGGATCCCCCGTCCCGGGATCCGTTTTAGCGGGGAATCCCCGTCCTCGTTCGGGTCGGGTGAACCGGTTCCCCACCGGGTCGAGGCAGATCACCATCCCTAGTGGTAGGATGACAAACGTGGCAGAGATGTTGCACGAGGGAGACTACATTTGTAGTTAAGTACAAGAACGACGGTGAAAAAAATACAAAACGTTAAGTAATAACATATTACATTTAAATTTCTAGAGGAAAAAGTACACGTCATCGTAAATATGTAAAATCGCTTGGGATAACCAATTACCCGCTGAAGAGGTAACCGATACCTTAAAAAAATTCAACGTTTGTTTTCCGTCAGTCTTTCACACAAAAATATCTTGAACGAGATTCAGGTTTACGTATTTTAATCAATGGAAGTTAGGCTATATCCACAAAACCTAATATAAATCCAATAGTAAGGTTGTGTATCATGGACAAAGTGAAGCACTAAGTTGGCCTATGGACACAAAACTTGTATAAATGATATAAGTTAGGCTTTTATCTTATATTCTACACATTGAATTGCATATCAATTTAGAAATAGGGACAAATTTGTAATTTTGAATTTACCCATAGTCTTTACTGAACTATTATCTTTTTTGAAGTATATACGGCAAATAGAACAAATAAACTCACATACCCTCGTCACATTTAGTGAAGTTTGAACTCTTGATCTCATAGGAGGCCAAAAACTCACATACCGCTAGGCCAAAGATCCTTTGATGTTTTCATTGAACCATTGTTTAGTCGAAATTATTTGCAAAGATTCTCTTGTTTCTATATTATAATAATGGGAAAAGTACAAAAAAAACAAATGGACTTTAAAGTTTGGAATGATTAAATTCTTGAACAATTTTTTGGAATGAACAAGTCCTTAGACATTCCAAAACCTGTTAAATAACTCTTTGGACTTTCTAAACCTGTTAGATACATCTTTATCGCTAAAAAGATTTATCCTGCAACCTAGACATCAGGTAAATTTACAAATTAAAAACAACAACCTAAAACTAACATGTTCATCCTCACTCCAGTCCCACATTCTCCCCTCTCCCCCTCGTCGCTACCCTTTCCCCCTGATTATTGCTTACACTTTATCTTCAATATTAAAGACATCAACAGATGTGCCACAACCAGCATGCCCCGAAGGCATCTTATCGTATTCAATTTCAAGTGAGGTTGTTGTTAATGATGAAGGTGATACTAGTGTTAGTAACGAAGAACATTATGAAAGTGATGATGTTATTAGACATCAAGAAAGGTTACAAGAAAGTCAAATGATTGTATCTCCACCAGAAATTAATGATGCAAGTGAAAAATTGTTCATGCCACGACCTTAACATAGATTATGCGTTACTTTGGTATATTTTAGCAAAACTTAAGGTATATTTTGGCGCAATTGTTTGTATCTTTTTTTTGCACAACTTTTGGTATATTTGACGCAATTGTTTAGGGACTTAATCATTAAAAATATGAAAGTCCATTGACTTTTTTTTCAGACATTTTTCCATTATGTTATCACATTATCCAGTTTTATAAGTCATAAGAATGTATCTAGCAGGTTTTAGAAAGTCCAATGAATTATTTAGCAGATTTTGAAATGTCTAAGAACTTATTTATTCCAAAAAATTGTTTAATAAGAACAAGAAAGAAGATAGTTAAAATGAGAAGAATGTGCTTACTGAGAAGAGAGACTTCCCAGTTATTTATATCTGTTGCATTTGATGCAAGTCAGATGGTACAAATCACGAGGCAAATTTTTGATGGAGAGCTTATCCTTTGTCTTCAGATATGCAGACTTTTAGTGGCATGTGAATATTTGACTTTCACAAATTTGGTAAACATGTTTGGAGAGAATAAAATAGCTTTTTGCGTGTACTTTTTTGTGTGAGGTATGAGGTTGTTCTTTTTGTGCAAAATGATAAGACAAAAACTAATCTTGTAGAGCAAGATTCATTTGATCACCGACACTGATTCATCTCTAAATTTCTTCAGTGTTCGCTGAATCTTGGTCAGATTTTCACACTTTGATTTAGACACTATTGTTATCATTGAGTTCACTTCAGATCATGAACTGTTAGTCTCTATCTTCAACTACTTCTTTGACATTGCTGAAAATACTTTTGGTGTGAGTTTTATCTTTGAGAAATACTTGTTCTTTGATAAGTTTATAATACATGTTCAGCGATCATTAAACAGACTCAGAAATGATCGTTGAAATTGAACATAAATAAAACAAATATATTTCACTAAATATAGAAGGTCATTATTAATCACTGATAGAGTTCGGATCAACAATATCAAAAAATAAATATGCCTAATAAAAATAAACTTACACACCCTCCTTTTCTTTGGTGAGGTTTGAACTCTTGACTTTTTAGGAGACCAATGATTCACATACCGCTAGGCCAAAAACTCTTTGGATATAATACCTCCATAAAACAGTCTCGAACCAATCTCATAAACTACTTTGTTAAAATATATATTAAATTATAATGATATTTTTATTATTTAATTGGGTGAGATAATTGTGGTTAATAGTATGAGTGTTTATGGGTTGGGTTGATCGGGTTGAAGCTCAATGCTTGCAATTTGAAAAATCATAACCCAACTCAACCTAAACCGTACGGGTTGGTCGGGTTGATGCATAATTTCTTTTTCATCACTAATTATTTGATATAACTTATCCATATTTTTAGGTATATCACATTTAGTTAATTTTTTCAATATATATACATAGTTACTGAACATATATACGAATGAGTTATATAGATATGTGAATAAATTGAAAATATATGTATATGAAGAGCGTACGTGATTATGTAATTGTCTAATGTGTATATTAATAAAAATGCAGCAATCATAATAAATTCATAAAAAATAAAAAGATATCAGGTTCATCGGGTTGAGTTAGGTTAGGTCGAAATAGTAATAACTCAATATCAATCCAATACATACGGTTTAAAATTTTTATAGTTCAACTAAAAATTGGGTTGCTTCGAATTGAATTATTTCGAAGTGGTTGAATTAGATTGGGTTGATCGGGTTGGTATTTGAAAACCCGTAGTTAGTAGTGTGTAAATGGTCAAAGGAAAGAACAAAAAAATCTCTCTTTTATTTAATAAATTTTATTTTTTGCTTGGCAAATAAAAAATGTAGATTATCTAGCATTCATGCATAGTTTCAAGGACAAATCCAAAATGTTTTTTTAATATTTAAATAACACCTTGACCAAATTCAAAATACGAATTTAAAATAATGATTAATAATAAACAAAAAAACTTGCCAAAAATGTTTGAGTTTACGTGAGATCAACATATTTTGTGAAACCCGTGAATCGTGATACCATTTTTTTACAATTGAAATTTCACAGCAAAACACTGTGAATATTATTTTCACAGTGTTTGCTGTGAACGGTAAGCACATGTGCATTATGGTACTTGAACCTATTTCTTAATTTCTTTAAATTACCATATGCATACAATCCATATAAACAGTCACCAGAGTGTTAATCGGTTTTTCATTTTTTTTTTACGATTTTCCTCTGAATCTGACCCTATATGTATATATAGGGTTGGGTTCATGTGAAACCAGTCTGTTTTTTCTTGAGACCCGTAAAATTACATTTTTACACTTAAAACTTCACAGCAAAACATTGTCAAGGTAAAAAATATCCAAACTTTCACAGCAAAAACAATATGAAAGTTATCTGCACAGTATTTTATTGTGAAGTTTCAAGTGTAAAAAGACAATCTCATGAGTCTTACAAAAATAATTCAATCTCACATAATCTCAAGTGTCTCTCTATATAAACAATTAGGCATCAATCTCTCGTAATTAGGAATGAAACTCTGACTTAATAAACAATGTTTTTATAATATAATTAAAAACAAGTCGTTAATAAAATACATGTTAATTTATAAAAAATTAAACTCATTATTAATTATATATATACACTAGATTTGGATTTGTGTTACCAAGATTTGGATTTATATGTCTTAATTAGTTAATAATTTAAAAATAATAATTAATAATTTAATTAAAATTAATTATCAAAATTTTATTATTTGCGAAATAGAAGAAATATAACCGGTTACCATGCTAATGTGGTATCCAACTCTGTATTATTTTATGTATTGTGGTTTATAGAATACATAATTAGTGTTTCAACCGGTTACCCAAATATTTAAATGTTTAAAATTTTACATATTCGATGTTAAAATAGAAATTTTAAAAGTAAATTACTCATAATAAAAATGAAGTTAAAATACATTACTTTTTAATACAATTTACAATTAAAAGTAATACTCAACTTTCATACTTAAAATTCAACAAGCATTGTAATATAAAAAATAATTAAAAAAAGAGTTTGATTAGTCATAGAGTGCGACAAATACTTGTAAATGGTTTTCTATGCATAAAAGAGTTGTACTCTTCTAGAATTGTGCATGAGCATTTGTACGAAGGGGTAATTGCCAGGAAAAAGGAAAAATATGATAGGGTCAAAATCGACCAATAAAAGTATGGCCTAACCAAGACCATCTAGATTGGTCAAAAGGATGACTATTTTGAGAGGCACATAATATTACTGTGTGGTGGCTCCTACCTGATTTTGACTTCCTCCAACATCAAACAACATCAAGAAAACGGTAATACGTTTCTTCCACGAGCGTCTTGGTCACAGAGTCGGTTGAAAACGCAGGCTTTTAAATTTTGGAAAATTTGTATAAATAGTTAAAGTTGATAGATGGTTTTATTTTTTAAGGACTGTTTGGTAGTTAATGGATGATTTGATGTTGAATGAGTAAGTGGTTTGAATGATTAAGAGGCTCTCATAATATAGTACAGAATGAAATGTAATTGTTTGATAAATGTTAACGATGAAATTAGGCCGTTGAATAATTAAGGGAGATCCAAAATACAAAATCATTCATAGGGTTTTAAAATAATTAAGAGACAAAAAAAAAAACCAAACAAAATTTACCTCTTAGCGATTCAGAGACTGTTTGTTAAAGGAAATATGAAGAGGTAAACAACCCCTTAGTTATTTATTAATTCATATTTACTTTTTAGTCCATTTTTACATAGAAAGCTTAGACACATGTATAACGATTTTTTTTTGCGAAGAATCGATTCGTATGTATATACGTAAACCTTTTACGTAATGGTTGACTAAAAAATGAATTTATGTCGGAAAATGGCTAAAAAGTGAAACCATGTCTGTTGATTGGTTATTTCTGTTAATTTCACCAAAAGTTTTAGTTCAATTTATTGATATTTTACAGGGTGTTTAGAGATATTAAACAATAATTAATAATTAAAAAATTATTGGTTTATATGATACAATGGGCTTATTGCCTCATTCCACCATAAACCTAAATTTCATTATAGGTTAAACTACGGGAAATGAAATCCATTATCATTTTTAGAGGTGTACAAAAAATCAACCGATTCATTTGGAACCGATTAATCCAATTAGAATCGACCATTGGATCGGATTGAAAATTTCAACATTCAATTTAGATCCGTCGATTCTCGGATGACAGTCCAGAACTGATTAATATCCAATTACTCATCTGATTAATCATCAAATGACCATTTAGTTGTCCATACAACCATTATCCAATTAAATTATTTTCAAATTGCTTATTCATGGTAACCGGTTAATGTTTCAATTGGTTATCCGAGTATTTAAATGTTTAAGACTTTACATCTTAGGTACCAAAATAAAAGTTTTAAAAATACATTATTTAAAATAGAAATAAAGTTAAAGTACGTTACTGTTTCATGTAATATGTCTTACGTTTTAATGATTTTTATTAGATTTTGAATGGCATAGAGGTCTTTTAGGTGTAATTATTTATGTATTTATGATTTACAATAAATGGTACATTTTTTATGAGATTTTATTATAGATAGATCAGCAAAATCACATGCATTTCAATTTCAAAATGATTGCCTCTAATTTACACCTAATAAATAATGTCAACAATGTACTTCTCATATCTTATAATAATACATGAATACAGCCAAGTTTACGTTACTACACTTTGAATATTCCAATTTATATATTTTATTATGTTGAATAATAAAAATCAAAGTGAAAATTATCCATATTATATTATAAAACATTTGATATAAACTCTTAAAAACCATCTTTTTATGTATAAAAAACTGTTTATTGATGCATATTACTTAAAATTTAAGATTATAAGTAAAATGTGCATAGGAACAATTTATTAAAACTCTAAATTTGAATTTGTATGACCAACTGTTTATAATATTTTTAAATTTATATTTCATTCAAAAATAAAAACATTATCAATTTTTCAAAACTACATAAAACTGTATTATAACATCGACAAAGACAAATAACAAAACAAAATATTAAAATCAAGATATATCTCGCTGCATTGCGCGAATACCCTTCCAATATTATATAATACCAAACATTTTTTTATTTATTTTAGTTGTCGTTGATTATCATTTAACACCTCTAACCAAACACACCCTAAGATTCGGTCGGTTTGCATGATTGGATTGGATTGGATTTTAGGGTTTTATGAATTGAATTCGATATGGAGGAATGCTCGTACGACATATGTGCGTGTAGTGTGGAGGGGAATGGTAGATGAACACCAACCGGCTTGTGTAACCAATCACTTATCGAAATAATGCTTAACTTAGATTGCAACAAACCTGACCATATTTAGATATACATAAAAAAGTCAAGGTCGGACTCGACACGGAAAAGCCGAATCCCTCGTTCAAGCCCGAGCTTAAATTCCCATCAAACCAACTTTTTCTTTCAAGGCCAAGTAAAAGTTCGTCTAGAAAAAACCCTGAAAAAGTATAGTTAATATTCGATAAGATTGAAAAATAGACCTAAAAAGACTCGGTAGGGGCCTATTTCAACGGCAATGCCCGACTATGGCCTCAAATAGTCCGGGTCTTTTTTGATTGTCGTAAAACAAAAGCCCAGGTCTTATACATCTATAAGACATATAATTTTCGTAAAAAAACATAAAATAATATGGTTTTAAATACTATTTTCAATTAATATTTAATAGTTATAAAAAAATGATTTAATCTAACAAGCAAAATTGTATACACTAAAGCAGTCTTCTAGATTCGTAGACTCTCTTTTCAAATCATATGAATTTTCTTCAATAAAAAAGTGTGTGCGTGTATACATATACATATATATACACACACATATGTATATATAAATGTACATATGTATATATATAGACTTGAGATTACGTGAGACCAGACTGTTTTCGTGAGACCCGTGAAACCACTTAAGATCACGTGAAACCAGACTGTTTACCTTCACAGTGTTTTGCTGTGAAGGTTCGGATTTTTTTTTACCTTCACAATATTTTACTCTGAAGTTTTTAGTGTAAAAAAATAGTCTCACGGGTCTCATAAAAACAATTTGGTCTCACATGAACTCAACCCTATATATATATATATATATATATATATATATATATATATATATAAAATTGCTTTTTATGACTTTTAATCCTATAAAATCAAAACTAGTTAAATTATGATATTTTAAAAGGCAAATTGCATGAAAAAGTAATGTACTTTAACTTGATTGGTAACGTACTTTCAAAACTTTCATTTTGGTAGCTATTACCTAAGATGTAAAGTTTTAAACATTTAAGTAGTCGGATAATCGGTAGAAACATTAACCAGTTACCATGCTTATGTGGCGAGTGATGTGGTATCAACTCAGTATTATTTGCTGAAACATTAACTGGATACCATATCACCCGCCACATCAACATGATAACCGTTTAATGTTTCAATAGGTTACTGAGGTACTTAAATGTTTAAACTTTACATCTTAGGTAATAGGTACCAGAATGAAAGTTTTGAAAGTACGTTACTCGAAATAGGAATCAAGTTAAAATACGTTATTTTTTCATGCAATCTGCCCTATTTAAACTAATTAATTTTGACATCTTCGTTTTTGATCTTTCCATATCTTTGATTTAATTAACGGTCTTTCATGGGTTTTTCCGGGCTCTTATCGGGCCCTTTTCAGCTTTGACTACGCCTTGACATGAACATTTTTTGGTTAACCAATGATTCGTTTACGAGCTTTATTCATGTTTGTTTTAAAACAGTTAAAAACCGGTATCAGGTTTAAAGTTTAGGTGCAAAACGGCTTTTCGCCTATAACTAGTCCTTGGGCCACGACTTTTTTAACTGGTCCATTTTTGGACATGTCCTTGGTCGTTACCGGTCCAAAAACGAGTTAGCCGGTACTTGGTGCATCTTTAATCCCAACCTATATCAAGAAAAACGGTTCAAGTATAACCCGGTTTCTTATTCTAATATTCGCCTTCCAACGAATGCAATGGGCGCATGTTGTCCCAAAGGTGTCGAGTACTTACAGAGACACCGACTAGATACCATGTGAAGAACACATGGAACCTGGTCAGATTACTTTTCAAGTCTTTGAACGAGCCACGTCGAACTTTAGTACTATGAAGCTCGGCTCATTAAGTTAAACAATTCTATTTAGTGTTTGAGATTGACTCGAACTCGAAAATTATTAGGCCCGAGCTCAAGATAGACGATCGCAACTTGAGTAGCCCGTTAAATACTCGACTCGTTTACACCCCTAGGCACAACCAGGAAAGCTTTAAAAATATATATGCAAAAATGAAGTCACGTTATACAAAGTTGAAGTGTGTCGACATTTACGATATGGAACGACCCCAAAAAGCATCAAAACGGCACCTATTCATTCTACCTCAACCTCCACCTCCTTCCTCCTTACAGCGCCTCCATTGACGCTGGAAGTCAGCTCCGCCTCCGCCGCCACCGGCGGCAACCGTTCATACGCCACGGACCGCCTCGGTAAAATCGAGAACTTTCGGAAACTGAGAATCCCACCAAGCTTCTCGTAACTCCATTTTTGTTGAGCATATAACACAATCGCAAGAAGAATCGCTGTTGTAGGAATTGCAATGTCGCCGAGCTTGGAGTAGAAGTCAAGATTCGGGTTTACGAACTCGTATTCCTCGGAGAAATAAGGGTTCGGGATCGGGGTTCGTACGTAATCGTAAATGTGCGGGAGGAGTCGGATTATGGTTATCCCGACGAAATACGATTTCCGTAAGGGTTTGCAATTGATCTGCCATATCAAGTTACCGATAACTTGTGGAAGCAAAAAGAAATCTTGAATTAGACCTACATATTCCTCGAGTTCGACCAACCATGATTGTAGCTTGTGGATGATAAGCACGCATATGAAACCGAGCACGTGGATGAGCCCGGTAACGAGGAGAACCCGGCGGTCGGATGGCACACGGTGCGATTCAAGCGGGGACCGGCTGAGTAATCGGATTCGGGATCTCCAAACTTTTTGGAAGAGCCTCAGAGTTAGCGAGAATGAAACCAGTACAAGAATCTTGACGGTGTAATCTATAACTCGAATCATTTGACTCCTCTCGAGAACCGAAGAGTTATCATATGATTCCGACTTTTTGAAGAGCGCTTCAGCTTCGGTAACGAGTGGAATCCCGTACCCGAGTGCTTGAACGGCTAGCATCATGAGCGATATGTAAGGAACCGAGTCCAAATTCTCTTTGATGTAAAACAATTGGCTCAAAATGCAACCGATTGCGATTGAAAGCGTAAGAGCCTGTAAGATTCCCTCAACACCTCTCCGAGAAAGAACATCTTCCCGTTGAGCCCGATACATGATCTGAACAGTTTGGAGTTTGATCGGTTTGAAAAACAAAGGATCAAACGCGTTCCTTTGACTCGATACCGAGATCCGAGCTGTTGGATTAACGAGCCAACGGGTTTTGGTCGGTGGATATGATACCACAACTTCGATCAAACAGTCCAACCCGTCTTCAAGATCCGCACTTCCGTATAAAATACTCCACGAGGCTCGTACGTCCCGGCAACCGACCATATACATTTTCCCGACAAGCGGATAATACAACCCTTCTACGAAAAGATTCGAAAAGTTACCGAATTGCGGTCCGGTGAGACTAATTTGAGCCGATACGTTCAATAGAAGCTGCCTCTCAGTGTACGTTTTGCTCGAGTGATACGGAGTGTCTTCTTCTACGCTCGAATCGTTTTGGAGCGACCAGTAATGGCCGAACAACGGGCCGAGCGATAAAATCTCGATTTGGACATCAGTTCTTGCCGGAAAATGGCCAGAATCCAGCACTGCAGGGTGGTGAAGTGTGAGATCCTCGGCTAGTAGAGACAGACTGACAAGAAACGAATCGGCATCTTCGACTTTCGGGAAAGTCAAGATCGATTTCTTGATCACGGTTCCGAAGCTGAACGGCTCGTTCTTTTCGAGAACAGCACCCGCCAATGCAATCTTGGAGTATTCATAATACGGACGAGACTCGGTGTACTGATCGTAAAGCTCCGAAGGGCGCACAAGTTTCTCGAACGATAACGGAAAGAACGATCCGTTACCCTCTTTAACGCTCGAAATTGTCCCGAGAATGATGCTTCGTTGCTTGATCGAAAACGTGAGGGGAACGTATAAACAGATACGCGAATCACAACCGTTGATTTCTTGATCTTGATCTTGGTTTTGATCGAAAACTCCACGACAACCAACCATACAAAGCTGCCCGCTCGAAGACTCCCACATCCCTTCAGCTGAAAGAGTCATGTTATTCAATCCCGTTCTTTGTGCTGCATTATAACGATCCTCTAACGGTGAAACGACTCTGATAAGCGCTGCAACCTTCGTAATTCCGCGGTTTTTAGCCGTTTCTTCACATCGAAGATCTTGAAAACTCAATTCTACGCCTTTAAAGCTTCCATTGGTCGCTTTTATACGATCATCCGACTTAAAAGGACCCAATTTGCTGCAAAATTCATCGGTTACATTGCACCTCCAATTTGGCACAACGGTCAACGGATCTTGACCCGTAAACCGTTCAAGAATTAGACAAAAATCCGTCCCTTTATACATCCCAACACCCGTATCGGCGAAACCGTCTTTATAAGGGTATGGATCGCAAGCTTTAGATACGAGTTTTTGCGAACTAAACTCGTAGTTTGCCGATGAACTTAAAGAAGCGGAAATGTGTACTTCATCAAAGAACTTTTGGCTCGATTTCGGGTTCAAACTCTTCAAGCTGCCATAAATCCCTCTTTTGATCAATGTAAACGTTTTCGGATAACGAACGACCAGTAAAATCCGATCATCTTCAATCAATGGCGGCTGGTTCATGTATCCCGGTTCTTTAACCCAATCCCACGGGTTATTAGAATCGGTATAACGAAAAGGCAGCATAGTATTTCCTAATAAACACATTACGGTTTCCCCATTATTCTCTTCGGTTTCAGCTACAATTCCTTGGAACGAAATCGTTAACTGGGAATTCCCGGGGTAGATGTTAAACTCGGGATTTCGATCGTAAGGTTTCGACCCAAATAAACCCCCAATCGTGATTCCCACCTGCAAAACTCCATTGATGCTAACCGAATTCTTCGATCGATGAGCTCGATCGACATCAGTAACCCAAAAAGAGATCAAATTCAATGGAGATCTTTGATCCAATGAACCATTTACGCCATTAAATTTGTTATCAAATGGCATCAATGGCGACTTACCCAATTCTTCCCACCAATCGCCATTAACGAACGATAATTTTTCTTTAAGTCTAAACAATCGTTTTCCATAGGGTTTGTGGTTGGATTCACGATCAGGAGGCAAGATTGAAGAACATTCTTTCTTAACCTCATCGATTCTATCGTATTTGATGATCATGGCGGGTTCATTTCTAGATCTGAAATCCCCAACCCTATTTCCATTAAAATCGATCGATGAACCGAATGCATTCACTAACCTAATGCATAGAATCGCGAAAATCCTAAATATAAGAACACTCTTCATAGAAGTCGAAATTAAGTGAATGAAATCTTTTTTTTCTTGATAAACGTCTGTTGATTCTTGATCAAAAACAGAATACAAGATTTGGGGAAAACATAGATCGCAAAATCGAGCAGAAACGAAGTTATAAAATTGGGGGAAATGAGTAGAGCTCAGTGGGTATGGTGTGAATTGATTCAAAGCTAACCTGGAATCACTTTTGCGATTAATGATTCTAGTTTTGCGAAGTCTCGATTTGAAGCTTGAACTTGAAGCTTTTGTTGGATCTTTGAGTTCGATTTTTGCTAAATTTCTGCTTCTGGTGGAACAAGATCTGTGAGGGAGACGATTGAAGAAGAAGCTTGGAGTTGAAGTCAACTGAAGATGGTAAGATGTTCTTGTCAAATGACTTCTATTTCCTCTTTTGGGCTCTTCAAATTTAATATGATAGATTTATGAACAATTTTCTTTCTTATTTTGTTATACAAGTATTAGGACATGTTTGTTACCAGGTTAATTATTTACTTTTTAATAATTTTATTAAGAGACAATTTTTGAATCGTTAATAGATGAATCTTGTTTGGCAAAAAAAAAAATCTGTCTTTTAATGGTTTTCAAAACCCTCTAAATGATTCGGTATCCATTCAGCGCCCTAGTTTCGTTGTAAATAATTACCAAATAATTATATTTCATTTTACATTATATCATGAGAGCCTATTAATCATTCAGCATAAAATCATTCAACAACGGTTAAACAGCCCCTTAGGTAGGTTAATGAACTTATGGGGTTTATGGTATATATGGTCGGCTATACATAATTGTTTAGTAGTGACTTAATTATGTAACAAGTAGAAAATATATATATTTTTTTCCAAACTTATCAATCATAATTAAAAAAACATGCTCATTCCATATACTCAAACAAAAACCTTTATGGTCTATGTATGTATGTATGTATGTATGTACGTACGTTCGTACATAAGTATGCAAATTAAAATTAATATATACACACATATCAGGTCGAGCTAGGCCGGCGTCGCCCCCCGTCCCCATTAAAATCCCCAAATATGTCCCCGATCCCCTTCACATCCTTGTTAACATGCTCTGAACCCGACCCAAATGTTTCAGTTTTCAATTTTCACTATCGGTTTCGGGTTTTTTTGCCATCCCTAGTTGAATTAATTTTTTTCTCTCTAAATCTCCAATTTCTTTAAAATATCATAATTATTGGGCTGAATCTTGTTAAGCCCATTAAGACATCCTAGACTTAAGCTGGGCCTATCAATTGCTTTTAGGCCCATACCAACCATTAGCTTGTGAAATATAATTTTTTTTAATTAATAATAAAGAGTAATGTGTTTATTGTTAATTTAAAATGATTTTGTATTGATGTCATTGAAAATATATATATATATATATATATATATATATTGATTTGTTATAAAAATTAATTTTAATTATTTATTACATTACAATTAAACTCATTTATCAACATATACACACAATTTTTGTATATTAAAACAAATACTTAAAGTTTGTGTTATTTTAAAATTTAATTTACAAAAATAAATTATATTTTCTATTTGGTCGGGTTTCAGTAAGAACTTGTTTTATGAAAAGCATGAGAACGTATTAAAAAACCGTTGGATTTTTTTACTCCAGCAAAGCTCACCGTGTGCATTTTCTTTAAGGATATATGGTTTAATCTTTTGATTTTCTACATCTGGTAAATAATACCAGATTTTTGTGAATATATGGGAAGTCTGTATTTTTCTTATGAATGTGCACTGATGAAGATATGTCAGGTTTCTTAAAGACATGTAAAGATGTGTGAAACTTCAATGTTTTTGTCTTATGATATGTACAAGTTCAATGTTTTTCATGTTAAGGTATGTACATGTTCATTGGACATGTTAAATTATATGAATGCTAGTTAGACTATGTTTGATCAACTAACTGATAAGCTAGCTGGTGACTTATATTAATAAAATTAATATTTAATGAAATTAATTGGAAAAAGTGGCAAAATCTCCTGATAAGCTACTCACAGCTTTTCAATAAACTAGCTTATAAGTCAGCTTATTTTCATCTAAACATGTACTTAAAAAATAACTTATAAGCTAGTTTATGTTTGTCAGACAATATTTTAACGTATATGTAGATTCAATGTTTTTTATATAAACATTTATTGTTTTTTCTCAAACAATATTGATTTTCCTTCCAATTATGCCATTAAAGTTCACTTATTTACAAATGGGGGTGGAATATTGGATTTATGGGAGGGGGGAATGAACTCATTATATTATAGAAAACTAAACAGTTTTTTTTATTTTCATTCTCATTAATTACTGTTTAATACCTCTAACCAAACATCCCTTATTAAAATATTTATATTTAACTCTAACATGTTCTTTATTTTAAAGATCTCAACATTTATTAATTTTATTAAAATATTTTAAGATTTCAATACATTTTTTAAAAGAATTTTATAAAATAATAATATTTCAATCTTGTTGCTGGGTTATGCATAGAAAATTAAATTTTCTCTGTAAACATTAAGTTTTAGATGATTATTAAACTTGAAGCTTTCTATATTTTAGAGAACAATATAAATAATCTATTAAAGTAAAATAAATAAATAAAACTTAATTTCATCCATTTTAGAGAATCTGTTGTAGATGTTTAATGTTGTATATTCTCATAGTTAACGGATGTAAACGAGTCAATCTTTTAACGAGGTACTCGAACTTGAGTTCGAGCTTAATAATT
Source organism: Cynara cardunculus var. scolymus (assembly GCF_001531365.2). Taxonomy (NCBI): domain Eukaryota; kingdom Viridiplantae; phylum Streptophyta; class Magnoliopsida; order Asterales; family Asteraceae; genus Cynara; species Cynara cardunculus. The sequence goes on along the minus strand of NC_037531.1, from coordinate 18,896,075 downwards.
ATCGAGCTTAAGTTGATTTTAAATAAAGTTTGCTTAACTTAACGAGTCGAGCTCTATAACACCAATGTTTAACTCGACTCGTTCGAAAGCTCGATCAAACTTTATGAGTCGAGTCAGTTAAGACAAGTCATACGAGCACACACTTTTTCGATCCAAACATATTTATATGTATACAAATTATGTAATCAAAATATAAAGTCGTCAAGTTTGAGTAAATAAACCGAGTTAATCGATCTCGAGTTCATAAACGAGTATCGAGCTCGGGCTCGACCCAACTTTAAAAAAGTTAATCGAGATCAAGTTAAACTCAAACATAATATTATTTTTTCGAGTTCAGCACGAAAAACCTGATTTTCAAATAAAAAGTCTTCCAGAAAGTTTTAAAAATGACCACTTACCGAATCTAAAGGGCATTTTGGTCAATTAATTCTGATGGAGCCGTTATGGGTGCCAGCGTGGCAACCCCCAAATTCAATTTGAAAAAACACAACGATCAAACCATTCATTCATTCCTACGTGACGTGTCTCATCCTATTCGACCGTTGCATTCTTTCTCAACAAAATCCCCATTTTCTCTGTGTGTTTTCAGTTTTAAGAACAACAATTAGCTCTCCGAAGGTCGATCTCCAATGGCGGATGATTTGATGTTTAGTGCACAAGAGCTGAAAATCGATGAAGGGCTTGGTTACCCAAAAGCTTATGCGAAGCTTTGTCGAGATCGAGGTTTTGGTCCATACTCCCATGGTCCTCCTTTCACTTTCACCCCATACGCTCTTCAACCCTACCAGGTAAAGCTACAATCTCCATTCTTAAGTCGCTATTGATTGTGTACCGGATCTCCATTCGTGATCTGGAACCCGCTTGATTTGAAAAGTTAGGGTTTTTGTTTCGGTGTGTTAATGATTGTTCTGTGAAGTAATTGTTATGGATTCTTGTTGTTTGGCTACATTGTATCATAACAATGTTAATTTCCCTAATCCGGATTATCATCTGGAACCCTTTTCGGTTTGAAAAGTTAGGGTTTTTGTTTTAATGTGTTATCGGTTGTTCTGTGAAGTAATTGTTACGGATTCTTGTTGTTTGGCTACATCCTATCATAACAATGTTGCTTGCCCTAATATGGATTGGTGTCTGTGATCTGGAAACCCTTTTCAATTTGGAGATTTTAGGGTTTTGCTTGGATGTTCATGATCTGCAACTTGCGGCAGTGAATTTTTCAGCTGTATTCTTACTGTTTGTCTAATTTGAATCCATATCACTTTACGATATTTGATTTTCAGTTTTCTTACCATGAAAATGTAGAATTAAAAAGGAAAACAGAACTGAACTACTGAAGAGTATGATGTTTTTGTTCTTATTAACCCCATCAGTAGCTGATTTTCAATTTCTTGATCCCCCAACAACCCTGAAGCTTTTAAAAATGTGGGTTTCTGGAATCTCATCCAATGTTTGTGGGTTTCATTGGAATCTCTGGATTTCAATTCCGGACTTTCCTTTGGGATTGGAGAATTTAATTCCAAATCCCACAAACCATTTCTCGAAATGTGGGTTTCTGGAATCTTAAAATTGAATGTTTGTGGGATTTCAGTTCCGGACTTTCCTTTAAACCCTTTAAACCAACCACGGGATTGGAATGAAATTCAATTCCAAATCCCGCAAACCAAACAGGCCCTTAAGCTTTTTGAAATGTGGGTTTCTGGAATCTTAAAATCTAATGTTTGTGGGATTTCAAACTGAACTTTCCTTTAAACCAACCGCGGGATTGGAATGGAATTCAATTCCAAATCCTGTAAACCAAACGGGCCTGAAGCTTTTTGAATAGTGGGTTTCTGGAATCTGTTTTCTTTATTCAGAGAGTACAAAAAGAATGTAAAGATTATTTTTCATCGCTCTTTAACGTTGTGTAATTCATATTTCTAGGATTCAAGAGCCAAGGAGCTGGACTGGATGTTCCCAATTGTAGATCCGAAAGCTAAACCCTCTGCTAGACCCAAGATTTTTGTAAGCATACTGTGGAAGCAACTCAACCATCTCGGGTAATTCTGTAATTTACACCTGAAAATTTTGCTCCATTTACTTTTTAGTTGATTCAAGAACATATTTCTAACAACGGGTTTCTAACAATTCAGGAATGCTGGCTTTGATCCTGAGACATTTAGGATAGACCCATATGGAAATGTTCTGTATATCCATGCCGATTCTGCTTCTCCTCTTGCTTGGGATATTGATCATTGGTTCCCTTGCTCAAGTAAACATCTTTATGAATAATGTATCTATATTCTACACACATGATTGAACGTATTTATGTATGTTTCAAGTAAATTCTTGGTGTATTACAGGGGGAGGATTGACTGTTTCAAGCAATTTAAGGTTATTGCAATGGCAAGTATGCAAAAAGAAGCATAACAAGCTCGAGTTTTTGGTTCCATGGTGGGATCTTCAAGTGGGTATCTCAGTTAACCAGTTTCTCGCTATATTTGCTTCTTCAAACTCGGATTTCAGGTAAGACATTCTGAAACCCTTAGGTTCCGTTTGGTTTGCAGGATTGGATTGGATTTGGAATTGAATTTCATATTAGATTATGGATGTGGCATATATGGAGATCATGATCAAATCATGCCCTCACATTGACAGGCATAGGGGATTTTATCTGCTGTTCAGCAATGGTGAGAATGAAGAACTCAATGCTTCACAAACCGTTGAATCCCATTGTTTTCCACAACCTTTTAATGAATCGTGGAAGAAATCGGGCCTTGCTCCAGCTGCTGTCGTTGTGTCTAGAAAGGAATCTAACGACGCTTTATTAGCACTACAGTCCATTGATATCAACAGAAGACATACGATGAATTCCCCTATAGGTAAAGAAATATGAAATGCATATACCTCAACTCACTACCACAAAACTGGCTTTATAACACGCCAAAATATGTCTAAATGTCCTGGTAGAATGTTTATAAAGTAGAGCATCTCTAACAGATCCCCCCAAAATGGAGAAAATAGAGATTTTGGGGATTTTGGACATGTTTTTTGCTCCAACAAATTCTCCAAAATGGAGAAAGTAGGAGAGAGTATAAAAATCCCCGAATTTGGAGAACACGCCAAAAATCATTACAATGAGAAAGAAACATTTTTTAAATATATTTTCACCAATATGGAACTTTAAAAATAAGTATTTAGAGAGAAAAATAGTAAATAATTAGATGAACGGAATATTTTAATAATATAATCAATGTTGTAATCTCCAAAATGGAGGTTCTATTGGAGTTGAATGTATTTTTTGTGATAGAGATTTTGAAATTCCATTCTCCATTTTGGAGAATTTGTTGGAGATCACTACAACATTATCGAGTTTATAAGACGCCAAAAGTGTTTAAGCCCTCATAGACTACTTTATAGGACCAAAATTTTGTGTGTTCTATCTAAAGGCGTTGTTATAAGTTTAGAGGACTCTTTTGGGTGTCTTAACAAGCTTTTTAGAAAACTTTTGAAACAATAGGACACATCACTTTTAGGAAGTGTCCAATAAACACATCATTTTACAGGACACTTGTTTTATAAGACACTTTTTCAAATATTGACCTATAAAAGAGCTAATAGGACACTTTGTTTTCAAAAGTGTCCTAAAACACTCTTTAAGACGTCAACATATATAAACTTATTACAACACCTTTAGATAGGGGTCACAGGACACATAAGTGTTTGGCCCTATAAGTTTAAGTACTATAAAGTAATCTATTAGGCACTCGAACATATTTTTGGCGTCCTATAAACTCGATTTTTGGTGTCTTTTCATCCGAAACTACAATATTGAACTCTTTTACCTTTGTGACAGCTGCAAGAAAATTAAGGCCGATTATGTCAAAAGAAAATGAAGTTCCGGAAATGGTTACCAACCCATACCAGGCGATGGTTGTGGCTCGGGATTCACTGAGGCAGCAGGAAGAAACTGTAAAGAAACAGGCAGAGATCGAGAAATTGGATGAAGAAGTGGTACAATTGAAGCAAAAGAACGAAGAAGAGAGAACTTCCATTCAAGATCTAGAGTTGTTGTTGATTAAGAAACGAAGGCGTGCAGAAAAATGTCGGCGGTTAGCAGAAGCACAATCCTCATATAAGGGAATGCTAGAGAAGATGATAAGAGACGCTATGCACCAGTAAGAATCTTTTTGTCATTCTCTTTTGAACCTCCATGATATTTATATAGGGGTGGTTTCAATTACAAACCATGTAATTCTTACAAACTATACAAACCATGTAATTCTTACAAACTATACAAACCATTATATTAGAAATAATTGAGATATTTATGAAAATTATCATCATTCATTAAATATGATCACGGCTTTAGATTAGGAAACAAAATAAAACCAGATATTTACTAGACTAGATGGACGGCTAAGATTGGTTTTTATAGTTTGTTAGAATTGCATGGTTTGTAAATGAGTTCCCGTGAGACCACAAAATAACACCTAATCTTCACAGTAAAACACTCGGAAGATACAAGAAAACATTGAATCTCAAAAGCAAAAACACCGTGAAGGTTCAGTGTTATTTAGGTGGTCTCACTGGTCTCACATGATCCCAAGTCATATTAAGTATATATATATATATATATATATATATATATATATATATATAGGCGAAGGATCGTGTGAGGAGGGAAGTTATGGTGAGAGAGTGTTCTTCAGTTTTTCATTTTTTTTGTGGTTTTCCCCTGAAATTGACCATATATATATTATAGAACAAGAAAAAGCTCAAATCTTTTTGTTTATTTGCAGGAGTGTGATTTATAAAGAACAAGTGAGGTTGAATCAAGCAGCAAGTAATGCACTCATGGCTAGGCTGGAATCTCAGAAGGCAATGTGTGATTCATCAGAACGAGAGCTCCACAAGAAATTTCGGCATAGAGATGAACTCGAGAAACAAATCAGACCCGAATGGGAACAGATTAGGAAGAGATCAAGAACGGATGATGATGCCTTGTGTGACGGAAAAGATGATAAGATGATCTTATATCTAAAACCAGAAAGCAACAACAATGAAGAACTACCAGTAGATAACGCAATGGAGGTAGCTTTACTGCAAGAAAAAGACGAGAATACCCTTTTATGCTTGCCCGAAGTCGGTTCTGCACACAAACAATTGAGGGTATTCTTGGAAGAAGAACACAAGGCATCTGAAGCCGAGCAAGAAGATGGAAATGAGATAGAAATAGAGAAAAAGAATGAATCGTGTGAGGGAGAGAATGGTAAAAAGCCGCAAAAATTGCAAATAGAGGAGAAAGGGATCATGTATGACATCCGTTTTCCGGTTGATGATGCTGAATTAGTAGGAAAAGAAGAGGATGAAGAGAGCAGAAAGCAACGCGGAAAGGGGAACGTGGAGAAATGGCTTCAATTGCTCTTGGACGAGGGTACTACCGATCAAAACACCGAAATTCGTGGTCTAGATGCTAGCAAAACCGAAGAAATCATCAGAAAGATGAATGCAAAGTATCCCCAGAAAGAAATCTTGAACGAAGAAGAGACCCCAGAAGTAGAACTAGAAGAAGCCACAAAAGAGATGAAAAAAGAAATCTTGCAGAAGGAAGAGACCCATGAAGTAGAACTCGAAGAAACCACGAAAAAGATCTTGAAGAACCCTCCTTACAAGATAATATCCGTGAAAACCCGCGAATTGGAGTGCGAGAAAGGAGTTGGTGGAAGCAGGAGGAAGAGTTTTGAAGTGAAGGAAAAAAGTGAGAAGATCGGGAAATTTAAGGATATCGCAAGGAGCGAGAGTGCAAGAATGCTGAGACGAATCCCGTCTTCACCATCGATAATTCTGGGCATGAAAAAGGGCGTGGATTGCATACGAAGAAAACCCGCAGTAAAAGGTGATGATGAAGATTATGCTGCTAATAGCAGCTTCATTAAGTCATCTTATAAGGTGATCAAGAAAGCAGTAAAGATTTAGTTTTTCCCTTTTTGCAACTAATTGTTGCAAGTGAAGTTGGTATTCTTTTAAGATCAATAAGTGTGTGAAAAGTGTGTGTGTGTGTGTGTGTGTGTGTGTGTGTGTTTGATATGTTGTGTTGGATCTGCCAAATGATGTAATAACTGGGTTCTTGTTTGGAGTTGTGCTTCTTTTTGTGCATAAATTGGAAAAGGAAGTGATACTGCTTTCATTTGTTACATTGGTTATTAGATATGAAATGTGAGCATAAATAATGCTTTGAAATTTTGAATGTTAAACCGGTCGGAATCGGAAAACGACACAACTCCCGACATCAAAATGCTGGAGATGTACGGTATCTAAAACTGTACAAGTTGGTATAAACGAGCCGAGTCGAGGTCGGGTTCGCGCTCTAACTCGAATATTTTTCAAATGTTTGAGCTTGAGATTGATTAACTCAATGATTTTACATCTTTGATTATATAATTTGTAAACATATACATTATGTTTGGCTCGAAAAAATGTATATTCGAATGGCTCAACTCAATTCGTAAAGCTTAATCGAGTTTTTGAACGAGTCGAGTCGAACATTGGTATTATGGAATTCGACTTGTTAGATTAAGCAATTTGTGTTCAAGATTGACTTGAGTTCGATAATTATTAAGCTCGAGCTCGAGTAGCTTGTTAAAATAGATGGTTGCTGAGAACATGCATATATATATATATATATATATATATAATATATATATCTGTGACAGACCCTACTTTCGAGTGAGATATACTAAGTTGTTTGGTTTAGTTTAAAAATGGATTAATGGAAAGTTTGTTATGATCTGATTCACATTTTGATTCGATAACATTTTCAATTTTGTAAATATAAATTATAAAAAAATATACGGAAAAATAATTACATGCGAATTAAACGTAAAATTCAGCAAAAAAAAATGTATTTTGTTTCGGTTAATAAAATAGTTTTTTGTTCTTTAAACAAAACGTCAATATGTCCGAGTGGTTAAGGAGACAGACTCGAAATCTGTTGGGCTTTGCCTGCGCAGGTTCGAATCCTGCTGTTGACGCTTCCTTTTTGATAAATTCTATTGTCGTCCCTGTGGTTTAGAAAAATTGCAATTTCAGTCCCTTTAGTTTACGATTTATTGTTATTTTCGTCTCTGAATTGATTTCTAACAGCGAAATATGAATGAATAGGGACGGAAACAGCAATTTCTAAACAAAGAATATATTTATTGAGTAAATTGCTTTTCGTTAATAAATTCTATTTTCGTCCCCATGGTCTAAAAATTACGATTTTCGTCCCTATTTTACAGTTTTTTGTTATTTTTATCCTTGGACTGATTCTTACCTCTAAATTGTAAATCATAAGGATGAAATTAACATTGAATTACAAACCATAAGAACGAAAACCGCAGTTTCTAAACTATATAAGGATATATTTATTGAGTAAATTTAGGTTTTCGTCCTTGTGATTATGCTAATCACCAGTCAAAACGAATACGAAGTTAAATGTTTGTTACATTAAATAAAAACCAAAACAAACCACAAGAGTGGTGTCTCATTGGTTTGAGTTTGTGCTCCAAAGGTCAAAAGTGTCTGGAGGTCCTACGTTCGAATCCAAAGAGGAATAAAGATTCCCTTATGGCCATGGAGGTTCAAATGCGGTGATTTCGGGCTACCCGCAAAGTAGATGATCGCTCTGAAATTGGTCGGCTCGCATAACGGATTGATATCCAGGTTAATAAAAAAAATAAGAAATGTCAACACATGGATTGTAAGATGCCACATCTGTTGAAGGGGTACAGAATGTTGGCTTATAAGGGATTGGATACCTCCTCTACAGACACATTTTAAAACCATGAGTCCATGCATAGACAAAACAAACAATATATAATACGGTTATCTAGGATGATACAAACGATATCAGAGTCAAGAACCAGATTGGTGTGCCAACGAGGACGCTAGGCACCCAAGAGGGTGGATTGTAAGATCCCCCATCGGTAAGAAAGAGAAACGAATGTTGCCTTATAAAAGACTAGATACCTCCACCATCAGACGCGTTTTAAAACCAAAAGTACAAAAACAGACAATATCTGATACATTAACTCCAGTATTTTTGACCAATAGGAAAACAGAAACTCTTATCAAATTAAAACATCAAAATACAGTTTCTACAAAGATGAACAACTTCAAAAGTAAGCAGCATTCCACAGCCTTTTGCCCTTCATTATTCTACTCAAAGACAATGACAAAAACATCCCAAAAGTTTCAATCTTTATCTGTATCAAAACCCTAAACTCCTATAAAACCATCCGAATTAACCCTGGATTCAAGCGTTTCTCGGAAACGACGTTTCCGGCGAACCGCTGCTGGCATCACTCCCCACCGATCCGTTTGCATCCACGTTCGAAGAAACAATCGGGATTTTGACCGCCGCCCTCTCCATCTCCTTCTCGAGCTCTTCCTCCTGCCTCAAAGCAGTGAACTGTGTGTCCAACGACTTGGCGGCACCTAACCACGCCACCACGATCACGAGAAGTACTCCGCCAAGGTATGGTGTCGAGTTTGCAAGCGAACCGAACGTTAAGATCATGAATTGTTGAATCAGAGCTCCGCCCGATTTCCCCAACGGGTTGCACACGACATCTATGGCGGCCTTCCCTTTAACCTGAATACTAACTATTGTAAATATACATTCAAAATGAAGTAAACAAATAACATTGACGGTATTTGGGGCGTTTTTGGTATCGAACCTTGGTGTCTTCATCCAACGGAATGTATGCCATTTCTTTGCATGGATCGAACAAACTGTATTTTGCGCTTTTGCTGAATATGTTTTGCATTGCACCAACATAGACTGCTGCTAAAAGAGGCGTAATCCCGAACTTCATAAGACCTGGTCCGAGAGGATCTCCAAACAAGATCAAAGAGAAGAATCCGACCCCGGTTAGAAGAAGGACCGTTGGCGTGATTTTGGCAGCCACCCCCCAACCGTACTTGTTGAATATCCATTGACTTAGAAGCATCATCGTGAACGTTGCTATTCCGGTTGCGGTCGAGAAGTCGCCCATGAAAGACGAGTACTCGTTTGGACTAGGAAACTGCAAAAAATACGACAAGGCATAAATAACGTGCACATCCACAGGATAAAGACCGGATTGGACCCCTGTATTAAAGAATGATAAATACGACTCTTGTTTGTATAGGGCCGTTGTCGACCCACAATCTCGTTCTCATTTTGGACGAATAATACTGCAATACAAACTCGTCCAATGTTTACCTGGGCCTTGAGCTTCGATTTCCATGTAACCTCGACGAGATTAATGCTAATCCCGTATGCTACGACCAACGTAGCTAGATCCCTAATGTACGGCGATGACGCCAAGAATTTCAAACTCTCCATCGTCGTCATATTTGGCTTCTCCTGAAAACAGTGAATTCAATGTTCATGTTTAGCATCGGAAAAACAACCGACGAGGGCCGAAACTTGATACAAGATTGAAAATTTTAACGAGAAAGGCTCGAGAACGTACCTTCTTCTTCTTGCTACGGGTAGGAAGAGGAACAAACGTATTCACCCACCAATAAAGACCGCAAATGGCTAATCCCATTAGGACGACAATGCTCATCATGTATTTCAACGAAATGGCCCATCCATCGACACCGGGACCTAAATGTTTCCTCATATTCGAGAAGTACTTCACGGTACGTCCCGAGAAAATCAAGGCAATATTGGCTCCGAGACCGAATAAAGGATAGAACTTTTTGGCTTCTTCTATGGTCGTTATCTACATCATGAAACAATTACGGGTGTCAATTTCGGCATTATCATCTACCATAGTTGTGAAACTAAAACCGTTAAAAGTATTGACGAAACAATAAACCAAAACCAAACAAATACAGTATATCCCTCGCACACCCTAGGTAGATATGGCATGGATATGATCGAGTTTCATACATGATATATGCAGTGGCGGACCCATGATTTTTACCGAGCGGGTGAACCTTTAAATGTCCGTAAAGCCGCTCGATGTGTTTTTAGTCGAATTCCGTCTTTTGGGGTTTTTTCTTAAGTTTTTTTGGTTGATTTCAAGGGATTTTTTGAGTTTTTGGTTGATTTCGAGGGACTTTATATAAGTTGCACCCAAACCTTACATGACCAAAAAAGTTGAACGGTAGCACGGGACCCCGCTCCCGTCAAGGTAGGTCCGCCCCTGGATATATGTATATATACACACATACACACACATAGGCGTGTATATATTATATATACGGATAGATAAACAGGAAATGGGCAAAGGCAGCACGGGTAAGATACGAAAAACATCCATGATTATGTGCAGGGACAGCTTGTATATTCTCACAGAGACATATACATATACACATATACATGTATACAGTCTATGTATGTATGTCCATACAGATGTATTTATATATACATACATATATATATATATATATATATATGCATATGTATGTATGTACGTGTGTCTGTGAGACTGTGACTGTGTGTGTACATATAGAGCAATGTTCAAGGAAAACTCCCAAAAAAATGAAAAACTGAGGAACAACCTAATAGTCGTTCGTCTATACAGTAGGCATATATGCACACAAGTCATTGATCAGGTATGCACATGTGCATAACATGCAGACATTTCAATTACTTGTATGCACATGTGCATACCGTAGAGATGAACAACCATTAAAGGGCTCCTTGGTATTTCATTTTTTTTTTGCAGTTTTCCCTTGAACCTGACTATACACACACACACACAATATACAAGCATTTGAAGGAAAACCAATTGTTGAATGCAAACAAAATATACCATTTCTTGTAATCAGATTATATCATCAAAAAGATCAAATTATGGTATAAAAACACCAACTTTCAATCAAATTACCCCAAATTTCTATTAATATCAAGAACTAATTCAAGAGCAAACAAGATAAACACTAAATTTCCATCAAATTACCCCAAACTTCAATCAATTTCAAGAACTATTTCAAGATAGAAAAACATTTGAAAGAAAACCAATTGCTCAATGCAAACAAAAGTCACCCATTTCTTGCTATCAAATTGTATCATGAGAAACAGCAAATTTATGGTCTAAAACGCCAAATTTCAATCAAATTACCCAAATTTCAACCAATTTCAAGAACTATTTCAAGATACAAAACATTTGAAAGAAAACCAATTGCTCAATGCAAACAAAAGGCACCCATTTCTTGCTATCAAATTATATCAACAAAAGGAGCAAATTTAAGGTCTAAAACACCAAATTCCAATCAATTGCAAGAACTAAATCAAGACAAAGCATCATTACCTGATTAGCAAACCCCCAAAACAGAACTGAAACCACCACACTTCCCCAAAGCTCAGCCATCACATAGAACAAACAGAAGCTCCAAATCCTCATAATTGCAAGAGGTCCAAGAAACCTTGGCCCCAAGAACTCAAGTAGCCTATCAGCAAGTGCTGTTGGATGGAAGTAATTGCTAAGAGGATACAAAACAAACCCAAAAGCCCCAAAAAATGCTATAAAGGGAAGGATTACAGTGTAGAAAAGAGCCTTTTTTGATAGCACATTTGACAATTTGGTATACAATAACATAAACCCAATTGCCATAGGCAAATTAACCCAAGTTTTCAAAAAGGGTATAATTTCAGCACTTGAACCCTTGGCTGTTACCACTAAGACATCTTTTGTATCCCTAAGGATTGTATAATTGAAAAGAATGCAGAAAAACATCAACCCTAATGGTACAATCTTTTTCAGGGTCAAAACTTCAATACCCATAAACTTAGGGCCTTCCACTTCACCATATCCACCACCACCGGCGCCACCGGGGACGGCGGCTCCGGCGGCGGCGGAAGCCTTACAAACATGAATTCTAGCCTTTTTGCCACCTAACAAACCAGGGATTGTACCAAATCCTTGAAATTTTCTTGACCCATCAAGATTTAAAGAAAACCCATTTGTGGATATGGGTTTTAAGGGATTTGAGAGATTGAATCTTTGGCGGAGAGAAAGCTGTGGTGGTTTGTAAAGAAAAGCTCTGGTTTGTGGGTTTGAAGGAAGGGATAAAAGCCCTTTTGTTTGGATAACACCTTCCATTTTCACACCTCTCTATCTCTATCTCTCTTCCTATCAGTTCTTGAATTCAAGAAACTGAAAAGATAAGAAAATGGGAATCTAGAAGAACATTAGAGAGAGAGAGAGATATGTGAAGAAAGATGATGGAGACAACGTGAAAGAGCTGCAAATTGCGGTTTGAGATACGAAGGTTTATGTATTAAAAAGAAAACCTAAACCCTTTGCTTTGAGAAGAGACAATTATGGAAATGGAGAATTGGGAAAAGATTTTGTGCAGAGTTTCTTGTAATAAATAATAATTAAATCTGCTAATTCGGATTTAGTTTTGGAAGAAGAATCTTGGTCGTTAAATCAGCTTTTTTGGAAGGTCCAGATTGTTTTGAATTTAATATATATAACTGATTATTTATAATATTTCTAAATAAAAAAACAGATGGTTTTAAAAAAAGCCAACTTTCAAATAAAAATGATGTGTAACCCCCGACAGTTTTTATTTTGAAGGTTTTAATATTAATTGTATAAATTATAATTTTTATTTAGAATAATAATATTATTTGAATTTATTGATAGAAATAATAATAAAAAATCTTTCTTTTTCTTACTTTTTTATTTTGAGAAATTCTATAAAAATAGAGATTTTTAGTTTTTATTTTAAAAAACGTTTAAAAAAATTGTTGGAGTAAAAATATGACATAAAACTTTAAAATCTCTATTTTGGGTATTTTTGCTCTAACGGATTTCTCAAAACTGAAAAAATAGGATAGAGATTGTGAAATTATATAAATTTGGAAAACTATCAGAAAATTATTACCGTTATAAAAGATAAAATGTTTTTTTATTTTTTTATACCCAATAGGAATCCTTGAAATTGAATGTATAAGAGAGATAAATAATATTCTATGAAATGTATTTAATATTTTAATAACGTAATTCATATTGTAATATCTGAATGAAAAAGTTATTTTAAATTAATACTAGAAGGATACTCGCGCAATGTAGTGAAATGCATCTCGATTTTAATGTTTAGTAAAATTATTTGTCTATGCCTATATAATACGGTTTTATGTGGTTTTTGAGAAAACGACGATATTTTTATTTTGAATAAAAAATAAATTTGAAGATATCATTTTTTTTTCTTATATCGATCTCAGTATCAAATTAATTATTTAAAAGATTTGTTTTTTTGGATATCCTTTAATTCAATTTTTTTATTATAATTTAATTTAAGTTTAGTAACGAATTAATTTATTTTTGATTTAATAATATTTTTTTATAAATACAACAATTAAGTATTCTGTCAAAACTCAATAACTATTCTAATTATATTTCAAACTTTTTATATCTATAGATGAAATATTTATCATGCATTTGATTACGTTTATCTACAGTTAGTTACACAAATTCAAATATAGAGTTTTAATAAGTTGTACTTACGTACAAATTATTTTTAATCTTATATTTTAAGTAATATACATCAATTTACAGTACTTTATGCCTAAAAACTAGTTTTTAAGAGTTTTTCTCAAATGATTCATAATACAGTCTAGATAAATTTTCTTAGAAAATTTTGACTTTTGATTCTTCATTTTAAATAATCTCTTGGAGATGCTAAGCTTTTATATATCAAATTTTCTATGGTTAGATAATACTCCATTTTTACAAGTTCGGTAATAAATGGTATGATTTAACCTTTCGGATTGTTCTCGTTGTGTCAGTCTCGGGATTTTTATAAGGCACGTATTTGTAAACTGTGTATCTAAGGATAAGTATTTAGTATCTAAAGTTGAATCCCGTATATTTTCACATATTCCACCAAATATATCAATCTCTTTATCTATTAAGATAAAGTCGAAAAGGCTTAAATCAGATTACTACTAACTAAGGTGGCGTTTGTTTTTTAAGAGATGCTTAAGTCTGAAGTCTTATTTTATTTCTGATTTATAAGATGTGGTGCTGATGTCGGAAATCTGAATCAAATAAGACTATTTGTTTTTGTAAACTGATAAATGTTTGAATTTGTTTAAATTGTCTATTTTACCAATTAAAAAAATATATTGTTGAACTTGAAAAATAAAATTTATACAATTTCAGATATTTATTCATCATCATTACGAAATTTGAATCTAAATTATATAATTAACATTCATTTATATGAAAATATGTCATTAATGTATTTAATGCATTTAAATCCTATTAAAATACATGAATTGAGAGACGTGAGGATTGATTTGGTAATGATTGATCGAGAGAAATCATCAATTAAGATTAATTGATTGATAAATGTCATTGTTGAGGGTTTGAAGAACAATAAGATACAAATAAAATGTTGGTTTACCTCTTACCAGATAAGAGGACAATAAGACATAAGTACATCTAAAAATTTGGAAAAAGAACAAACAGTATGAATGATCTTACCTCTTAATTAATCAAACATAATATTTTAATAAAATCTTTTTTATAAAAAACAAACAAGACCTAATTGTTTCGCTAGTTGTCTTAAAATAAATATACAAATTTATCTGGTTGTCTAAAAATAAATTAGGCGTATTCGTACGCAGAATCGAACATTATTGAATATTTTTAAATACATTATTCTTATTAGATCAATATAATAGGAAAAATTGCATGAAAAAATAATTTAATTTGAAATCTATTTTGGATAACTTACTTTAAAAACTTTCATTTTGGTACCTAGAATGTAAACTCTTAAACATTTAAGTATCTGGGTAATCGGTTGAAGCATTAACCGGTTATCATGCTAATATGATATTCAACTCAGTAATATTTGATGACGTGGTTAGTGAGATGATTTTTTTAATCTAAAATTAGTTTTTTTTTAATCTAAAATTAGTGTTCAACCGATTATCCGAGTCCTTGAATTTTTAAAACTTTACATATTACATACCAATAAAAGTTTTGAAAGTACGTTACCAAAAATAAAAATAATATAAGTTATTTTTTATACACTTTGCTCTATGTAATATAGCATTTAATTAAAAATATAAAGCAGACCAAAATGTATGAATGAAATCTAGATATCTCGGTCCAAAATAAGTCATGTGATAGGTTGCTAAATCCCAAAAAGTGGCACGAGAGAAAATGACAAATTTGCCCATTCACGTATTTGTGAAAGTTTGTGTACATTATTTATTTCCAAAAATCTTCTTTCTATTAGTTTAGCAATTATTTGATTTATACATTTAGGAGGAGTTTGTTAGTTGTTAAATGATTTAGTGCAGAATGATTAAGTGGTCATAATAATCAAACGACTCTCATGATATAATGCAAAATGAAATATAATTATTTGATAATTGTTTATAATGGAATTAGGCCGCTGAATTGTTAAGGAACACACATGATACAAAATCATTCAGGGGGTTTAAAACCATTAAGAAGCAGACTTTGTTTTATCAAACAAGATTCACCTCTTAACGATTCAAATGTTCTTTTTTAATGGAACTATTAAGAGGTAAGCATACAACCCCAATGTGTTGCAAAAATATGTGTAGATGTGTTTTTAAAAATTTATATATTTGATCCCTACAATTGCGGATCCGGGTCAGAAACTTTATTTTTTTTCTTACACTTTGATCCTCCACAAATTACGGACTTGTCAATTGCGAACCCATGACTATTTTCGTAGTAATTTTGGAAGAAAAATGACTAAGAGATAAAAATAAGTGGTCAAAATGACTATTTCAATTAATTTCCCTAATTTATAACTAATTTCATAAGTGACACATGATCATAAAAAAATTACATTTTTATCAAATAACAATAAAACTACAATTAAATATTTTTTACAATAATTTAATACAAATTAGTTTATTAATTAAATAAGTATTATAAAGCAAAATTAATNAAAATCGTCATTTTGGGGAACCAACTTGCACCTGATTCCTATTTTGGGGAACCAACTTGCAAAATAATTATAGAAAAATAACTAAAATTCGTTTTTTTCCAAAAATTAATGCAATAAAATATATTTTTCATTTCAAATCTCGTTTTTTTAATTCAGATATCAAATTGAACATTTTTAAAAAAAATCCAAATTATCACAACAAAAATTACTTTTTACTAATGAAAAAAAAAATTAATTTAATAGGAAAAAAATTAATTGATACAATTGGTCAGATATAAAAATCTTGAATTTGATATTTAATATTTATTTTTTATTGCATCAATTGACTTTTTTCTATTAAATTGATTTTTTTTGCATTAGTAAAAACAATTTTTATTGTGATAAGTTGGATTTTTTTTGTAAATGTTCAATTTGATATCTGAATTAAAAAAAAAAACGAGATTTGAAATGAAAAATTGATTTTATTGCATTAATTTTTGGAAAAAAAAAGAATTTTTGTTATTTTTCTATAATTATTTTGCAAGTTGGTTCCCCAAAATAGGAATCAAATGCAAGTTGGTTCCCTAAAATGACGATTTTGAAAGTTGGTTCCCCAAAATAAGAATCATGTACAAGTTGGTTCCACAAATTAGGAATCAGGTGCAAGTTGGTTCCCCCAAATAAGGATTTTGAAAGTTGGTTCCCCAAAATAGGAATTAAATGAAAGTTGGTTCCATTTTGGTGCAATTTTCCCTTCTTATAATTTTATTTTATTTAAGTATATTTAATTATTAATAAAAAACAAAAAAACTACATTAAACGCATAACATTTAACAATTTAATCTTATAACAATTTAGACAAACAATAATGTAATTTATATAACATCATATTTGTACAACCAAAATCTTATTTAATAAATTATTCATACATTTTTATAAACATACTTTCCAAACATAAAAACACGTCACATAACACAAAACAATTTTTTATACTATTCACAGCCACATCAGTAAAAAATACTGATGTGGCATTAACAACTATCAAAAACCAATTTTATATAAAAGTTATACCTATAATCGCTATAGAGGCATGTTTTTTTTTTTTTTGTCAAACAAGATTCATTTTTTAACAATTGAGAAACTGTCTATTAATGAAACTATTAAAAGATCATACGAGTCGTTTAAAATCCATAAAAAATTTCGAAAAATTTATAGTAATTTAGCATCTCCAATAGATTCTCTATACAAAGAAAATTCCGTTTTCTTCTCATTTTTGCTCCAAGAGATTATTTATATGGTTATTTAAAATTTGTAAAAAATATATCAATATTAGTATCAAATTAACTAATCAAAAGTTCTTGTTTGTTTAATTTTTTTAATCCAAATTTTTTATTATAATTTAATTAAACGTAACGAAGGAACTCAATTTAGGTTTAATAATATATGTTTTTTTATAAAGATAATAATTAGGTATTCTGTTAGAACTCACTAATTATCATAAATTATATTTTAGATTTTTTATATTTTATATTTTAAAATGAGATGTTTATCCTCTACTTGATTATGTTTATTCACAATTAGTTACACCAATTCAAATATAGAGCTTTAATAAGTTACACTTATTCACAATTTATTTGTAATCTTGAATTTAAATAATATGCATCAATAAATAATACTTTATATATAAAAAATATTTTTAATGGTTCTTGTCAAATGCTTTGTAATATAATATAGTTTTCTTTATTTTAAAAAAAGTTTTAAAAAATCTGTTAAAACAAAAATCCTTAAAATCTGTAATATTAAAAATAGTCGTATTAAATTTAAAGAAGAATTGGGATGGATATTTAGGGGTGGAAGTGTCCAAAAGGGAATGGAGATATGGTGGTGAGGGTGTTGGATGGTCAACGGTGGAGCTTCATCCACGACCTCTTTTCCTGAATATATTCCTCGAGATTCTCAAAAAACCACTCTTTCCTCAAATATCTCCTTTCCATTATATAAAATATAAACTATTATTTTGATAAAGGGTATATGATGTAACCTTGAATTCTGATATGTTGAAAATTTAAAAATAAAATATTTAACTATTTTTAAGGGTTTTTTTGACAGTTGTTGAATGGTTTGATGTAAAATAATTAAGTAATCAAAATGATTAAGAAACTTTCATGTTATAATGCAAAATGAAATATAATTGTTTGATAATTATTTACAATGAAGTTAGGGTGTTTAATGGTTAAGAGAGACACATGATACAAAATCATTCAAAGGGTTTTAGAACCATTAAGAGACATTTTTTTGTAAACTAGATTCACCTCTTAACGATTCAGAGGTTGCCTCTTAATAGAATATAATTGAAATACCTTTAATTTAATTAGGCTTGGCAGAGAAAGTTAACAACCATTAAACAGAAAAGCACCGTTAAGAATTGACAAAAGTAAATGACCAAACTCTTTTTTTTAAAGTTTAAATACAATATTTATTAACCACATTGGTGGTGCCTGATTAGTTTGAATTTGACTCCAAAATTCAAAAATACCTGGAGGTTTCAGGTTCAAATATAAGGAGAAATAAAAATCTCTTTATGACCATGAAGGTTCAAATACGATGACTTCAGATTATTTACAAAACAAATGGTCGTCTTGAGATTAGTCGACTGACATAATGATTTAAATATCCATGTCAATCATAAAAAAAATACGCTATTTATTGAAAATTACAAATGTTAATAAAAAAATAAAAAATGTATTGCACGTTCCACGCATTTTGCATTTCAATTTATTTCCACAATTGCAACGAAATTAAATATTGGAGTATATTACATTTTTAGTCCCTACGATTTGTTAAAAAATTATGTTGAAAATCCTATATTTTAGATATTACGGATTTCATCCTTATAGTTTGTAATTCACTACCATTTTCATTCTTGCTATTTATAATTTATTGTTCTTTTAGTCCTTTGGATTACAATTATTTACTGTTTTGGTCCCTTATATTTAAAAATAAGAATTAGTTCAAGGACATGAAAATAACAATAAATTATATAGATAAAAATCATAATTTCTAAACTATAAGGACAAGAGCTATAATCTTAATAAACCATATGGACGAAAATTGTAATTTACTTTAAATATTGAAATGCATGTTTTTTCAACAAAAAACATTGGAGGAAAGTATAACCCCTAAACAAAATGATATTTCCATTTTTTAGCTTAACGGACAGAAAAATGAGCATCTTTATAAAATGATCGAGATGTATGTAAATCGACTTTAGGCAGCATCCATATGCTCCTAGGCACGTGATTTACCTCTGCTACGTTAATCATGAGATCAGTACAGTGAGAACACTCCAAAAAATAACGCCGTAACGTCATACCCTTTTTACAGAGATACGATAAAATGTTTCCTTGCAATTGTAGCTTATTTTGATTATTCGTGGTGTCATCACGTCTATTTATTTCAATCGCTCTACCAAAAGTTTGTGAAAGAATTACTTCATAGTGGTTGGTGGGTTACCAATTATGTCCCAATCATGTACATTTTGACAAGCATATACGATCTTTTTATTATATCAGTATATCTATATTTATTAAAATATCGTTTTATTTTATTATAAGTAATAGAACAATATTCCTTCGCATTCTACGTGGGCCCGATCTCATTTTGCGAGGATGTATTCAATGTTCTGCTTGTATTTGAGTATCGATGATGCGAAATAGAAACATTAATAGCAGACATCTCCATGGATCAAAAAGAGAAGAACAATGGACTGGTAAATAACTCGAACTTAAGAGAATCATAACGTTTGATCCATTAGAAGTCAGTGATGGATCCATTGTGGTGCATCTAGTAGCATGGGACACCGTTCTGTTCATTCGTCGTAGTGAGAGCATCAAATTTTCATGTTCTACTATGTGTTTATAAGCTCACAATCCCCACTTTCATATTTTAATAGGCCTGAATTATGTTTTATAATCCCAATCCAAGTTTTATGTTGATCAATGCAAGAAACGAACGAGAAAACGTGAGTAAAAATGATTGTTGTGCTTAAGAGGGTTGTACAGAACAAGTGGTCAAAGAAAAACAAAGTAGAGGAAAATGCTACCCGGACATGCTACCCTTCCATACCAGGGTAGCATGCAAGGGTAACACATTTCCTTGCAAGGACCAATTTTGCCAAATTTTGAATCTTTAACTGTTTTTCCATCTTCTTGGTATAAATTGACTTGGAAACTGCCGTTTGAGGGAGATCTGGCCTACGAACGATTTTTGGGAGCAATAGAGAACATTTGAAGCGATTTCTACCATCTCCATTCCATTTAATCAATGTATATCCAAGGGAAAATCGAGGTTGTTAAGAGCTTGTTGACAACTATAGTCAGTTTGGGCTTGTTTTACCATTTTGCATCATATGAATCAATGATAATGTCTGGATCACAATCGAAATTGAGATATTGTTGGTCTTTTTAGTTATATCTTTTTATTTGCATAACTAGTGTTAGTTATATCTTAATCCACCGCCTTTACTTAAAGTATAGAAGCTGAGTGATAGCCATAACCAGTCCCTGTGAATTCGATATGACTTACCACTATTACAATTAATATTGTGATTTGGGACAGTTAAAACTTATTATTTGCCGATCTCGACAGCCGTCACGGGGTGTAAAAAATTTTAGGTTCGTGAAATGCGTCACTGTATTATTTTGTTGGGAGCAACTGTACCATATGTGAAACTAAAATAATAACACAAAGTATCTCTTAAGAGAGTTGGTTTACATGGTCTTTTATCTCTTTCCCGGGTTTTGAATAATTTGTATAATTTTCTTTATTTTTAAATTTTATTTTCAGATTTATAGCGTTTTTTTAAAGAAACTGAATAAAAGACTTGAACACGACCTCACAAAACAAAAAGAAACAAACTAACCAACATACTAATGATAATTTTATAAAAAATATTCAATTTTGTTTCTTATAGTTAAATGATACCACACGGGAAAAAAATTATAGATCCATCTCTGATAAAAGCTAGTGGGTCCCACTAAATGACAACAACTTTTATTTATTTTAAGTAAAAATAATCAAATCATGTGAAATCAATGCTTTGTGATTAAAGGGTCGTTTACCAAACGATTACCCGGATAAGCGTTTATCAAGTCATATTACTTTACCGGATGATTATGACAAGGACCAAAAATCTTACTTGGTAAGAGCAAAGACATGGAACGAGAGTTTTACACAGTAAGTAAAGGTAATGACTCTCACCACATTTAGCACTTACCGGATAAATTGTTGCATACGATACCGTTTTAGTGAACAAAAATCTTACCTGGTAAGTAAGTGATAGTGTAAAATTTTACCCGTAAGCGCTTACCGAGTAAATGTTTGATAAACGACCCTAATTTTCTGTTATTAATCAAACAATTCAGATTTTATAATTTAGAATATGTTCAATAATAACATATTTTCACTCATAACGTGTGTGGTCAGAAATATAAAACGAGATAATAAACATCAGTATACGTCAAATGTTTAGTTTCTGCAATAATCGGCACAATGTGTTTCCGATAGAACTCCGTATTAATCACAGCTTACGGTAAAATGTGTTTCAATTTTCCGATTAGTTACCGTCGGTTTTCTGACCATACTTCTCTGTCTTCTCGTCGATCCACGCTTTCATGTCCGCCAACACGAGATCGGCGGCATCGTCGGGCTCGCCTTGTACCAACGAATGGTACATGCCGTCGTACAGCTTCAGCGACTTGTCCTCACTCGACGCCTTCTCGTACAACAGTTGCGACCCGGTCGGGCATGTAACACCGTCCGATGTACCGTGCAACGTTATGAAAGGGGTCGTAACCTTGTGGAAGTTGTTTTGTATGTAGTTGGTTACTCTCACCACTTCTCTCATCGTACCAACCCTTGGCTTTCCGGTGTACCGTTTTGGATTCACGACGATTATCTTCAGTTTTTCGGGATCTCTGATCGCTTTTCCGATCATCTTATTATCTGGCATTGCTGCCCATGTGTCCGCAAAGCCGAATAGTAGACCGTACATGGTCAAATGTAGCTACAATTAATGCAAAACAAAGTTAGATCGGTCGTCTAAATCGTCAACAATAAGTATAGAATAATTGGACACCCGACGAGTTGTTGTTCAGTCAATTGGTTTCGAGTGGATTCGAAGTTTTGAAGAGAGCAAACTAATCGAAATCCGAATAAGACATGTATTTGTGTTTCAACTTATAATAAGTTTTTTATGACACATTTAATACAAAACATCATACTAGCTATTTTATAGAATAATTTTGAGAAATATTATATAAAAAAAACATTTTATGGTAATCGATTGATGCTTCAACCGATTATTCGAATACTTAAATGTTTAAAATTTTACATCTTAAATACCAAAATTAAAATTTTAAAACTACCTAAAAATTTGATCCGAGTAGATTATAGTTTCGTATTATTTATTACCTTCGATGGTATCATGTTTTCGGGTATGACAAAAAGCGGGGCGGAAAAGATTAAACCCGTCCACGTGTCAGGTTCTGAATGAAAGTACACAAGCATGGTGATCATGCCGCCCATCGACTCCCCGAACAGAAACGCCGGAAGTTTACAGTACGTTTCACTCCGGCGAACACTGAGAAAATATAACAGCAACGTCTCAGCAACTTTATCCATATCACCGAGGTATCCATGGATTCCATCCGATCGACCATGGCCAAGTAGATCGGCGGCGAACACAGCGTATCCCCATTTAGCGTATTCAATACAGATCTTCTGAAAACACCAGCTGGAATCAGATCCATAACCGTGAGTCATGAATACAACCGCCTTAATCGGTTGATCTTCGTCAGCCGGCAGCCATGATTGAGTGAATAGTTTTCCGTTAGGTGTTTCGAAGTATGATTTGGAGTTACGAACGCCTTGCGATTTGTAGAATTCTTCTTCAGGTGTTTCTCCCCAATAGAAAGTTGGTGGTGGTGGTAGTGGAGGGAGGTTTGGCGGTGGCGGCATGGCGGATAACGACGACGGCGGTGGTGGTGGTCGGAGTTGTTTTATGTTTTGGATTACGGTGATCGGCGAGAGAGAGGCGGACGGATTTATGGAGGGAGATAGGGAATTAGGAAGGTGGAGGGGGTTGGTAAACCTACTACGCGGGTCTACCAACAACCAATGGGTATCGTGAATGGATGGATGACTTACTTTGGAGAATGATTCATGTGGGGTCCAGAGTAGTTGTTGAGCCATAGTGTTGGAGGGTGTTGACTTTGTGTCAAGGTAAAACCAGATAAAATGGAGGGAGCTGATCGAATGGGTGCACTGAATTATGATAGGCCGGCGCACCATTTAAGGGGATGGAATAAACGGCTTTTCCTTTATTTTTATTAAGACTTGTATTAATAAAACTATCTGTATTAATAAAGTTGTCTTTATGATAATTAGATAAGTTGTTGTTTGATGGTTGTGCTGAATAATAATCTGAATGTCTAAAATGACATTTTACTCCCAGTTTATATTTTAAACAATTTGGATACAATTAAATTTCACACATTTGATCTTGAATGTTGCATTTTATAGTAGACTACCAACAAGAAAAAACCAAAAAACATGTATGATAAACAAACACATAATAGACATGTACACTATCAACAAGGAAAATCATAAATCGAGACCATGGAGAAAAATCATAGGGAGAGATTGAAACCATTGGGGAGAAATGTAAATCGGTAAGCCGAAACCATGGAGAGAAATCATAAGTTTGAAGTAGAAATAGATTTACTGGTTTGAAGCAGAAATAGATTTACTGGTTTGAAGGGGCCGGCAGGCTGGGCATAGCATACGGAACCATCGAAGAAGTGCAGAAATCGATTTACCAGTAAATCGATATACACGGGTTTGAGCAGAAATTGATTTGAGGTTTGAAGCAGAATTCTATTTACTTGTAAATCGAAATAGACAAGTTTGAAGCAAAAATCAATTTGACGTTTGAAGCATAAATCAATTTGCTAGTAAATCATATACCTGTGATCATGGAGACGCAAAGGTTTGAAGCATAAATCGATTTGAGAGAGCCAATTATTGGGAAGAAGACGTTGGAAGCAGAAATCGATAGTCTTGAAGCGTGAGGGGCTGTAGCTAGAAGAGTGTCTTTTTTATTTATTGCAAAGGGTAGTTCAGGAATTTGATGGATGATGATATGGGAGTAAGGCTTTTGAGCTGAGCTAATAAGCTCTTAGTTGAGCTAATAAGCTCTTAGCTGAGCGAATAAGCTTCACCTGAACAACCTTTTATAGTTGAACGAATAAGCTATAAGGCTTGCGCAGTCCATTAAGCCACAAACGAACAACCCCTGATTGTATCTTTATATATTACTAAATGTTGTCTTGTTTATAAACTTTATCTTTGCATATGTCGATATCAAGACATACTTTTTACGTTCTCAATATATAAATTAATTTTTTTGACTTCAAAGGGGTGCAAATAGCATCACCCTTTAAGTGTCATTTTATATAGTTCTCGCCTACCAATCAACCACGAACGAAACCAATGGTGACCGGAAAATGCTGGTCTTAAAAACCCGACCAACCCAACGCGAAATAAGCAATATAGTTTCATATAAGACATAATCATGTCACGTAGGTTATGATCGTTCAACTTTAATCAAACTTTATGGCAAAGATTATTATAAATATTTGACATAATTACGTTCAATCTGTTAAATGATTAGTTATTTGTCCTTTTATTGTAAACTAATGGTTTGCGATTGTTATTTCAATAAATGGGATATACGTCAGAAGTCACAGTTTTGTCAAAAGTTTCAAAACAACGACCAAATTCAAAAACCCTCAAAAAGGGGTTCACCAACGGGAGCGTTTGGTTTGCATAATAGAATTTGATGGAATTAAAATCCATTGAAGATATCTGATTTTGAATGAATTGGAATGGACGCTCTAAAAAGAATTGGAACCTCCATAATAAACAGTTACACCATCACATACTTTCTCCATCTCTATATAACTTATTCGTATATATGTTTAATAAACGTGAACATATAAATGCAAATTGAGAAAAGTAGTTGAATATGATATAATTAAGAAATATGAATAAGTTGTACCAAATAATTGATGATGAAAAAAGAATTATGAGTAATGAAAAAACATATTCAAAGTAACAACCATAGAAGAATATTTTGGGTATGGTTGGGTTCACTTTGGTTTGGGTTGGGTTGAGATTTTTTAAACAATAAGCATTGAGTTGAGTTGAATTTTTTTAAACCGTAAGCATTAAGTTGGGTTGTTCAGATTCATTCAATCCAACTCATGAGCACCCCTAATTGAAAAATAAATAATGAGAATGGTAATGAAAAATATGGTCATATTTGATGTATAATATAATGGGTCCGTTACCTCAATCCCATTAATTTATAATATATAATTGTATTTGAACTTTTAATTATGTACGTGATTAATTTTGTTATTTACTAAATATGTACAGTTTCATATAAGGTATAATCATGTCACGTAGGTCATGTTCAAGTTTAATCAAACTTTATGGCTTATATTACTATAAATATTTGATATGATAACGTTTAATCTGTTAAATTACCAATTATTTTCCCTTTTGTTATAAAGTAATGTTTTAATATTGTTGTTTTAATCAGTGGAAAAATGACATCAGAAGTCACAATTATGTAGAGTTTCAAATCAACAACCAAATTCAAAAACCCTCAAAAAGGGGTTCACCAACCATTCGAATCATGTTTATTTAAGGTAGTTTTTGGTTTGCATAATAAAATTTGGCGAAATTGGAATCCATCGAAAGAACTGAAATGAAATTTGACCACACGTTTGGTTGACAAGAATCAAAATGGAATCTCTTAAAAAGATTGGAATATCCTTACTTGTTTGGGGGGAGGGTGGGGGCGGTAGTCATAGCGATGACAGTAATGACACGGTGACGGAGGTGGGGAGGGTGGTTGTGTGGAGGTGGCAACTGTGATGACGATAGTAGTGGGTGATGGTTGTGACGGTGATAGTGGTGTAGTGTGAAATTAGGGGTGGGGGTATGGACAGTGACAATAGTAGCATGGTCATGGTTGGGAGAAGAGGTGGTTAAAGTGAGAAACGTAAGAAATAATCTCCACCTTTGAATGTATATTAGGATGAGATGCACCAGATCAATCTTCGTATCAAGCACGATTCATGGAATCGCAAGTAGGTTTGAGATTAAAGATGATTAGGGATTCAGATCATTTCTTACGCTTTTTACCTTAAGTGCTCTTCTCATATAATCATCCGCCTTTAGATTTATGTAGAATGTAAAAATAACACAATATATTAATTAAAAACTAATTTATTTTTCAATTTTATTGACAAAATACTCTGTGTTTTTACTAAACCTACAATTTAATATGTATTTTCAAGTCGAGTTTCAATAAATTTTGAATTATTTTTGTTTTCATTTTTCATGATAATTATTTTTTTATTTTTTCTAATTATATTTTTAATATGTATTTTTAAGTAATTTTACATTGCCATACAACTTAGGCATAATCTAATGGATATCGCCAAAGGACGAATTACATGGAAAAAAACAACATACTTTAACTTAATTCTTGTTTTTGGTAATATACTTTCAAAACTTCTATTTTAATACGTAATATGTAAAGTTTTAAACATTTAAATACCCGGATAACCGGTTGAAGACTAATTTTAGATTAAAAAAATTAATGTCACTAACCACGTCAGCAAATAATACTGAGTTGGATACCACATCACTCGTCACATCAGCATTTAAGCTTTTAGGTATATTTTTTATTTTTTCTTCGAGTTGATATAAAATTCGGGGAAAATGAACAATATTGCACCAAATTTGGCGTGTTAAAGAAGAGTAAATTTATTGTGGTTTATTAATAATTTCAATTTTCATCCATTTGTCTTAGAAAATTGCGACTTTTGTTTATATGATTTGCAATTTATTACTGTTTTCGTCTCTGAACTAATCCTACTTTTACTTACAAGAGACCAAAACAGTAAAGGATTGTAAACCAAAAAGATCAAAATAATAATAAATTGTAAATTATAAGGACAAAATTAGCAATGAAACCATAAAGACTAAAACCGTAATTTTTAAACCACAAAAACAAAAATCGTAATTTTTAACAAACTACAGGGACCAAAAACGTAATTTACTCTAAAAAGGAAACAAAAGGTTGCAGTGGTTCACTGAAAAAAACACGAGAACCACAACAACAAAAGAGCTCCTCCGTCGAAATTTACCAACCAGACCTCGTCGTCTCTCTGTTTCAAACACAACACCAACCTTCCCCATTTTCTTCCAGATTTCAACCAAACCCTAGCCATGGTGGTTACACTCTTTTCCGTTTAAGGTACACCGAGAAAAGGAAACAGAGGAACGTTCATTTTCTTTCACCGGCGAGCGTCACATGGCTGATTCGCCGCCGTTTGTTCTGGCATCGCCTAGGGTTTTCACATTTTTGGTTCTTCAATCTCGTATCTCTCCTGGACCTACCTGAAACGCAGATAATCGGAATTGGAATAAATTTCATCAACCATGGCTGCCGGAAAGGGAGGGTTGTTTGAGAAGATACGGAGATTTATACGGACACTACATTTTTTGGTTGTTATGGTGGCGTCGTTATTGATTCTGTGGCTTCCGATTTTGGTCGCGATTGGTGATATATTGGTTCCTTGTGTTTTAATTTCGAGCTTTACGTGCGTTAAATGCTACAGTTTCAAGGAACATCTGCAGAGATACGATTTCAGAAGTTCATTGACCGACGTTCCGGTGGTTTCAGCCATCAGATCTCTCATAATCTCCGGTAATGCAAATTTAATTAATCGTGCATTTTTTTTTGAAACCATTGATATCGAAGATTGTATATATACCTGCATTATCTTTGTGTACGCTAATTTCATGCGCACAAGCATCAACACAGCAATGCTAATATTTGGCCATACATTGTGCATTATTTTCTCCCCAATTTGAACTCCAAGCTACTATAGAAGTGTTTTCGGATTTAGTTGGAAGAGCTTTATTAAATTAGAATGTAAATTATGTTATTGTATGAATATAGTTTTGTTCAATATTTGTGCTGTTGGCAATATTTATTGAAGTTGATGTGATCTTGTATGTATAGTACCCTTACCCCTAGGCAATGCTATTCGTTGGGACTTGGTGCCTCATGAACCATTAGGTCTCATGTTTGAATCCCATGAGCCACTGGTTAGGGGATATGCCTGCAGATGAAAAACCTAAAGTTCGCATCGTGTGGATCTGTTGGACCAAAGGCGCAAGATACCATGATAATATAAAAAAAAGCTCCTTTGCTAGATAAGTATAAAACAGGAAACTTGGTGAAACTGATGCCTGGATGGTGTTTTTACATCGTTGTTTCATTATGTTTTTGTTCATGGATTGATGTATGTGGTTACCGATTGGGATTATCACTCCAAATGAATGCACTTCTTTGCAAGTAGAAGATGCATCCATAAGATAGATAGCAATCTATATGAAAACACATAAGATAGGGGAATAAGAAAATGAAATATAGCACTGACAAAGCCATTGATTATTCATCAATGCGCACGTCTTAACTTTGGATTTTGTTTCCATTTGATCTAGATAAAAGTTATAATGTTGGACTTCGCTAGTCTATGTGTGCACTGTGATATATATATATATACCATTGATTAAAAAGTGGCTTTTGGACCTTCATCAAGTGATATCGAAATTTCCTTTGTGATTGCAGGTGTTTATCTGATGTATGATAGTCCTGTGCTCTCACATGGGCAATATCTTGGAACAGTCACTTTGTGCTCCATTTTTTCAATTCTCGTTTTATCAGTTAAAGCATGTGTTTTCACTGTAAATTCCCAGCTTGAGGCTGAAGCTTCATCTTCTCTTTCAACACAAAGGCTTCATCTGAAGAAGTCATGGGGGATGCATGTGCTGTTCCTTTCATCTGTGGTTTTTGCTCTTGGGCATACTGTTATTGCTTATAGAACAAGTTGCAGAGCACGGAGGAAGCTTATGTTTAACCGAATTAATCCTGAATCAGTACGTGTAATATTAATAAGGAAATGAAGTGGTTCCTGCTACTTCATATACATATATGCATCTATGCTACTGTGGCATATGAAGTTAGTATAATGAATTATAGTGTCTTTTTAGGGAATTGAAATCTGTTGATTCTAAAATCTCAATTGCATAATAGATAATTTTGTTTGCAAGCCTTAAACCCTGTGAAGGAAAAAACTATATACATCTGGTGGTTATGAACTTATGATCATAAAGTACTGATGAAAATGTGTCTTCTACTTTCCAAAATATGCTTTAGTGCGTGTTGTATGCAATCTTAACTATCTTTTTTTCCATTTTCTTACTATGCACCAGGTTTTTTTGAACCAAATTCTATCTTCAATTGGCTACGCTAAAGTCCCGCGATCTCCGACTCCTACTTCTGACCGGGCACAGAAAAGTGATGATGAAATTAGACGAAAACCTTTGCGCCTAGGTCACAATCATGGGGAACTTCCTGTTAGATTACTAACCGATGTCGACAGTTTATTCATGCCCTGGCATGGTCTCACCATTCACTACAAACTTACCATGCCGAGTCCACCTTCTCGTACGCTATCCTCTACAACCCTTCTCGAGAATCCATCTTTAAGCGATATACCAAAGACCCAACATCATCTTCGTAGGAGCTTTAGCATTCAAATTCAAGACTCATCTCTCTACGCTCCATTACTGGATGGCAACAGTTCTCCTATATTTTCTGAAGAAATGCCGGTTTTTAGTATAGATGAAGGAACTAACGAGTATCCGACGAGTAAAGTAGTTTCTCCGTCACCCCAAGTTTCTGAAGTAAATGGACGGTTTGGGATTGTTTTAGTGCATGGTTTTGGAGGGGGAGTCTTCTCATGGAGGCATATAATGGCTGTGCTGTCTCGACAGGTTAATTGTATTGTTGCTGCTTTCGATCGTCCTGGTTGGGGATTGACGTCCAGACCAAGGCGAGAGGAGTGGGAAGCAAATAAACTGCCGAATCCTTACATGCTTGATACCCAGGTATTGTTTCCATATCCTTGACAATTAGTTGTGGCTGATAAACTAGTCATGTTTGGTAAAAACTAGCTGATAAGGTAGAGGATGATGATGTAAAATGACCTAAAATGTCATGTCGAGAAATTAGTTGGAAAAATATAAGGGGCGTAATTGGAAAACAGTGGGAAAAAGACCCATGGAGGTTATTAAGACGCTACTTGAAGTAGTGTTTAAAAAAGCTAGCTTATGGCTAACCAAATGGGGTTTTTCCAATAAACTGAAAAAATAAACTAGCTTATAATTACCAAACATTCCCTAAGGTGGCATTTGGTTCGCAGATCTGGAGGAATTTGATAGAATTGGAATATTGAATTCCTTTGACCAAATTTTGTACCCTCATTTGGTTCATTCCTTTTTAGGGAAGGAATATTCAAAATCCAGTGAGTCCACAAATAAGGGATTTGAACATTCCTTGACAATAAGGTGGTATTTTGATGGAATGGAATGTTATAATTTCTTTTTCTTATACTTGGATTGTGTTTTTTATATTGTTTTACATATTAAATAATTATTTTATTCAAGTATTTTTAGTTACAAAAAAATCCAAATTTTTCAAAAAAAAAAATGATATTTTGGTCATTTACCAACATTTCATTCCAATTCCAAAGCAGAACAAAACAGACATATTCCAATTTCATTAACAAATTCCATTCCAATGTCTGCCAACAAAAGAGGTGGTCAAATATGATAACGTTTATTCCATTCCAATTCCTTGAAAGTCAAATTATTCCATTAAAAAACGTTATGCCAACCAAACGCCACTTAAGTGTTTATCTATTGTATTTAGAACCATTTTATGGCAAATATTGTTTCATATTTCTGGCTTTTTACAAAATTGAAGCTCTAGGCATTTTCACCAATGTTAATGTACCAGCATAGCTAGTTTCACTTCTATTGTATCTTCTGTCCTTTACATCTCCTTTTTAACAATAATTTCCAGGTTGACATGCTTATTTCTTTCTGTAAAGAGATGGGACTTTCTTCTGTGGTGCTTGTTGGTCATGATGATGGAGGCCTGCTTGCATTAAAGGCCGCACGAAGAGTCCTCTCATCACCAAACGCTGTCGATGTAAGTTAAGTTGTATTTGTGCATGATAATAAGCATCATCTTGTTTTTCCTTTTCTGAAACTCATTAAGCAGATCTTTCTGAATGTTATGTCAATATTTGTCAGTAATCCATCGATTCTGACAAAGGTTTCTGAAACTATTCCTCTATTATGTAACAACTCGTCCCACATGGTGACATGGATAAAAAATGGGCTTTGTGAGCTCCTTATAAGCCTCAAGTTGTGGGCTACCAATAATTTCCACAATGGTTTTAAGTTGAATCTAAAGTTATTCGGTCAATCTGTTGGGCTTGGGGCGTTACATCTTACAATATAGAATAATATTTTTTTAAGAATATTATATTATTAAATACTGCAAAACCCACACACACTCCTCACCTTTGGTAGGCTTGAGCCTTAACCATCAGGGAGGTTGAGCTCTGCCAATAACCCGGATAATGCTGGGCCAACCTTACATATTTGTCCAGATTAACCGGGACTGGGATCATGTAAAACCAAGTAAATTGTGTTTCCTAGTTCACTTAAGCACACAAATCAAGCTATAAGTTACAGATTAGTGAAAATAAGATCTGTTTTTCAGGTTGAAATTAAAGGGGTAGTATTGCTCACAGTAAGCTTGTCAAGAGAAGTGGTTCCTGGGTTGGCTAGAATACTCATGCGTACCTCTCTCGGAAAGAAGCACTTGGTTCATTCTCTACTCCGAACAGAAATTTGTCAAGTTGTTAATCGCAGGGCATGGTACGACGCTACCAAGCTAACAACGGATGTGTTAAGCCTCTACAAGGTACACAGAGACTTGCAATTGCTCTAAGGATGCATTTGGTATCCAGACATGACTGCATAATTGTTCAACATTTGGTAAGACAGAACTGAACATGACAGAACGAATAAAATAACCAATTTACCCCTAATGAGTTGTTTATATATTTTAATTAATTCATACAATTAATTAAGTTATAAAAAAATAGTTTTTATAACAAAATATATCATTAGAAAGTTTTCGTCAAGACAATTAAAATGACACCAAAATAAAAAGTTTATGTAGTTTCCGATTTTTATTTTATACTTTTTCTATATTATTAATATTTAATAAATTACATAAATTAATCAAAATATAGAAAACGTATAAAAATAATATTTTTAGGACAGGAAAGTGAAAGTTGAACATAAAATACAATAGATAAAATTTAAAAAATGAACAAAATGTAAAGAGGGAGACGTATTTGACGTTATAGAAGAAAATGAGGTTCTATTTTGAGATTATATTGGTAAAATATAGATTTGTTCCACCTTGTTGTATGGGGTGGGGGTGAAACACACTTGTTCCACTCTATTCTTGCCAAATCTAGAACAGTGATCTATGTTTTGTTTTGTTATATCTTGTCCAGTGTACCAAACGCACCCTAAATGCACCAAACCCAGGCTTTTGGTTTGAAAATAGGCCCGACCGGGCTAGCTAGGAGCGGGCTCTTTGTGCAACTCTCACTTATGGGCAGTTGGGAATTCAAATTACTGTGTTTGTACCGTGTAGGCACCTCTATGCGTAGAAGGTTGGGATGATGCGTTATATGAGATTGGTAAATTATCGTCTGATACGGTTCTTTCGGAACAGAATGCATCCTTATTGGTGCAAGAAGTGGAAGACACCCCAGTTATGGTTATTGCAGGAGCTGAAGATGCCCTTGTTCCTCTAAAATCTGTTCAAAACATGGCATCCAAATTTGTAAATTCTGTGAGTATATTTTATCCCTTTTTCCTGTTTCCCTTCTCGTTTTATGCCATAATTTAAGGGGTTGTTTGGTTCAGCCTTGGTAATGGAACCGGGAATGAAAATGACAGGGAATAAAAATGAGATCGAATTTTCATTCCTCCCGGTTTAACTTGGAATGAGAATTTTCATTGTAATTTAGCATATCCGTCTTTCTCAAAATTCGAGGATATTCGTTTTTCCTCCTTTCACACACTTTTCACCAGCTAGGGGTCATGGAAACATCTACTCAACTCTTGAGGGTAGATGTCGGGTCTACGTACATCTTAACCCCCCAGACCCACCTACATCGGGTGGGATGTACTAGACTCGTTTGGTTTGATTTGGTTTAGGGCAACCATTGAAATTTTAAAGGGGCCTAAACAAATAGGATTTCTACATTGGAAGACTATAGGATGATTCTGATATTGATTGTGGATTTTAATAAACAGCCATCATGGTAACCTAATTTTCTTTGCTATAAACACAATACTTTAAAAACCTCTTTTTCACATTTTCTTGGTCAGATCATTGCCAACTCAACAAATTAAGAACCATCATAAAACACTATGCTAATAAGATCCTCCTCTTGTGGGCCCTATATATTATTTCAACATCAATACTATATATATATAGGCTCAAGGTAAGAACACAGATTCTCGTACAAGAACCCAAAGGATGTAGGTGAATTACAAGAATTCTTTCCAATGATAGTTCTTATAAGAACCTACTTTTTGTACTCTTCATTGCCACAGCACTTTTAACTCATCAAATTAAGAACTTACATAAAAGTCTACATTCCACAATGGTATTTTTTATAAGAATCTCTTTTGTGTTTTTTCAACATCAGTAATTATTATATCTTTATACATGTTAATAATTATACATAAGAAACTAATAAAAACTCAAAAAAAATCGAGGTTTTTATAAGAACTTTCTCCAATGGTGGTTCTTATAAAAACCTGTTATTGGAGATGCTTTAATAAATGGTTCCATTTCTGACCAAAAGTGTGAATTTATGCAGACACTAGTTGCAATATCTGGTTGTGGGCATTTGCCTCATGAGGAGTGTCCCAAGGTATTGCTTGCAGCAATGCTACCCTTCATCAGCAAACTGTTAAAGTAAGGCAGATTCATGAAATTTTGTAGGGGTTTTGATTTTTTAGGGGCTGGTATATTGTGTGTGTGGGTTTCCTCTTTCTTATCCAACTCAATTCACCTAATGAGAAAGAAGAGACCTAACCTCTCTCTCTCTCACTCTCTCTCTCTCTCTGTCTTGTTATTTATTGTAAGCTAGTTTAAACTCATGCCCTGATTCACAAGTTTCAGAGGCGTTAGGGCAGGTTTATTCATATGTGATTAATGGTATATAAGCCTATTCAACAGAAGATAACATGTGTGCTTTCTTTTTCCTCCAAAGCTAATTTACAGACAAGTTGATTTGTTTACAGATTTAGGACCGAAGGACTTCATTTTACTTCTCGACCACACGGATTACTGAATCCCTGTCTGTGGTGCTCTTTTCAGACACCTTTGAGACCCAGGTCAAACATTCTCCTCTAGTTATAATTTCCGGTGTTGATGTACAAATCACGGATGTGAAATTACTCTCTAAGTGAGCTATTGAGTCGAACACT
Organism: Cynara cardunculus var. scolymus; assembly: GCF_001531365.2. NCBI lineage: Eukaryota > Viridiplantae > Streptophyta > Magnoliopsida > Asterales > Asteraceae > Cynara > Cynara cardunculus. The sequence goes on along the minus strand of NC_037531.1, from coordinate 18,861,608 downwards.
TCTTAACATGACGAAAGCTAGATGGGCACCATTGTCCCAAATTGTTGAGAAGGAGTAGATGAGTACAGATCACCACAAATGCAAACCCTATAATGATATTGATAGACCATAACTCTGATACCATGAGAGAATATATGGAATCCGTTGAGATTATCCTTTAACGGAAACTAAACTAGCACAACTATCTCAAATTGTCAAGAAGCGGTTAGACGAGTACAATGCACCCCAAAAAGAAAAAACCCCCTAAAATGGCGGACCATATCCCTGATACCACATGAGAATATATAAAATTCCATGAAATTATCATTTAACATAAGCTAAACAAGCACAATTGTCCCAAATTGTTGAGGACACTAAAATGGTAGACTATAACTCTCAATTCCATGTGAAATTGTCCTTTAACAAAAGCACTAGACCGGCACAATTGTCCCAAATTGTTGAAAAGGGGGTTAGATGAGTAGAGATTACTCCATAGTACAAATCATTATGCTATTTTAGAAATTTTAGAGATTTAGGAAATTTTGCTCAAAACAGCTATGTTAAACTCTCCTCTAAAATAGAGAAAGAAGACAAGGAGAATGAAAAAAATCTCCAAATTTGTAAAAAATGGAAAAATATAGCATAATATAGCATAAGTGTTGGAGATGCTCCCATACCATGTGGGAATTCATAAAACCCCATCAAATTACTCTTAAAATTCAAGAAATGTGGATCCAAACATCTATTAAGAAGAAACGATCACCAGCTAAATGCAATTTCAGATTTTGAACACACGACAATACACAAACTGAAACATTCATGAACCTTTTCTACAAACAATAAAACTCCAAAAATGAACCACAATCTTAAAACCACATCAAATTCACTAGTGCTTGTGATACATTCTTCTTGAAATTTTGAGGGTAAAAAACAAGTAAAAACACCCTTCTACTCTTTAGAAGATTTGTTGATAAGAGACTTGTGAATGTGAGGAATAACACCACCACCAGCAATAGTACCTTTTATGAGAGTATCCAATTCTTCATCACCTCTAATAGCAAGTTGTAAATGCCTTGGAGTTATACGTTTTACCTTCAAATCTTTGCTTGCATTTCCGGCCAATTCAAGCACTTCTGCTGTCAAATACTCCAATATAGCTGCTGTGTATACTGCAGCAGTTGCTCCAACTCTTCCACTAGCAGAAACCCTCGTTTTCAAAAGACGGTGAACTCGACCAACTGGAAACTGCATAGATTGCATCAATGGACTGAGAACTCAAAAACATCACAAACAAACACAAATTTCATTTCTAAGCCACTAATCTATATGCAACAAAACACTACTGGTTTCAAAATATGAAACTAATGTTAAAAGAAACTATGAATGCTATAAAAAAAGTGTGTGATGTGAAAAACTTATGCAGAGAATTATTCTTCCATGCAAAAAGTACGATTATGTTTGAATTTTGGCGAAAACAATTGTTATTCGAAAGAAGTACGCAATAAGTGGAATTAATTCGGTTTTGGGAGAAAATTTGTGGCGGAAACTGAGAGAATCGAATTTCGTATCAAAAGAGTATGGATAAAGGAGTAGATCTAACAGATTCTGCACCTACTGGTTACAATTGATGTTCTTCAATCAGCTCATCTAGTGAACTAATCGATAAAAACATACACGTATAGAGAAAGAGACCTGGAGATTGATGTTCTTCAATCAGTTCTTCTACTGAATTAATCGATAGAAACATACACGTATAGAGAGAGAAATCTGGAGATTGATGTTCTTCAATCAGTTCTTTTAGTGAACTAATCGATAAAAACATATGCGTGTAAAGACAGAAACCTGGAGTATGATGTTCTTCAATCAGTTATTCTAGTGAATTTTAATCGATAGAAACATATACGTATAGAGAGAGAAACCTGGAGATTGATGTTCTTCAATCAGTCCATCTAGTGAACTAATCGATAGAAACATATACGTATAGGGAGAGAGAAACCTGGAGACCGGCGCGAGATGAGCGAGAGATGGATTTCTTCTTGTCTTTATCTTTGTTGTTTGATCCATTTAAAGCAGAGGAAGATGCTTTCCCCATTATCAGACCTTTTGCTCCCTTTCCCGACATTTTCACAGAAAACTCCGGTTAGGTTTCCGACCGCCGGATTCCGGTGACGATTTGACAAATATTGAGCAGAAGAGAAGCGATTAAGATATTTTTGTGTGTAGGGAGAATGGATAAAGAGGGAGGGTCTCGAAGAGTCGGAAAACGTCGATCCGGCTGCTGCTTATATTTCTATTTATTACAGTTTCCCTCTTGCTATTTGCAGCCAAATAAAGAGTAAATTACACTTTTGGTCCCTTTGGTAGATCATGAATTAATGAATTATTGAATTATGGATTAAGGAGTTGTTTGTTTACTTTTTAATAGTTTCATCAAGAGGTGAATTTTGTTTGGCAATTTTTTTTTGTTCATTCTAAAATCATCTGAATGATTTTGTATCATGAGCCTCTATTACCTATTCAACGTTCTAATTTCATCGTAAACAATTATATTTTATTTTGCACTATATCATGAAAGTCTCTTTAATCATTCTGACCACTTAATTATTATGCACTATATCATGAGAGCCTCTTAATCATTCTGCACCAACCATTCATCAACTGTCAAACAGTCCTTAAGGGTGTTTAATTAGTTTAATAGACTGACAACTTATTCGTTGAGTTATTCAATATAGGTCTCAAAGGGGAAGTTTTATGAAGAAAGTTAGATTATTATCAAACCTGTCATCCTCAATTAAAATTCATGTTCCTTCCATATATAAAAAAACTCTTTCAAACAAAAAGAAAATTCAAATTATACAGACGAATTAGTCCACATAGACATTTGTATTCATGCAAGACTTAATGAAAAACCAACCAAATAGTCCTTTTTAGTTTCTATTTATTACAGAGAAAACGCTTAGGTGGCGTTTGGTTCGTAAAATGTTTTTCGATGCAATGCTGGTATTATGAGACGAGATGAGGGTATATTGGGAATTACGAAAATAACAAATTTCATTCCATTAAAATTCCATATATTTATCAAGGAACGTTAAAATCATCTATCCATGGAATTCATAGGAATCTGGAGATTCCTTCCGTTGAAAAGAATGAACCAAACAAAATAAATGATTTTGATCAAAGGAATTCAACATTCCAATTCCTCCAGAATCTGCGAACCAAACGTCACCTTAATGGTATGCATTTTGTTTGAATTTGACCCATATGATGTGACGTGTAAAATAAACCTCTTTAATTTTCTCTCTTTATCTCTCTCCCCTTCACTTCCAACCACGACCCCTACCACCACCATCGGGCACCACCTACAACCACGAACCACGTCAAGAAAAATAAACCCTAAAACAAAACATTGTTCTATATTTTGTTCTTGGTGGCGCTATGATTTGTTCGTTTTTCGATCCTTGTAAAACCTAAACAAACAAGAAAACACCCCATTAGAAATCAACTTTGGTGTCTCGTTACTATTGATTTATGGAATTTCATATGTTTCAACTCCTGACAATATAATGAAATCGGTTGTTCTTGCTGCATATATTACGACTTCAGATAGTTTGGAAATCAATTCGTAAATAAGGGGATCTACAGGCGCAACCATTTCCTTGTGGTTTATATATCTAAATTGAATCATACAAAATGGAGTTATCCGTTTGACATAAATGGATTAACCGTTTGAAGTTCTTGAAGAAAAATGGATATGTGCTATATAGATACTGTATACAAGCCTGACTATTGGACAAGCATAGGAGGAGAGGCGTATAAATGGGCAAATGACATAAATGTCCTTCCGTGTGACTACTATGTGAATGACTTTAACTACTTTTCATGGATGACATGTGCGTTAGGGACCAAACCTGTAAAGATTTGCAAACCATCTTGACCATCATTCGACCAATGTAATAAAGCAAACCATATGGACAAAATCCGTAATTTATGATAAACTAGTGTTCTAAACTGTAATTTACTCAATATACTTTACAAATTTTCTTCTTGTTATTGTTTTGAAATTATGTTAATCGGTCTTAGGGGTTGTTTGTTTATCTCTTACTAGTTTCATTAAGAGGCATACTCTGAATCGTTAAGAGGTGAATCGTTAAGAGGTGAATTTTGTTTGACAAAAAAAAAAAAAATCCGTCTCTTAATCGTTCTAAAACCCTCTAAATGATTTTGTATCATGAACCTCCCTTAACCATTCAGCGCCATAATTCCATTGTAAGCAACTACCGAACAATTATATTTCATTTTGCACCATATCATGAGAGCCTCTTAATCATTCTGACCATTAAACCATTCAGCCCCTTACAAATTATTGATGACAAGATAAACGAATATGACAAATTATGATTTTACTTTTCAATCAAATGATGTATTAGGCAAGTTGTTTTGCATGACATTCAACCCCTCTCTTATTTTAGCGAATATTTGAATTTCATTTGTTGAAACCTTGAAAATAAAAATACCGATATAGATTGAAAAACGTTTAAGATCTATTGGGATACATCTTATATGATTGTCTAATTATTATAGTTTTAAAACGTAATAAATCCATAAGTTGATTACCAGCAACTCCAACCAACCCCATACGAACCCTGCATCCAATGACATCAATGTATAGAGATATTTTTTGGCTCACTCAACGACTAAGGCTAACACCTAACAGAAGGTTTGTGATCGAACTCGAGATCTGTCTTATATTTGGGCATACTCCACCCGCCCCAAAAAACCAACTTATTGGGTATGATCAATGATAGAGAATATCAAAATAGGGGGTGATTTTGTAAACAAATGAAAGAAGAAGGAGTCTATTAGATAATTCAAAAAGTAGATGGGGTTAATTGAGAATACCCCAAAACATCAAGGACCATCATCAAGAAAGAAATCCCGAAGTCTGGACACTATAAAGGCAAGCAGCATCTCAATGGCAGCCTCGCGCCTAGCCCTATATACGCATTATTTTAAAAAAAAAATATTTTTCTTTGGTTTTAATTCACATAAATTAGTTTGATCTGTTCTTCATTGATGCTGTTGGGGTTAGGAGGTGTGGATTCATCGTACAGAATCGATCACAAGTTCAAAAAATTAGGTTTCCCACCTGTGTTGATTGCCGCCATTTCTACGTATTAATATAAACTATTTCTGTAAGATTTTGTTAATCATTACGAAGATCAGACATTTTGTTCAGGAAATTGTGTGTTTTTTTGGGTATTAGTTGTCGATTTCGAGGTTTTTATTAGTGTTTGATTTCAGAATTAGGATCAGGGATTGTGATTTAGGTTTGAAACTGGAAAGATCAGATATTAGGGTTTTGTGTATGTGTAATTTGGGTGTTTTTAAGAGATATAATGGATAAGAAGAAAGTGGCAGTTCCGCTTGTATGCCATGGTCATTCTCGTCCGGTGGTGGATTTGTTTTACAGTCCCATTACTCCAGATGGGTTTTTCCTTATCAGTGCCAGCAAAGGTATGCTGTATCTCTCTCTCTCTCTTTCTATACACACACACACACACACACACATATATATATATATATATATAGATTATGTGTTATGTTTGGTGTTATGAATTGATGATCATTATAATATTGGTTATATTTGCATTTGATTACTTCTGTTATATATGTTGTTATGTCCTGTAAGGATTACCCTAGAATGGAGTGGTAAGAAGAGGAGCAAATGTGGCAAAGAGCAACTGCATTCATGATGTTTAATAAGGGCAACTGCTGACCAATAATATTATTTTTTTTCAAAACCAAATCGACTGCCCACCGCATTTTGTAGTTGATAACTAAGGTTATTACAAAGGAATGAACCATCGTTTGTGCATGAATGAACTTGTTAAAGACGTGTGAGGACATAAAAGTTCAACAAATCAAGAAGGAACAGTTCTATTTGGTTTTGTGACCTAATCGTGTGACTTTCGTAGAAAGAAAACACACAAAGTGCAAATGCATATTGTTTATGAACTTCTTATATGTTGGTCCATCCAATTAATATATATTTCTATAAGATGTGAATGCATATTCAAGCACAAGAGTAGGTTGACCAGCACCAATTATAGGCATTAGGGGTGTAAACGACACGAGACAACTCGTGAGCTATTTGTGATCGACTTGGTCAAAACTCGGTCAACACTCGATTGAAATAGGCTCCGCTCAAACTCGAACTCAATTCAACATACTAACGAGTCAAGTCGAGCTACTCAATATTTGACTCGATAAGCTCGTGAGATACTCGATTTTTATAATATAATTAGTTATAATATAATATGTATAATATAATGTAATAAAAGTGTCTTATATTTTTAGATATTTGAACAATATTGTGCATTTTTAATTATAAAAACTATATCAATAATTTTTTATATTAAAATCATAATTAAAAAAGACAAAAAACTATAGAAGTGTTGGTGAAGTTGTCCCGCATTGGAAGAGACATAGTAAAAGAAGGACTTAGAGTTGCTATAAAAAGAGAAGGAGGTGATTGAAGTTTGTAACTTTGTCTTTTTGATGATGAAGTTTGAGGTGCATCCCTTTAGTTTTTTAAAATTTAAGGGAACAACTTTAAGTTTTATAATTTATAAGAGAAGATCCTAAAATTCCATAAATTTCGATGAGTGAGCTTGATTTGAGTTCGAGTTCGAGTTCGAGCTCGAGTTTGAGTTTAAAAAATTGCAATCGAGTTCGAGTTTAGTCTTCAACTACTTGCGAGTTTCGAGTCGAGTTCGAGCTTGAGAAATGGCTATCGAGTTCGAGTCGAGTATATTGATACTCGAACTCGACTCACATCATTTACACCCCCTAATAGGCATTGGCCTCTTTGCTCATATTAATACTGCATGTTTGTAAATATGATAAAATGATAAGATGCATATCCTACCATTCTCTTCCATAGTGCAAGTTTATAACGGGGAATATTGATATTAACTTCTGCTCTCTATTATTGTTGTTGAAACTTTTTAAGTATGATTATAATATCTATGTAAAGATTTATCAATGGTGTATGATGGTGGTTAGGAGGCTAATATAAGCAAGAAGGATATACAACAATTTAGGAAGGATTGTACCGAGAATTGAGGAATAATATTACGGGACAACATCGTTGTGCTAAAAGAAGAGTTTGTCTCTTTCTTACTTTTAGAATAATAGAGTTGTGCCTTGGTTGTTTAAAAAAAGCTCTTATCAGCATCTTATGTCGGATCCGGTAAGAGGTAGGGCCATTCGGACTGTTTGTTTTTTTAAATTTTTAGAGGCACTTATGTCTTACCGTCCTCTTATCTGGTAAGAGGTAAACAAACCCCTTATTTGCCTCTTATTGTTCTCCAGACCCTCAACAATGAGCGTTTCTCAATCAATCCTCTCCCAATCGGTTAACCTTAATTTATTTAAAATTGTATAAATGTATACAAATTCAACATCATAATATTTTGAAGGGTAAAACTTATAGAGATTCAGACATCTACCTGTTTACGAAAACAAACAGTCTTATTGATTATGTTTTCATACTTTAGCACCATCTTTTATCAATCAAAAGTGAAATCAGACTTCAGAGTTCAACATCTCTTAAAAAAACAAACAACACTTTAAGTGGCTAATATGCTCTTATTTCAACTATCAACTGTTTTCTTTTGTTCTTGTATTCAAGTGTAGTTTTGTGTTTGGCACCTCAATTGAGATGCCTGTTCAGAGTCTCACACACTGACTCATATTCATTTAGGTGGTTTAACATTTTCATTATGTGGTTCATATTAGGATAATGTGAGTGGATACTTATATGATGTGAAGATGGATCTCATTTTGTTGATATTTAGTGAAATTAGAGATAGTACCACAACATGAAGAATGAACATTTCTTTGCCCCCAGTGCCCCTTAATTTCAAGGAATTAGAAACTTCAAAAGGATAAGAAGATGGTAGAAGGGAGTAGCATTCTGTTTACTCACTTTAAATTGAGTATCCATTTCCCTCCTTTTGCTGCTATTGACTATAAGTATAACCATTTTGTGGGCTTAGAAGCCAATGCTATATTTGGAGATGGTCAAGCAAATCTTCTGCTTGAATATGCATAAAAATCCTATAGAAATATATATTAATTGGAGGAACCAACAAAAGTAATGAGAAGTTTTTGAACAATATGCATTTGCATTTTGTGCATTTTTTTCCTATGGAAGTCAAATGACTAGGTCGCGGAGGAGAACTGTTAAACTGCTTGATTTATCGAACTTTTGTGTCCTCACGGAAGAAAATTCCATACCGGCTAAAAGGTCTTACCAAGTTCATGCACAAAAGATGATTTATTTCTTTGTGATAACCGTAGTCATCAAATATAAGGTTTGGGGATGGATTTGGTTTTGAAAAGCATAATATCGTTGGTGGGCAGTTGGCCATATTGAACATCATGAAAGGAGTTGCCCTTTGCTGGATTTGCTGCAACATGCAGTATACGGCTCATTTCTTTTTTAAGCTAATTATTATTCAAAAGAAATGCATTTTAAAAACGTCGGAGAAAATACTGGTTGAATTTGAATTGGTCATGTAGGTCGATGTTACATCGACCTTCAACATTTTGCTGACAAAATATTGGTTCATGGATTAATATCGTAGTGAGTGGGAGTGTGTTGAGCATCATTTTTTTTTGAATTTAACTTGATAAAATAGGTTTTTAAATTTGAAGCTTGAAAGCAAATCCATTCTAAGTTAACTAAACAATAATATATTTATTTTTTCAGATTCCACCCCTATGCTTAGAAATGGAGAGACCGGGGATTGGATTGGAACCTTCGAGGGGCATAAAGGTGCCGTGTGGAGTTGCTGTCTCGATACTAATGCTCTACGTGCTGCATCTGCATCCGCTGATTTCACTGCGTATGTAATGAAGCATTTTTTTTATATTATTTATGCTTGGTGAAGTTGTTTGCTGTATTCTCGAATTTGGAGAGGAAAAGAAATGGATGGAAAAGAAGAGGGAGAAGAAAAGAAAGGAAAATAGTTCTTTTATTTGTGTTCTCCAAAGGGAAGGGAAGGGAAGGTAAGGAAAGGAAAAAAAAGAAAATTTGTCATGTTGTTGACAAGAGAGAAAGGAAAGGAAAGGAAAGATGTCAATTTTACAAATATACCCTTTCAAAAATATATCCTTTATGATGAAAGGTTGGGTAGTTTCGTAATTTTAATAATTTTTATAGGGTTTTAATTTATTTTCTTTCCTTCCATTTCCTCCCACATTTGAAAGGGAAGTTTTGGGAGGAAATTTATCATTATTTTCCCTCCATTTCCTTCCTCTCCTAAATATGTTTCGAGAACACGAGCTTTTTTTTACTTTCTTCCCCTTCCCTCCCTTTTCTTTCCTTCGTAAAAAAGGTTTCAAGAACAGAGCGTTCGGGTGCGTTTGGCATGTGAGACAGGAGAAACATGACAGCTGTTGTCCCATGTTTGGTGTGACATTAGACTGGGACATGGCAAGACTCAAGTGGACAAAAATGCATTTTTTATTTATTTTCTGTCCCACTAAAATAGGTGGAATAAAAGTCAGGGAAATAGGACAATATTGATAAATTACTAAACTACTCATGTCAAATAAAAATCCTAAAACCTTTCACAATTCTTTTACCCGCCTACGTTATACCCGTCTAGTCCTGTCCAGTTTCTTTTGCGTACCAAAGTACCCTTAATGGTCGTGTGATTAGACAATATTTTCCATTCTGCACCTGTTGATGGTCTATGTTAAACTCATTGCATGGCGTTTAATTTTATGTTGATAGATGGTACACTATAAAAAGATTAGTTGTGGTCCTGTTACGGAAAATGGAATAGTCACGCTCTTTAGATAAAATTATAACGTCATTTATAATTCATCTTTTTGTTTGCAGGAAATTGTGGGATGCATTAACCGGGGATGAACTACACTCATTTGACCACAAACATATAGTTCGGGCATGTGCTTTTTCTGAGGTAATTTTAATCTTTTTGCATGTTGTCACTTGCACATGAGTGATCATTTTTTAAAAGAGAGTTTGTACCAAACAAAACCAGCCAACATGTGTACCAATTAAATTGGTACCAATTTACAGTGGGTTGGTCGTACTGTGCCAAGTATGCAAACTTGGTTGGTAGTACCGTACAAATATGCAGACTCTGTTGGTAGACAGTATTGGAAGTGATGTACCATGGTAGTACCATTGTACAAACTTATGTAATTATCAATTACTTGTTGTGTTTTTTGATGTATTGAGCATTAAACATTATAACTTGGAACTTTTTTTGTACGAGCATCTGAATGTTTGTAAGCCATGTTCTTTGCAATTAAAACCCTTAAACATGGCATTTGTTGCTTGCAAACTCAAAATGTAACTCAAATTTTGAAAATAGAAAGTGTCAAGTTTTCATATATGCAAGTTGAAATTGGTACAAAACCAGTACCAACATGTGTCAACCCAAAAAAGTTAGTACAAAATACTGTTGGTTGGTACATGGTATAAGATTTTACGAACGAATAATAATTGGTTTGTACACAGCATTCGGGAAATAATACTTGATACCATACCAATTCAGTTCCTAGTTTGTACTGCCACTTGACCATTCTTTTCAAGTGGCTTGTATTTATTTATCAAAAATAGAGATTTTGTGAATGCATGACTTGTGAAAGAAGATTTAACCTTGAGTCACTTTAGGGCCCATGGGGTTAGTCGGGGCTCAAGCTTGCATGGACACCCACGGTCACCAAAAAACCTGCAAATTCTAGAGAAGAATCACTTTCTTGTACATTGCTTGTATATATATATATATATATATATATATATATATATATATATATGTATGTATGTATGTCGTGGTCATCATGAATAATGTAAGCAACAAATTTTGTTTAAATATACAGGATACACATCTTCTACTCACGGGTGGTTTTGAGAAGATACTTCGCATATTTGATTTAAATCGACCTGATGCGCCTCCGAGGGAAGTTGTGAACTCTCCGGGTTCGGTGAGGAGTGTTTTATGGCTTCACAGCGATCAAACTATATTGAGTTCCTGCTCTGATTCTGGTGGAGTAAGGTATGCAATGAAAAGAAAAATAAGATTTAGGGGCCGTATCACGTATGCTAAACGCTTACCCAGTAAGCACTTACCGGGTCATTTACCTTATCGGATGGACATGGCAAGGGACGAGAATCTTACCCGGTAAGAGCGATGAGAAGGATGGAGAGTCTTACATGGTAAGTGAGGGTGTCGACTCTTACCCGGTAAGAACTTACCGGGTAAATTGTTGCATATGATACCATTTTGTTGAACTACAATCTTACCCGGTAAAGCTAGACCGTTGACTAGGTCTTACTGTTAGGTGTTTACCGGGGTAAGCGTTTGGGTAAACGGCCCCTTATTCTCTTGTTGCTGTGTTCATTTTTTCTCAAATCTTATGAAATTGAAATTAAATTTAGGATACAGCAAAATCGGTTTTATCAGATGCCAAGTATGTCTAGATGTTCTAATAGACTATTTTATAGGGACTTAAGTTTATAGGACCAAACAATTGTGCATCCTATGTAAAAAGTGTTGCAATAATTTGATAGTAACAAGTTTTCTAGGACACGTTTGAAATAGAACGTCCTATTAGAGCCGTTTCCCAAATGTTTACCAACTAGAGAAATTACCTTTACTTTCTTATTATGCAACATTCCCGGCCATCAAAATGGCTTGTTTGTAAGCGTCTTAAACCCGGTAAGCACTTACCGGGTAAGAGTCTTTCCCCTCACTTATCGTGTAAGACTCTCGGTCCTTGTTATGCCCCTTATGGGTAAAGATTCATGGTCCTTGTCATGCTCAAGCAGTAAGATAAGTGATTTGGTAAGTGCTTTTGCGGTAAGCGTTTAGTAAACGGCCCCTTTAGTCTTTTTATATGACATTATTTGAAAAAGTGTTGTATAAAAACAGCCGTCTTATAAAAAGATATGTTCAAATGACACTTCTTAAAAGTGTCCTAAAAAATTAGTTAGGATGCCCCAAAAGCGTCCTATCAGTCTATTAGGACATGTAGACACATTCTGCTATCAGTCTATAAAGAAAGCAGTTGGACCTCTTGAAACAAAGCTAGTTAACATGTCAAGCTATAGATAATTTTATGTTCTCGGTTTGCCATGATTTACCGTAAAAAGAATTAGGCAAAAAATTGGCTGCAATAATGTAAACTTTGTTCTAGAAACAACAAGATGGACTTCAAGACGAAATGAAAAATCTTACGGGAAAATTTCTGAATCAACTGCTCCTCGAAAATTGCTGGTATTACCACTTAACGGAAGTGCACTTTGTGGTCGATCCATCTGAAATGATCTAATCGCAGGCTCTGGGATGTGAGAAGTGGCAAGATTGTCCATACACTCGAAACAAAATCATCGGTAACAAGTGCTGAAGTTAGCAAGGACGGTCGTTATATCACCACTGCGGATGGATCAAGTGTGAAGTTCTGGGATGCAAATCAGTAAGTTTGAAATCAATGGTTATCGTATGCATGATTTGCGATATATGTTTCACGAGTTTTGTGTCGGTTTTTCTTTTTTAGTTTTGGATTGGTGAAGAGTTACGATATGCCCTGCACTGTGGAATCAGCGTCGTTGGAACCGAATTTCGGTAATAAGTTCATTGCTGGAGGAGAGGACATGTGGATTCGTCTTTTTGATTTTAATACTGGTGAAGAGATCGGTAAGTAGCGTGGATATATGTGTCGTTAATTTTTTGAAGCACCATTATAGTAAATGTTGTGGTCCAAATTGGCTAGAGTTGGAACCTTTCTTATCAGTAGGGGTGTAAACTAGTCGAGTCGAGTAGTAGGTCATTCGAGCTCGAATAACTTTTCAATGTAGGGATCAAGCTTGAGCTCGAGTATTCTTTTAGTTATCGAGCTCGATGCTCATTTATGGGCTCGAACTCACAATCGTTAACTCGTTTATTGGCTTGAGGTTGATAATTTTTATATTTTTATTGTTTGATTTATGCACATATTAGAAAGTTCGTCTCGAAAAAATGTATGCTCGAATGGCTCTATATATGTTGGAACTTGGAACCGTTCTCTTCTCAAGGGCTGTTTTTGAGAGTAATTTAATGGGGTTCCACACATTCTCACGTGGTATCAAAACAAAGATTTACCAATTTAGGGACTCAAAACTCGGTGAAATTTGTACATGTTTATCCCCTCCTGATACTTGGGGACTATCTATGCCCGTCGAGCCTATGTTGGCGGGGGCGTGTTGAGTTTCACATCGGCTAGACTTCAGAGTAATCTAAGGGGTTTCACACATTCTCACATGGTATTAGAGCCGAGATATACCATTTTAGGAATGCAGACACTAGGGGCAATTTGAACCTCCCCCCCCCCCCCCCCCCAAACAGACACTTTGGGACAATTTGTGTTGGAGCCTGGAGAGGGGGTGTTGGAGTCCTACATCGACTGGACTTGGACCCTTTCTTCTCCATACGTGTTCTTCCCAGCCCTGCCCCTAGACATTTGGTCTTCTGAAACCAACAGGCCCCTGGTCCGGCTGGCCCTTTAAATGGCTTTTTTGGGGAGTAATCTAAGGGGTTTTTTTTGATGATTTGTGTTTGCAGGATGCAACAAGGGTCACCACGGTCCAGTCCATTGTGTGCGGTTCTCACCGGGAGGTGAGTCATATGCATCTGGCTCAGAAGATGGAACCGTGAGAATATGGCAGACATTGACCGGACCCTCGAGTCAAAAGGGCAACACCGTCTTAGGGGCAAATGGTCCAACCAAGCAGCCATCAGCAGTTGAAGTTGGTTCGAAGATGGAAGATTTACATATTGGCAGCAAAGATGGGATCAGGGAGTGAGTAAGGTTGCAGGTTATCAACGAGTAATATATGTTCCTTTTTGAAATATCCTTCTTGAAAAACAAATTTGATATTTATGCCTTTTTTTATTGTGATTTTATACATGAAAATAGGGGTATGTGTTGAAAACCGGACCATGGTTACACGAATGAATGAATTATGACGTTCTTTATGGGTCTCGGATGGTAGACCAATAGTAACTTTCCATCATGGTTTTAAGTTGGATCTAGTGTCTTCCGAGGATGACAACCCTAAGATTATGTTTGCCCTTCTATTCGATCTTGATGATCGGCGGGTTCTTGTTCCCACAATGGTAGGCATGGGGAATGGGCCCCGACCCGTCGGGGAACCCAATCCACTTGGTCGGGGACGGGGATCTCCGTTTGTTTCAAACCGGGGATGGGGATCGCATTCCTTGCCTCGTCCCGTATTTATATATATTAGTTAATATTATATATATACACACACACTCATATATATATATATATATATATATAAATATATAATTTCAACTATTGGTAATTTATAATTTCTTACTTTCTATTTCTTAACTAGGTTTAGATCTAAAATTGTTTATTTTATATTATAATGTAATATTTGGGATGTCCAAGTCAAGATAGAATTACTCGATATGCTCAAATGGTCTGGTTGGCTTGACTTGACTTGACTCAAAAAATTTAATTAAGTTTGCGATCGTGCCAAGGCGAGTTGAACATTGTTGTTATGGAGTTTGACTCGCTAAGTTAAAGGAGTTTTAGTGTATGTGTGTGTTTGAGATCATAATTATTAAGTTCGAGTAGCTCGTTAAAGGCTCGAATTGTTAACACTCTTATTCATGTCAAATTAAAAACATTCTAGAATTCTTTCACTCATCTATCTTAGGGGTTGTTATGACGATTTTGCATTAAGTTATGTATAGATAAAATTGTGTACGTGGATTAAGCTGTCTATATAGATTGTAAATGTTTTTTTAGGAGAGGTTTTTCATAAACGGAAGGAGCATGTTTTTTTGATAGGGAGTGGTCGATTTGGGTTTTTTTTTTTTTTTTTTTGCCTTTTTTGCATAAAACTCCTAGAAGCTTACTAAATAAGTCATCTTTTATATCAAATAGCCACTATCAAAAGTTTGTATTTTTATGGTTATGCACAACATTTTTCGGTTGTTATCCGAAGGGCATTTTAAAGCTTTTTTCCATTGGATTTTTGGGTGAGATCCTCCATTTTCTCCCTATATAAAGAGCCTTTGAGTTTCATTCAAGAGAATACATATTTTAGCTTAATTCTCTCTAAGTTTTATTTAAAGTTTTAGTCATTAACATTTAATTTTTTTGTATTAATTTTCTTTTGTTGTAATTCATACCCACTATCTCACCACTGAGGTAACATTTTCTAGTTTTATTTTAGTGAAAGTATTGCTCAAGTATTTCTTTCTTCTATATTCTCTATTTTTATTATAATCTAAGCACCTCTTTGGGTATGAGTGTGAGCCAAATCTAAGACCATGTTGTCATTTTTACCAACTCTTACACTTGGTCACTTGAGTCGGGATTTTTACTCAACGCGGAAAAAACGATCACTAGTAAGTGTTAATATTAGATATTTGATCCAGAGATTAACGGTTCCAGAAATACGGCTTTGGTGATGTAAGAAGATTTGAGAAAGTCTATTATGACCCGCTAGAGATACTGGGTTTTGCATGATTTTAACTAAGGTTCAAATGTCGGTCAATATTGATGTTACAAAGAGACTTGTGCATTTATTTCCATACTGGTAGAGCTACGATACCTAGAGGTCGACTTAGTTAAATCGACAAGTCTTGAATTGGCAAAACCGGTGACTTTGTGGGTACTCTCTATTTAAATTCACCTTCGAGAGATCGGATTTTTATAGCCATTTTTGTGACACTTGTTTCTGACTATGATAAACAAATATGATTTCATACTACCAACTGCTAACAAACACAAACACGAACACATCCCAACATCACCCATTCAGTTCCTTTCACATACCCGAATTCTTATTGGTCCAATTTATTGAATTAAGGTTGGGATATTAAACAAACCTTAGACCATGGTCACCTAACAACCTCTTATAGTGTTGTATTATCCACCCAATAAAATTGGAAGATAAGCCATTGGCTAGAACCCTATGAGGTCTCCAATCAACCAAAAAAATGTACCATAATTCGCAATTTAGGGTTTGGACCACAATGTGTCAACCCCAAATCTTGAATAAGATTGGTTGGCCACTTAGAGTTGTACTTTGTTCCCACTTGGTTTGTTACATAATATGATCCATCACAACTTTTGCTACACTTTCTTGTATTTTTGTTAAATTTGGATTCAGATTTTGGAAATCATCCAACGTTCATATCCGTCACATGTGTGGTGGGATGAGACATGGCCACGTTACGTTTAGCCGTTTTTTACAATCCAACGTCGACTTTGCTAAGAGAATCGTGTTGGATGAATGCTGATACCTGAATTCAAAGACCTCAGCCTTAACAGGGATGTGTTTGCATTCTTGTTTTTCTTGGTATTTGTTTGTAAATACTGTTTTTTTTTGTTTGAACATTTGACACGTTAAATAAAAATACATTAACCTGAATTTCAGTAGATTATAATGGTCTTAAGAAAACTTTTTCCCATCTATACAAAAACCAAACAAAATTTAGGGGTCGTTTACCAAATGCTTACATGGGTAAGTGCTTACCAGCAAAATTCAACACTATCACCTACTTATTGGGTAAGATTTTAGTCCAAAACAATATCATATGCAACAAGTTACCCGGCAAGCACTAACCATGGTAAGAGCTGTCGTCCTCACTTACCAGGTAAAACTCTTGATCCTTGCATTTGCTTTTACCGAGTAAGATTCTTGGTCTTTGCCATATTCATCCGATAAGGTAATGTGACTTGGTAAACACTTAATCGGGAAAGTGTTTGATAAACGACCCCCCTTAGTACATCTCATCTAGAGGTGGGTTTTGGGAGTATGGTATACGAAGATATGACATTTTTGCTTTTAAAAAGTAAAACGACTTTTTCTGTGAATACCAAAAATAAACTCGAATCTTTTCGAGTCGATTTGGTCAATCAGATGACAATTGTCTTTATTGTCTTCTTTAAATTGAATGAACAAATTGGTATCAACGGAGACAGTTTATCTCCAAAGGTTTTAAGATAAATTAGACCAGTGGCTACCACTGATTATTAAATCAGATCGATATTTGACGACCATTAATTGAATTATTTTTAAATTTTATTAGTTCATACTCAACCTCTCTCTACCACATATAGCTTCTTTTTTCATTATACCTTTTATTTTTTACATAATGTCTTATATATTTATTTTTAAATAATTTTATATTATCATCTAAAATTGTTAACCTAATTATCATCAAATACTATGAACTAATTTGCCGAACATAAACTAAGGTCCGTTTGTCCAAATGCTTATTGGTATTATATGAATATTAAGTAATAATAGCATGGCACTTTGAATTCGATATAAGAAATCGTGGGTTTTCATGCAGATATGACCACGGTGCACACCCCCCTTAACTTAACCCCTATTACGTAGAGAGGACCTTCGGTGGGATAAAAGAGAGTGCGGGTGGCAGCTATTTCCCTCTCCAAATTTAAAAAAATATCACTAGATCCGTAAGTGGCACCTCCTCAATTTGTGGAGGGATCAAAGTGTACAAATTTTTTTTTTGAAGACAAAATCTGTAACTTAGATAAACATCTGCAAGTGACATCTTTGTCACTTACGGGACTGATTTACAGATTTACTTCAAAAACTTTTTTTTACACTTTGATCCCTCTGTAAATTAAGGTGGTGCCACTTACGAACCTAATGACATTTTAAAAAAAAAGGACAAATAGATAAACCCAAAATTCAAAAATGGATATTTCAATTAATTTTTATTTATTTATTTATTATATTACATGTCTTTTCAAAATCAATTTCAATTCTTTGAAATTAAGAAAGCAAAATCAAAGTAATATTGGTTTCCATTTTTCAATATTCAACAAAGAACCTTAAACATTTACACATCAAGTGGTCACAAGCATTCCATGACCAAAAAAAGTAACATCAAACAACTTTTTGTTGTTTAATGATTACATTGCAAAAAGTAGACTACAATTTGGTCCATCTGGTTTACATATAAAGCTGTAAATAATTTCTCTGAATTTTAACAAATACAGTAATAATCGCTACAGTTTGCATTTTGTTATGAAAGTGGTCGCTGATGTTAACTGTGTTACAAAATATCTTAAGTTTGAGGTGTTTTAATCTTTTTACGTCTTTTTTTGTCATATACTTTTCGGTGTGAAATCGGTTAATGCTTCTCTAATCTCACCCATCATCCCCTGCAAAGTTTGGTGCCCCTTTTCGGTCATCTGCTTGGACACACCAAATTCCGTAACCCAACCAAAAACTATGAACGTATGCATCAAATCTGTGTAAATTTAATAGAAAATTTCAAACTAAAACCTCGTTTATAAGAACCACATGGTTAGAAACCCTAAGAATTGTATATTTTTCATCGAGGAGGTGTTCATCGTCCCTGGAATTGTCACTTCAAGAAACATGAATCTGGTAGCATCTGTACAAAAGCAAACCATCGTTTACAGTTTAAAACCCAGATTTGAAACTCAATGGAGAAGTGATGTAAATTTAGAACGCCGAAAATAAATAGTGTGCGGGCAGGAGAAGGAAAATATGTGTTGTGTTGTAAGCAACGAGATGAATGGAGATTGGCCACCATTTTTTGTGTTAGTGATGGTGGTGTTGGGAACGGAAAGGGGAGAGGGTCAGGGCCAACAAGAATTTAGACGGCAGCAGGGTTACACCGATGAAGGTTCTTTGTGCATATAGAAATTGTATATCTTAAAATACTATGATATGACATGTTTTTGTTTTTTTTAAAGAAAATTCAAAAAGATTATGTTAAAAGACGAATATGCCATTCACTTAATCACGGTTTAATTAACAGTGTTAGTGTCGGGGACTACTCTCATAAAAAAACGTAGTAAAAATTGTGATTATTGCTCTTATTAGGGTTTTAGTGACAATGTTTTGATGTTCATGGCTTTGAATAAAATACAAGGACCAAAATTGTAGTTTAGTCTACTGTAAAAGATGATAAAAGTATACTTTTCAGCTATATTTTTTGTAGATCTCGTAAACTCAAATCTGATCAGTAACACCTTTATAAATACTGATTGATATATCTTTAATATTTATTTACTGATACGTTCTCAAGCGTAAAAAAAAAATAAAAGAATAAAGATTACTTTTTGTGTGTATTTTGAAGTTGGAGACAAAGAAAAATAAAGTACCTTGTTTTTCTCAAAAATATTTGTGTCCTTTGAGTTGAGAACAATAAGAAAAACACTTCTATAATTATTATAAGGTGTTTTTTCATTTTTTAAATTTATATAAAAATATAGGATAAATTATATATAGACTATATTATAAAACATTTGACAACAATTCTTAAAAACCATTTTTTATGCATAAAGTAGTTTTTATTAATGCATATTACTTAAAACTCATGATTACAAGTAGATTGTGTGTAAGTACAACTTATTAAAGCTTCATATATGAATTCGTGTAACTAACTGCAAATAAAAAAATTATTATATAATTAGGATAATCATTGAGTTCTAACAGACTACTTAATTATAATCTATATAAAATGTTATATTATTAAACCAAAAATAAATTATTTCGTTATTAAACTCAAATTAAATTATAATAAAAAAATAAATTAAAGAAATTATAAAAAATAGAACTTTTAAATAGTTGATTTGATATTAACATTGATATTTTTTTTTTCAAATTTTTATGATATTTTCAAATTTATATTTTATTCAAAAATAAAATCATTATTGCTTTCTTAAAAACATATAAAATCGTATTATAACATTAACAGAGACAAATAATAAAATAGAATATTAAAATCGAGATGTGTCCCACTGCATTGCGCGAGTACTCTTCTAGTTAAATGTAAATAAGGTAGGTTCTTTTGTTAACCCAATTTATGGCGTTAAATTCGTGAACCCATCATAATCATTCATCTTATGAATCAATGGATGACATTTATGATGACAATTTTGTAATAACTAACAATATAATACGTTACCATCTAAGACGAACATATACGAACAAGGGTATTACTGAAAAAAAAATCATAAAGACGTCGTTGTTTTGTAATTGTCCATGTGTATATTAATGTTCTGTAACTACTCATGTTTTGTAACAGTTCATGTGTATATTAATCCATTGCCATTAATAAAAAATCTCCGTCATTATGAACATTAACATACACATGAGCATCTCCCCCTCTATATGAACATGAGTTCACTTATGAAGAATATGATTATGTTCAAATATTCCAAGTGTGTTCGGATGTTCATATATGTTCACATGTGTTATATGTATTGCTTGGATGTTTACATGTTTTCACAAAAGTTCATTTATCTGTTCCATCTTTTCTTATGTTAACAAACAATGAACATTGTACACTTATGAAAATGAATGACATGTTTTCACACGATTGGTGGACAGGGAAAAGACGAGTAAATCTGAGACAATAGATTTTTAAATTCATAGCAAATGAGAAACAAATGATACAACTGACCAACACGTTTTGTCAAATAATAGGATAACGATAAATACGTGAACTGTTACAGTACACGAAGAATAGATACGCGTACAATCAACTCACGTAAAGGTTTAGGCAAATATATTACGGTGATTTACCCTGATCGTTAGACCCAAATTCTATTATTTTGGAGGTTTTAATTTAAGTTCTTAATTTTAACGATTTTGTTGGTTTTAACTTTATTTCGGTTTGATGCAGATTATTTAATCGATAAATTTACACTATTTTAGGCTTAATTTTACGTGATGGACGGAAAGAGAAGACGATACATACAAACGAAATATATAAAAACAAAAAGATGGAAAAGGGTTGAAATAATAGCATTTTATATAAAGAATAATTTAAAATAAACTAGAAGAGTATTCGCGCAATGCAGCGAAACATATCACAATTTTAATGTTATATTTTTATCATTTGTCTCTATCGATGTTATAATACGATTTTATGTGTTTTTAAGAAAATAATAATGATTTTATTTTTGAATAAAATATAAATTTGAAAATATCATAAAAATTTGAATATATATATATATATATATATATATATNATTTATTTTTTTTATTATAATTTAATTTAAGTTTAATAACGAAATAACTTATTTGTGGTTTAATAATATAACATTTTATAAAGATATTAATTAAGTATTCTATTAGAACTCAATGATTATCCTAATTATATTTTAGATTTTTTATATTTAAAATAAGATGTTTATCCTGTATTTGATTATGTTTATCTACAGTTAGTTACACGAATTCAAATATGGAGCTTTAATAAGTTGTACTTACGCACAATCTACTTGTAATATTTGAGTTTTAAGTAATATGCATTATATTAATAAACACTAATTTACGCATAAAAAATAATTTTTAAGAGTTTTTGTCAAATGATTTATAATATAGTATAGATATATTTTATTGTTTTTTATTATAATTATATGTTACATATTTTACGTATCGATCTCCGAAACATCTTAAAAATTGAATGCGAAATGAGATAAATTATTGTATGTTTGAATAAGGAAAACACGAGTTTTGACTTTAGTTGTTGGATTTTATTTGCAGTCCTCTATTTTCTTTGTTTTATTCTTTTTCTTACAAAATAATTGAATTTTTTTATCATAAAAGAATTTTACACTCTTCTTTTTACAGATATTTATTTTATTAGTCAGTAATAATAACGTCATAAATTTTAATCTAGTATACACAATAATCCTTATTTAATGTCTTAAATTACCACATTAAGTGGTAATAAATGTTTCAACTAAGTCTTCATTGGTGCAATTAATAAGATCAACTCTTTGATTAAAGAGTGTTCTTTTGCCAGAACATTTACTAGATAAATGACCTTCTTTTCCACAAGCATAACAAGTAAATTTGTTATAATTCTTGCTTTCTTTGTATTTCTTATATAAGTTCAAGTAGCAATGGTAAATATTTTGAAAATATATAACTATATTATGAAATATATTTATTACGATAATTATTTATAATGAAAATACATGAAATCATACATAATGAAAATACATATATTCATGATAAATAAAATTTATGAATATATAAGGTTATTCATAATGAATAATACATGAAATAATTGTTTATTAAATTCTTAAAATACTTATTGTTATCATTTGAGCTTTCATCATCGGGTACGGTTCCGGTGAAAATGGAAATCATTGTGAGAAAGGTAATAAGAGATCTCCACCGTTAGATCAATCATAATTAAATATCAACACTAATGAGATGCACTAAAACAATGTTTGTTTCAAACACAATTCATTAAAAGTAATTAAGGGTCCATATCCCTATTATGCTTCTCGTTTTAACTCTTATTTTTACATGACAAATATTCCATACACATGTTTCTAAAGTGTTATTTAAAATTTATATTAATTATAAGATACTTAATTTATGTAATAATTTTTAGACTTAAAAATTATAGATATTTAATTTATGTAATAATTTTTATTGATTAAATAATCCAAAATGATTTTTTTTAATTCATGTGAGGTTAACTAATTTTGTTTTTATTCATGTAAAGGTTATTTAAAATTAGAAATAATTAATATATATTATTTTTTAAAATTCATTTTAATAAATCCAAAATTTATAATATATATAATAATCAATTTAAAATTATTTTAATTAACATATTATTTTATTTTATTTTTGCATTACTATTTTGTTTGTATTAATGTATTATGTTATCAAATATTTGTTTTAATTATATTATAAAACATTGTAGTTACCTCATTTTTTTAGGATGCTGTTTTTTGTTATTTTACATGTTCATCAGTTATTTTTTGTCAACCATGATTTATTTATCAACTAACTTATCAATTATCAGTTAACTTATCACCTAGTTTGCCAAACATCACCTACTATATTATTAAAATACTCAATATATTTAATAAAATATTATTTCATTCCACAAAATACTTAATTTCAATGTCTTTTTGAAAGAATTACGTATTATTTATCCTTTAAATACACAATTTTAGAGATTTTCTCTAAATTTTGGAGATTTCTACCCTCTTTTTTTTCCTTCTTCTTATTTTAGCATACAATATAACATTAATATTGCAGCAAAAATATACCCTAAGAGACCACTTACCATGGGTAAGCGCTTATCGACAAGAGTCGCAACTCTAATTCAATTTACGGGGTAACATTCTCGACCATCAAAATCAATTGATGATAAGCGTTTATGACATGATAAATGTTTAACGAGTAAGAGTCATCACTCTTATTTACGGGGTAAGATTCGTAGTCCTTGTTATGTTTACCTGGTAAAATAATTAAAACGATAAATACTTACCAAAACAAGTGTTCATTAAAATCTCTTTTTTAACGTAGTGGTTGAAAATGTTATATTTTTTTAATGAATCCGTTACACATGTTGTAATGTTAGATAAATTTAGGTGTTGTTTGACAGTTGTTGAATGGTTTGATGTAGAATGATTAAATGGTCAGAATAATTAAGAGACTCTCATGATATAGAATAAAATGAAATGTAATTGTTTGATAATTATTCACAACAAAATTAGAACGCTGAATGGTCATGGAAGGTTCATGATACAAAATCATTCGAAGATTTTAGAACCATTAAAAGATATACTTTTTTTATTAAACAAAATTTATCTCTTTCTTAATAGAACTATTAAAAAATAAACAAACTATCTTTTAAATAAATAGAAATATATTTAAAAAATATATATATATATACACATATATACACGTGAATTAGTTGAAATTTCCTCGGACATCAAAAGGCCATGACTATTGACTATTGTGGGCCCAGTTGTAGCGTGTGCTGAGGTGAAGCGGTGTGTAGTGGATCCTAACCTACCCGCGCCGGGCGGATGGTTTAAGAAGGAGAGAATTGAGCCTTGAAGATTTCAAAATTTCTGAATTCACTGTTCCTTTCATAACTACTGCTTTTCTTAATATCATCATCATCTTCAACCTCATAATCCTCGTGAATTGATACAAGTAATTGCAGGAGGTTTGTGTTTTTGAGTTTCAATGGCAGATTGGTGGTTACTTTTGACTTCTTTTATGTTGATGATTTTTCCATTAATGACGGCGTTATTTGATGATGAAGCGTTAGCTCTTTTTTGTTGATTTTCTTTTCCAGTTTTATAGCTGTAAGTGATATCGTATAAGCGTTTTGAATTCGATTTTCGTTGAACATGTTGAAATGCATTAGCGATTTTGATTTTTAAGAGTTAAAGGTATGGACAATACTGAAAGTACAAACTGAATGGGATTGTTTTTGGATGATTTTTGGTTTATTAGCCATAGATGATTTACTATGAGGTTTTTGAATCCGATTTTCGCTGAACATGTTCAAATGCTTCGTATCTAATAAGTTCTACCTACTATTGATTTTTGAGAGCTAAAGCTATGGCGAATAATGAAATTACAAACGGAATTGGATTGTTTTTGGATGATTTTCAGTTTTATAACCATAAGAGATTTAGTATGAGGTTTTTGAATCCGATAATCGTTGAACATGTTCAAATGCCTCAGCGATTTTGATTTTTAAGAGTTAATGCTATGGCGAATACTGAAAGTACAAACTGGATTGGATTATTTTTGGGTGTATTTTGGTTTATTGGCCATAAGTGATTTAGTATGAGGTTTTTGAATCCGATTTTTGTTGAACATGTTTAAATGCATCAGCGATTTTGATTTTTAAGAGTTAAAGCGTTGGCGAAAACTGAAAGTACAAACGGAATTAGATTGATTTTGCATGATTTTTAGTTTTACAGCCATACGTGATTTCGTAAAAGCTTTTTGAATCCGATTTTCGTTGAACTTGCTCAAATGCATGAATGATTTTGAATTTTAAGAGCTAAAGCTATGGCGAAAACTGAAAGGACGAAAGGAATTGGATTGTTTTTGGATGGTTTTTGGTTTATTGGCCATAGGTGATTTCCTATAAGCTTTTTGAATCCAATTTTTGTTGAACCTGTTCAAATGCCTGAATGATTTTGCTAAAGCTATGGCGAATACTTAAATACAAGCTGAATTGGATTATTTTTGGATGATTTTTGGTTTATTAGCCATAGGTGATTTCCTATAAGCTTTTTGAATCCGATTTTCGTTCAACATGTTCAAATGCATGAATGATTTTTACTTTTAAGAGCTAAAGCTATGGCGAACACTAACAGTAAAACCAAGTTGGATCGTTTTTAGATGATTTTTAGTTTTATAGCCATAAATGATTTCGTAAAAGCTTTTTGAATCCCATTTTTGTTGAACCTGTTCAAACGCCAATGAATTTTCTTTTTAAGAGCTAAAGTTATGGCTAATACTGAACGTCGAAACTGAATTGGATTTATTTTTGGATGATATCAGGAATGGAGAATATGAAGTCTCCATTCAGAGGGATTGCAGGGGACATTAGAGGAAGAGCATTGTGTTACAAACAAGATTGGGTTGCTGGTATTCGGTCTGGAATTGGGTAAATTTCTTCATGTAACTGATCTCAATGTTTATTCGAGTACACTTATTTCATCTTATTTCTCCATAAAAAAGTTGGTAACTACGTTTTTAGCAGTAGGTAGTACCTTTTTTTTCTTTTCTAAACTTTTGATGATGTGGTAGGATATTAGCTCCAACGGCTTATATCTTCTTTGCATCTGCACTTCCTGTCATTGCTTTCGGGGAGCAGCTTAGCAGAGATACAGGTAATTCCTGAACCGTCTCTTGAACTGTGTAAATACACAAATGTTTTTGCACACCAGCAAGAGTATCCTTTATAGTTCGCATTACAGAGTTATTTTAGCATGGTCCTTTCCCCATATGTAGCAGTTTGAAACGGGTTAGAGACAGGGAGAGAGATAGTCAGAGAGAGTATGTGTGTGTGTTTGTGAATGGTAGCTAAGGGGCTTTTTGGTCGTTTTTTTATTAAATTTTGTATGAATTAAGTTGCCCGTATGGATTTTGGAGGAATACCTTATTATAACGGTCAGGTGAAGTAGAGGAGGAAATTGGAAACGAAGATGGTACAAATAGTAAAATCTGTACGGACCTATATATGAGTTCATTTTTTCACCCTTTTTTCTATGTATAATATCTAGATGGAAGCTTGAGCACTGTGGAGACTTTGGCGTCTACTGCTATTTGTGGCATCATACACTCAATTCTTGGTGGACAACCGCTTCTGATACTGGGAGTTGCAGAACCCACCATTATAATGTATATTTACTTGTACAATTTTGCCAAAGGGAGGCAAGATTTGGGGCAGCACCTATTCTTGGCTTGGGCTGGATGGTAATATATATAGAAAATTTTCACCCCCAGTGTTTTGCTTTCACAAAATTCTGAATCTCCCAACATTGAATAGTTTAATAGCCCCCAATGTTGATGTTTTGCAGGGTATGCACATGGACAGCTCTGCTATTGTTTCTTTTGGCAATTTTCAATGCTTGTGCTATCATCAGTAGATTTACAAGGATTGCAGGGGAAACTTTTGGGATGTTAATTTCTGTTCTTTTCGTTCAAGAGGCCATTAAGGTATTTAGCTATGTAGAAAGAAGTTCTGATTATGATAATTTGCCATTGATATTTCAAGTTCGGTTCTCAAGTGTAATTTTGTTGACTAGGGACTAGTGAGCGAGTTCGAAATTCCCAAATCTGAGGACCCGAACTCAGTTAAGTATCAATTTCAGTGGCTTTACACTAATGGCCTGCTTGCAATTATATTTTCGTTCGGCCTTCTATACACCTCATTGAGAAGCAGGAGAGCTAGATCATGGTTGTATGGAACAGGTGTGTACATTTTTTTGGACATTCTGCACTTATACTTCAAGTTTATTGGGACCTTGGTGCCTTGGCTATTTGCTACATCATATTCGTGGGAAATATTTTGAACCCCATTAGATTACTCTCCAAAAGAGCACTTGAGGAGAGATGTTTCAACATATCCAAGGTCAAATGATCCAAGTTTTGCTGATGTGGGATTCTAACAATCTTAACATGTAATTCCTTTTGTTGTCAATGCAGGGCAGATCAGAAGTTTCATAGCAGACTATGGGGTTCCATTGATGGTTGTAGTGTGGACAGCACTCTCTTTCAGTGTACCAAGCAAAACCCCATCTGGTGTCCCAAGAAGGCTCATTAGTCCACTCTTATGGGAATCTGAATCTTTATACCATTGGACTGTAATTAAGGTAGATGTTTGCAAGTTTTCCTTCAGTAAGATAAAAAATCTTGCAGCCCATCCCTTACTTTCGTACAATTTACTTGCAGGACATGGGTAAGGTTCCTCCGGTGTATATCTTGGCTGCCTTCATCCCAGCTGTTATGATAGCCGGGCTTTATTTCTTTGACCACAGCGTTGCTTCACAATTGGCTCAGCAAAAAGAATTTAATCTCAAGAACCCCTCTGCCTATCATTACGACATTTTCTTGCTTGGATTTATGGTACCCATGATTTCTTCTTATTATTAAATATACTTTACACTTGTTATTTCCTAGGAAAAAGAATAAATCGAGAACATGAAAACCTACTATTTCATGAGATATTCATAATGAATGACCTTAAAATAGAGAAATTGTCCAAAACAACCATTTTCACCCCCCAATTCACCTTATAGCCGCTTTTCTACATAATTGACCGAAATAGCCATTTGCAAAAATCACTTTTTATGAATATAATATTCAAAAAATAGCAATTTTGCAAGTTGCTAGAGTGCTACCTGTAAAATGTTGACGTTGAAGTGCCACCGATGCAACTTGCTAGAGCTATTAAAATGCTACTTGCCTAACTTGCTAAAGTGCTATTTGCCATGTAAGCATTTTGCAAGCAACACTTTAGCAACTTGCTAAAAGATTATTTTAATTCATTAAATTCATAAAAAGTAGGTAAAAAAAACCCGGGTATAAATGAATTGGGGAGTTTGGAATGGCTATTCTGGACAATTTTCCCTTAAAAGTATTCACGAATATATTCTTCATGAAGATCATGCATTTGTGGATTGATTGGGACTATCCCCTTCTTAATTTCCTATGTTACTAAATGTTCTTAATTTCCTTTGTTACTAAATGTCCTCCCAGACATTGCTTTGTGGATTGATTGGATTACCCCCTTCAAATGGTGTCTTGCCTCAGTCCCCCATGCACTCTAAAGCACTAGCTGTTCTTAAAAGACAGGCAAGTCCAAATGGAAAAAAAGATTTCTTACATCTCAATTTTCTTCTTCACCAAATGGTTTAGTTCTTCTAACAATCCACTTACTATACCAGTTTATCAAAAGGAAGATGGTGGAGAGTGCCAATGAAAGCATAAAACGGAAAGCTAGCAATTCCGAGATTTACGACAAGATGCAAAACGTGTTCATAGAAATCGACAACTCTCCAAATGTAAATTTCCCATCTAATATTTGTTAAGTGGGGCTGGGTTCTCGTGAGACCAGACTGTTTGTGTGAGACCATGAGACCATTAAATAACACCAAATCTTCACCATAAAACACTGAAGGTACAAAAAAGCCGAACTTTCACTGCAAAAACACTGTGAAGGTTTCAATGTCTTATTGTGAAGATTCGGTGTTATTTAGGTTGTCTCATGGGTCTCACGTAAACAAGCGGGTCTCACATGATCCCAATTCTTTTTGTCTTAAATTAGCGATAATCCTCACTTCAATCACGCTTCCTTGACATCTTTTCAATTGGTTTTTTTCGATCACAGACAACTGCAATAGTCAAAGAACTCAAAGACTTGCAGGAAGCAGTAATGAGTGTAGAAAATGGAGGAGAAAACACAAACGAGAAGTTTGATCCTGAAAAGCATATAGATGCCTGCTTACCTGTTCGAGTTAACGAGCAAAGGGTCAGCAACTTGCTACAGTCACTTCTTTTAGCAGCATCTATATGTGCTATGCCCTTAATAAAGTTGATACCCACCTCGGTTTTATGGGGCTATTTTGCGTACATGGCCATCGACAGCCTTCCTGGAAACCAGTTCTGGGAAAGAATCTTGCTTCTTTTCGTTCTCCCTGGACGGAGATACAAGTGAGTTATCCTTTTATTCTTGGACTCCAAATCATCCCAATTTACTTGCAACCAAAAAGTAGCTTATTTTTCGAGCTTATTAGAAAAAACCTTTTTTTGGTGGGCCATAAGCTAGCTTTTTGAAGCACAAGCCGGGTCTCCACAAAAATAGCCGCTTGACCCTGTGAGGTAGAGGTCAAGGTAGAGGTCGGGACTGCATACATCCCACCTCTCCCCTCCCAGACCCTGCTTTCAGGTGGAATATACTGAGTTTATTTGGTTTGGTAAACTAGCTTTTTAGCTAAGGGCCTGTTTGTTAGCAACTTAATGAGCTATACAATGACTGTTTTGTAGTGGCTTATTCGGTAAAGTTTTAGGAGAGTTTATTTAAAAAAGCCAATGTTTTTTTTTCCAAAACACACCCTCCTTATTAAAAAACACGCTCCTTTCATCTTATGAAAAAACCTCTTCTATACAAAAACTTCCCAATCTATGGAGACAACTTTCATGACTTAATGAAAAATCAACCAAACTACGCCCAAGTCAAGTTGTGTTTCAATAAGCTTCTAAAGTTTTTTTTTCCATTTATTCCCCTTATATCTTCTAATTAAATTTTCAAAATGTCCTTTTAGGTCATTTTACTAAACATGAGTAGTTTATCGGTTAACGTTTAGCTTATAGGCTAGTTTGTTGAACATAATGTTAGACATTTCTTGATTTCTTTTACCATCCAGTGAATTAATGTACCAACGCTTCATCATCAAAATTTGACAGGGTTCTAGAAAAGGTCCATGCTTCTTTCGTTGAGTCGGTTCCATATAGAAGCATTGCTATATTCACAGTCTTCCAGATTATCTATTTTCTTGTGTGTTTCGGTGTGACATGGATCCCAATCGCGGGCATTCTCTTTCCGGTGCCATTCTTCCTTCTCATCGCCATACGACAACACATTCTACCAAAGCTGTTTCATCCTCACCATTTGAGAGAACTTGATGCAGCCGAGTATGAGGAAATCGTGGGTGGTCCATCACGACATCCCAGCTTCAATCTCAGGGTACGTCATCTTCAAATGTATCCGCATTTATCATATCTGTGTGTTTGAGAACCATAAATATTTTAAGAACCGTAAGAACCAACTATTCATGGAGAATATAGTAATAGATAGATATTCATGATGAATAATGAAAATGTATGATATTGATGGTCAATAGCATTTGTCAATATTTAGGTATATTCATCATGAATAACTCATTTAGTTGGTTTACGGTTCTCAAAATATTTACCGTTCCTAAATGAATTTTCCTTTATTTCTCTTGGAGCATTTCCAACAACTATGTTATAATTTTTTTTAAATAGAGTATTAAATATCAATTTTTTTAAATAATTATCAACTCCAACGGCTACTCTATTATAACAATTTTAACTTTAATATATTAATTAAATATTTCTATAAATTCATCATCGTAATACATCATTTAGATCTCTATTTTAGTGTAGCTGTTGGAGCAAAAAAGAACTCTTAAATCTCTATTTTAGCATAACTGTTATAGATACTCTTATATTCCACTCAATGAGAAGATATATTTATATATAATCAGGACTCGGACAGTGTTGGTAGCGAAAACAATGAAGGTGAAGTGACGGTATGCGATGCTGAAATATTAGACGAAATGACTACGAGTAGAGGCGAGCTAAAGGTTCGAAACCATAGTTTCAACGAAGAGAGACGAACCCAGGTTTGCTTCACCCGTCCATCTTATGTGTGAAAATTTCGTCACAAACGTTTTCAACGAGCTCCAAATATTTAACATCTCGTGCTTTTTTCGTGTTATTTTTTCACAGGTTTACCCTGGCGAATGAGACAGAGTAGAACCATACATCAATGATGCTTAAGAGCTCGAAAATATACTGAATTGCATCAGAATAGTACTAAAATGGGGGCATAGTCCCACCAACAGTAGATACAGAGATCATAGATTGTTAGTTTGAGTTTTGAATTCATAACCAATAGGTCCAAACTCCAAACCTTATATCCTGCTTGAAAATTACAAGTTTGGGTTTAGTTGGTTGATATAATGGAAATCAGAAGTCAAATCAGATAAACCAAACGAGCACAGTATATTCAGGTATGATGTTTGCAAATCCAATATCTACCCTAAAGCATTTGAAGAAATGAAACAAAAGATGCAACAACTAGCCACAAGAACCCATCTAACCATCTAGGTTGCAACACCAATCCATCCATGAATAGTTGAAATCCTTGGCTTGAGCGGATAACTAGCAATATGATACTAGTTGAATGTAGGGGGGTTCTCTCGAAATACACCGTCTGGTTTCGAAAATTTCAAATGATGTAAAACCTGTACCAAAAAAACCGCCATCCAAAAATCTTCAAGAGGACGAATAATTGAAGGACATGATATCAAGACAAGAAGATCCGAAGTCGAGTTTGTTGATATAATGTGAAGACCCCACCATTTTAGAAACTTTTAATTTCCCACTTATTGAATCTTTAAAAACTTTTCCCACATATGTTGAACCTTACTGCAAGTAACAAGATCTTGTTACATCAAGAACATAAGACATAATTTAGATCTTTTCCTCGATTAATCAAAAAAGATCGCATCGGAAGCTTTATTTGTCTCATTCTCCAAAAAAAACTACGAACTTTGTCCGGAAAAAGTTTCCATGGCTACTATCATTAAGTTTAATTGATATTTCAATATTATTTTTTTTCTAAAAAATACTACATCATTAAAATAAAAATAAAATAATTATTGTAACTATTAAAATATTTAAATTATTATAAAAACATTTAAACTAAACAAAATTACATAAACAAGGATTTTTAATATTAATTTGACATGAGTTTTTTCTTATCGATCTTTCAAATTAACAAGAAATATCCGGTTCATTTATAATTTATTTTTTATTCCAGCATAAATTTTATATTTTTTTAAATTATAAAAACAATCCATTCCTACAATAGATTCCTGAATTCTCTTAAATTAGTAGCAAGTTAAAAACATCTTTGACAGATATACTATATTTTCTTAATTACTTTTTTAAAATTTTAAATAAATTTCATTTTTTTTCTTTATTATAAGAGAGAGTTTAATATAGTTGTTAAAATAAACTTTTTCAAATATCTAAAATAGCATAAGGGTCGTAGATGCTCTAAAGCCTTCTCCAATACAAGATTCTTATTAAAAAATGTAGTTTTTTACAATAGCAATATTGTAGAGAGTTTTTATAAGAATATTACCTCCTTTAAGTTTTTGTACAAGAACTTTAGTTCTACATACAAATTTTTGTGAAGTAATAATTAAATTATTGTGTTTTTTATATACTTCAAATTACATATTTGATATTTATTTATAAATATGTAATCATTATTGATGTTGAAAAAATATATAAAACCCATAAAAAGGTTCTCACAAAAACTACCATCCTAATTTAAAAAAGATATAATAACAAAAAAATATAAAAAAATAAGTTGTTATAAAACCTCTATTTGATCTAATTTATACTATATTATAAAACATTTGACAAAAACTCTTAAAAATTATTTTTTATGCATGAAGTACTGCTTATTGATGCATGTTAATTAAAATTCAAGATTACAAGTAAATTACACGTAAGTATAACTTATTAAAATTTCATGTTTGAATTCGTGTAAATAACCATAGATAAACATAATCAAATATATAATAAATATCTTATTTTAAATATAAAAGATTTAACATATAAAAATACTTACTTAATTATTATCTTTATAAAAATTATATTATTTAATCAAGAAAATAAATAAATTAAAGAAATACACAAAAAGAGAAATTTTACATAATTAATTTAGTATTAATATCAATGTCTTTTGTTTCAATTTGTCATGATATCTTCATATTTATATTTTTATTTATTAAAAAATAAAAATATTATCATTTTATCAAAATCATATAAAACTATGTTATATCATTGATTGAAAATAAAAAAATATTAAAATTAAATTATTGTATTTTGTAAGTATTCTTCCAATCACCGTAAAATATCTAGGCACCTATTTGGATCAACGGTCGGATTCATTGTACGGAACTGCAAATAAAGCTCATAAAGTGCAATTAAAGCGCATGAAGTGCAATTAAAGCGTTTGAGCTATACACCTATTGCAATGGCCACGTGTCCGATCTTATCCATTTCACGCTTCTTTCTTTATATCCATCCTCTTCGTCATTGTCACCTACATCAATGGCATCTTTTTTGACTCCGATCACGATTATCTCCTGCGCTTCATCTAACCACCGCAGCCACCGGAAGAATCCAGCAATCGCCGCATCGGCCTCCGGCAAATGGTGGACACCGATCTTCGGCTGGTCGTCAGATCCGGACTACATTCACAATCCAACAACTATCACCGATGGATCCGTAACTGAAAGTTCAGATCCAGATAAAAGTTATCAGTGTAGATCTCGTTTTTCTCCGGGATGCTTCACGGAGGAGAAGGCGAAGCAGATGCGGATGAAGACGGTGGAAACTGCTAACTTCCACGACATCATGTATCATTCTGCTATCGCATCTCGCCTCGCCTCGGATGTTTCCGGCCATTATTCCGGGTGACACTCCGCCGTGCACTCGGTGAGTTCTTTTTAGCCGATTCTTTTTCTATTACGTCGGATCAGGACTCCATGTGCGCATCTAGTCATTTGTAGACCTCAATACTCAGATCAACGATTGAGAAATCAGTAGATTTAGTTTCTATTTTGTTTGCTTTTTATTGAATAACGGAAATTTCTAGATAGGATGAAGAAAGTGTCACCGGAATATTCCCCCGTGGTTCAATCTGGCTGCGAATCTAGGGTTCCATAACCACGCCAGTAAACATATGAATTCAACTCTAACGCTTTAGAATGCAAATCATTCAAACAAGCCAAAGTTGAAATAAAAAAGTCCGTAAGTGCTGATTGACAATTGCTGAATGGTTTGACGGAGAATATTAATATTTAACAAAATGAAATATAATTGTTTAGTAATTATTTATAACAAAATTAGGGCCTTGAATGGAGAAGGAAGGCTCAGGATACAAAATAATGCAGATGATTTTAGAACCATTAAGTGACATGTTTTTTTTTTTTTTCAAACAAGATTCACCTCTTAACGATTCAAATGTTGACTCTTAATGGAACTATTGAGGGGTAAACAAACAACCATCCTATGTAAAGATGTAAACTATCGTTATAGATTATTCATATTATGTAAATTTTCATTGATTCAACTATAAACTTACCCTCAACTTTTATTTTTACTTTTTCGAAATGTTTAGCCTTCTTATTTGAATCTTCCACTTTGATCTTAATCATTAACTTTCTCATCATACGCAATCCCTCTCGAAATGATCCAAAACTCGTTGGAAATTCGTTAAAGAAATTGGTTTTTTTGTGAAAGCCAAAACAACGGAAATAGATGCATAATTTGGCCTCTTTAATATTTGTTACTCATTCCATTCGAAAATAAATATCAGCAATCAAAATGACATACAATTTAAAGAATATGTAATTATTACACTTTTTAATCAAGCAAAAGACAATTGTACCCTTCATAATTTTTCGGACCAACCAAAGATTTTCCGGACACTTGTATGTTGTCTCATCTCCCAAATTTTTGTTCAATTTATATTCGTGGGACACAAAAAGATGTGTTTATTTGTCTCACTGGTCCTATTCTGTCCATGTCTAATGTTGCGTCAAATAAATATAGTATTTTTGATCACTTACTATAGACTTAGAATATCCATTACGTGTGAAATTGTTTTGAAATCTATGGATTTGCATGTTTTTTTGTGTTACAAAACGTTTATAAGAAATTTGAAGATGTGACGCTTATTGCAACAGATCATGAGTGAGAAAAACATGAATTTTACTATTTAGTCTGAATCCTGACTTGAATGTCTTGTTTTAAACCCATAAACAAATTTAATATAAATTATGTACTCAATGCCGTCCCAAAATAAATACCCACCATAAAAAATGTATACAATATTTGAAATATGCAATTATTATATTTTTTAATTAATAAAAAGACAATTCTACCCCTACTTATATGTATGTATATATATATATATATATATATAGAGAGAGAGAGAGAGAGAGAGAGAGAGAGAATTTTTTTTATCAATCTCATAATTAAGAATAAAATTAAAAAGTAGACATTTACTTTTGAAAGTAGACACTTATTTTCGGACACAATGAGTAGTTTTTTACATTATATATTATAAATTTTATTTTATATATAAATGCCTTGTCTTTTATATGTATAGTATTGTTCTCTTTTTTTGTACTTTATTTTATTAAACTTTAAAAAATTGGATTAACATTGATATTTAAATAGACAGGTTGGTCATGTTATAAGGGTTTAAGCATCAAGAGTCTTGTTCTTTATATACACCAAGAAGGTGGCATACATTTATGTAAAAGAAGCAGATCAAGGTATAAATATGGAACGTATACGAGATGTATCTAGGACGTAAAACATAGAAGGCCATATATCCTTGAGCATAGAATGAGTAAGTATGAGAAGAGAAAAAACCGTTAGAAAGAAGAACGATTATTGAACAACTCTTGTACCATTTACTGTAGACTCTTAGATGGGCCTAAAGCCCGAGACTGGTTAAGAAAAACCAGGTTGGAGGATATCGGTTACTGATTTTGAATGACATAGTATTTGCAAGACTAGTTAAATGATCAGATCGGTTATGAGATTCTGGTTTTTGAAAATATACAGATATTACTAAAATGCCATTTATTTTCCAAAGGGTCAAATGCCATTTTTTTGGCCTTGATCCATTTATGAATTGAAGGTTTATGACTTGTGTATGTGTTTTTTCTATAAAATCTCAAAAAACACTTTCAAAAATACTTTAAGATTTTTTATGTATTTAGTTACACGAATTTAAACATGAAGCTTTAATAAGATGTACTTACATACATGATACTTGTAATCTTGAATTTTAAATAATGTGCATCAATAAACAGTACTTGATGCATAAAAATGGTTTTTAAGAGTTTTTGTCTAATG
Organism: Cynara cardunculus var. scolymus; assembly: GCF_001531365.2. NCBI lineage: Eukaryota > Viridiplantae > Streptophyta > Magnoliopsida > Asterales > Asteraceae > Cynara > Cynara cardunculus. Next base: position 18,825,508 of record NC_037531.1, on the reverse strand, counting down.
ATTTATAATATAATATAGATATATTTATAATATATTATAAAACATTTAAGACAAATTCTTAAAAACCATTTTTTATACATATTATTTAAATATTTAATTCTTATCAGTATATGTTCTTAACGGTTCTTGTTCATTTTTTGAAAATGAAATGTGTTTTATGGTTGTGTTTCTTAACGAATTACATCTTCACAGTTGTGTTTTTTAACGAGTTCAATACTTGTAATTGCAGTTTTGTAATGAGTTTGCTTTTTAAATAAATCAACAACATAGATCCATATGGTTACATTAAAAACCAAACTTGTTTTAAAAGTATGACCACAAGGACCCAATTTGTTAAATTTAAGAAAAAAAAGATAAGAACTGTTAAACTATATAACCATAGGGACTAAACATGTAATTTACTCTTAGAATTATTCTTTTGTCTTTATGATCCTCATAGTTTGAGTGCGAAGAGCATATGTTATCTTGCGTAGAAAATCATTAACATACCAATAAAAAAGCATCAAATCTATTACTCAAAATTTATATATTCCCTTTGTCTTTATAAATATATTTCAGCAACGAGTACTTAAAAATCCGACCAACATAATCCAACACGAAATAATCCAATCCGAAGCAACCTTATGTAATCGAATTGTAAAATCTTCAAACTGTAGGTATGAGTGTTGATGGGTTGGGTTGATCGGGTTGAATACATTTGAATAACCAACCTAATGTTTGCGGTTTGGAAAATCTTAACTCAACCCAACTCAAACCAAAGTGCAACCCAACCCAATACAAACCATACGGGTTGATTGGGTTGGTCGGGTTGATATTTTGTTACATTAAATTATTTTTCTAACCTTGAACATGTAATTTCTCTACTTATAATTTTTTTTTCCATCATCAATCATTTGATAGAACTTATCCATACTTCTTACGTATATCACATTCAACCAATTTTCTCAATTTACATATATATGTTCACAGTTACTGAACATGTATACGAATGAGTTATATAGAGATGAAGAATAGATTGAAAATATGTATATATGAAGAGCGTATGTAATAGTGTAATTGTCTAATGTATATATTAATATAAACTCAATCATCATATCAAATCCAAGAAATAAAAGGATATCGGGTTCATCGGGTTGRGTTRRGTTCAAATAATAGTAACTCAATACCTACGGTTTGAAACTTTTACAACTCGATTAGACATCAGGTTGCTTCAGGTTGAGTTATTTCGCGTTGGGTTCAGTTGGTCGAGTTTTTGAGCACCCGTAACTGTAGGTATTGGATTGTATCAGGTTATGGCAATTTTTATTTAAGTAAAATAAAAATCACAAGTAATAATATAACATGTCCTGCTAAATAAAAGACTTTGTAAAAAACCTGGAAAAAAAATATCGATGTTGCTGTCAAATTATAAATTGATTTTTTTATATAATTTAATATTTTATTATAATTAAAAAAATTATATGTATGCTACAATTACTTGTAAACTTAGAAATTTAATATATATTATGCATTACATGTAAAGTTGAAACTATGATGAGAATCAAGATTATAATTTTAAGATGAGAACAAAACCTTCCTATACATTCTTTTATATTCAACTACTTTTATTTATTTATTTTTATTATCATCATCGAAACTTTAACAAATTCATGCATGTGAAAATGATTAAGGCCTTGTTTGTTTAAAAAAAAAAAAAGCTCTTATTAGCATTTTATGTCTGAATCGGTAAGAGGTAGGGTCATTCAGACCGTTTGTTTTTTTCCAAATTTTCAGAAGCACTTATATCTTTCCGTTCTCTTATCTGGTAAGAGGTAAACAAACCCCTTATTTGCTTCTTATTGTTCTCTAGATCCTCAAAGTGTTTCTCAATCACTCCTCTCTCATTTGATTAACCTTAAAATTGTATGTATATATATATATATATTTAATATTATAATATTTTGAAAGGTAAAATAGATAATTATACAGATTTAGACATTTGTCGGTTATAAAAACAAACAATCTTATTAATTATGCTTTCAGACTTCAGCCACACCACTTATTAATCAGAATTAAAATAAGATTTCACACTTCAGCACCTCTTAAAATCAAATAACACCTAAATGTATATAAAAGTCCGTGAAAGTGTCTTAAAAATGAAGACGACGTTAGATGAATGCAATGAAAGAAAATTAAATTAGATTAAAAAATCAACTCATCCAAAAGCTTAGAAACGTTCTCAGAATTCTCACCATAACTGTTATTCTTATTTTTGATTTAAATAACAACTCTAAAAAAAAATCAAAACCAAATATAACAATTTATAAATATTAATGAATTTGTTAATTGAAAAGAATTGCAAAAAAAACCCAAACTTAAGCAAGCATTTTATAGCAGCAATAAAAGTCAAACCAATATTTTTGACTAAAAGTAAAAAAGAATGAAATAGTATGACTTTTCAAAAGTCAAAATTGACATTCTATTCCCACAATTGGATCTTTATTTGTCTAATTTTATTGGGATTATTAGTTATTAAATACATCAAATAATTTTTAAATCAATCAAAATATAGTGGAAATTTAATATATTAAAGTAGGGTATACAAGTGCGGGTCAAACGAGTTCAGATGGACAAACTAAAAATCCTATTGAATTTCAGATATGAAAGCTAAATCTCGAATTTTGTGTTTCGGATCTTGGATTGTTTTGGATTGGGGTTAGTCGAGTTCGGGTATAGTTATCTGCAATATATATATATATATATATATATATATATATACTAGAAGCGT